>NC_050576.1:361927416-362254462 GCF_011100635.1 Trichosurus vulpecula | reverse complement strand
AGCAGCCACCTTCCTCGGTGAATAGAGCTGGCTGGGGCCAAATCCTAATAGCATCCTCTAAGTGAAGTTTCATATTGACCTGTTGCTCTTTGCTGCTGATTCATATTTTGCTATATAAAGATTTTTTACCTAAAAATCAAAAAGAAAAAAGTTAAAGCACAAAAATAGAGCAAAAGCAAAAAAAAAAAATTGTCCAATGAAACCTAAGTTACAATTCAACCCCAGAGGGGGAAAAATTGATTTTTTTAATGCTACAAATGAAACTGGCTTTTTTTTTTCAGAAAGTATTTCCACACATCTAGTAACCAAGAACACCTTTGCTTCCTTGTGTGAAAAAAGAGAGTGCAAAAATTAATTTTTTTTAAATCATCATTGTTTTGATAAGCTCCTGTCAGAAAGGCAAAGGCAGCTGAAATGATTTATTGCAGGAACAATATTCATGGAGACCTCTGCCACCTAGTGCCCAAAAGTCTTAAGAAAACTCAGGTGTTCACTTTAATTTCCTCAGGCAGACATCTGTTCATCAGAGAGATCTCTTTAAGAGTGTTCAGGTCAAGACTGAAACTATAATTTGGAGTGTGAAGAAAGCACACCCTGCATGTTTCTGAAGAGCATCTGGCCAGAGAATCAATATAGCATTTCATTTTCATTTTAGTGAGACTTTAAATTAAAGTTCCATTTATAAATGCTTTAATACAGCATTAAGGCACTCTTGGGTATGTTTGAATCTTTCATTAATACACATCTCTGGTGTGTTGCAAGACACATGCTAACAGGATGTTTCTTTAGCCACTCAAAATATGAATTAATGGACCAATAAAACATGGCCCAGGGTATTTTAAAGGCAACACAACACATTTCTTTAAGCTTTGGATTAGAATATTAATTTTTCCCTTTTAGACGTTTCGAAATCCAGTTAAGCATGTGTATGAAATATGTGGCAAGGGGATTAAAAGATGTCTTGAGGAGATTTTTCTCTCTATTTTTTTCAAATTTCAAATCTAAAAAACACGATGAAAATTCTATTGTGTTTTTTTTTAATTTCTCTACCTAGCTTTCCATTAGAGTGCGTTCTTTTTTTTAAATTTATTTATTTAACATATTTAGTTTTCAGCACTGATTTTCACAAGAGTTTGAATTACAAATTTTCTCCCCATTTCTACCCTCCCCCCCTACTCCAAGATGGCATATATTCTGGTTGCCCTATTCCCCAGTCAGCCCTCCCTTCTGTCATCCCACTCCCCTCCCATCCCCTTTTCCCTTCCTTTCTTGTAGGGCAAGATAAATTTCTATGCACCATTGGCTGTGTATCTTATTTTCTAGTTGCATGCAAAAACTTTTTTTTTGTTTTTGAACATCTGTTTTTAAAACTTTGAGTTCCAAATTCTCTCCCCTCTTCCCTCCCCACCCATCCTCCCTAAGAAGTCAAGTAATTCAACATAGGCCACACATGTATCATTATGTATAACCCTTCCACAATACTCATGCTGTGAAAGACTAACTATATTTTGCTCCTTCCCAACCCATCCCCCTTTATTGAATTTTCTCCCTTGACCCTGTCCCCTTTCCAAAGTGTTTGTTTTTGATTACTTCCACCCCCATCTGCCTGCCCCTCCATCATCCCCCCCGCTTTTTTATCTTCTTCCCTCTTCTTTCCTGTGGGGTAAGATACCCAATTGAGTATGTAAGGTATTCCCTCCTCAGGACAAATTTGATGAGAGCAAGATTCACTCATTCCCCCCTCACCTCCCCTCTCCCCTCCTCCCACAGAACTGCTTCCTCTTGCCACCTTTATGCGAGATAATCCACCCCATTCTATCTCTCCCTAGCTCCCTCTCTCAATATATTCCTCTCTCATCCCTTAATTTGATTTTATTTCTTTTAGATATCTTCCCTTCATCTTTGACTCACCCTGTGTCTGCTCTCTCTCTCTCTCTCTCTCTCTCTCTCTCTCTCTCTCTCTCTCTATATATATATATATATATATGTATAGACAGACATACACATTCACTTATATATATACATATAAACATATATATGTATGTATGTATATATACATATATACATACATACATACATACATACATACATGCATATTCCCTTCAGTTACCCTAATACTGAGGTCTCATGAATCATACACATCATCTTTCCGTGTAGGAATGTAAACAAAACAGTTCAACTTTAGTAAGTCCCTTGCAATTTCTTTTTCTTGTTCCTTTTCTTGATTACCTTTTCATGCTTCTCTTGATTCTTGTGTTTGAAAGTCAAATTTTCTATTCAGCTCTGGTCTTTTCACTGAGAAAGCTTGAAAGTCCTCTATTTTATTGAAAATCCGTATTTTGCCTTGGAGCATGATACTCAGTTTTGCTGGGTAGGTGATTCTTGATCCTAGCTCCATTGACCTCCGGAATATCATATTCCAAGCCCTTCGATCTCTTAATGTAGAAGCTGCCAGATCTTGGATTATTCTGATTATGTTTCCACAACACTCAAATTGTTTCTTTCTGTCTGCTCGCAATATATTCTCCTTCATCTGGGAGCTCTGGAATTTGGCAACAATATTCCTAGGAGATTTCTTTTGGGGATCTATTTGAGGAGGCGATCGAAAGATTCTTTCAATTTCTATTTTGCCCTGTGGCTCTAGAATATCAGGGCAGTTCTCCTTGATAATTTCTTGAAAGATGATATCTAGGCTCTTTTTTGATCATGGCTTTCAGGTAGTCCAATAATTTTAAAATTATCTCTCCTGGATGTATTTTCCAGGTCAGTGGTTTTTCCAATGAGATATTTCACATTGTCTTCCATTTTTTCATTCCTTTGGTTCTATTTTATCATATCTTTATTTCTCATCAAGTCACTAGCTTCCACTTGCTCCAATCTCATTTTTAAGGTAGTATTTTCTTCAGTGGTCTTTTGACCTCCTTTGCCATTTGGCTAATTCTGCCTTTCAAGGCATTCTTCTCCTCATTGGCTTTTTGGAGCTCTTTTGACATTTGAGTTAGTCTATTTTTTAAGGTGTTGTTTTCTTCAGTGTATTTTTCAGTATTTTTTGGGGTCTCCTTTAGCAAGTCATTGACTTGTTTTTCATAGTTTTCTCACATCCTTCTCATTGCTCTTCCCAATTTTTCCTCTACTTCTCTAACTTGCTTTTCCAAATCCTTTTTGAGCTCTTCCATGGCCTAGGACCAGTTTGTGTTTTTCTTGGAGGCTTTTGGTGTAGGCTCTTGTACTTTGTTGACTTCTTTGGGCTGTATATTTTGGTCTTCTTTGTCACCAAAGAAAGAATCCAAAGTCTGAGACTGAATCTGGGTGTGTTTTCGATGCCTGGCCATATTCCCAACCAACTTGACCCTTGAGTTTTTCAGCGGGGTATGACTGCTTGTAGACTAAAGAGTTCTATGTTCCACGTTTGGGGGGGATGCGCCAGCTCTGCCACACCAACACTCCTCCTTCCCCAAGAACCCCCAACCCAGACTGGGCTTAGATCTTCAGCAGGCTGTGTACTCCTGCTCTGATCTGCCACTTAATTCCTCCCACTAGGTGGGCCTGGGGCCAGAAGCAACTGCAGCTGTAGGTGCCCCACCTCCGCTGCCCCGGGGGGCGGTGGCCAAACCTCGAACTCCTTCCACTCCCGCAGCTTTTCCCACTAATCTTCTCCGCTGTCTTTGGTGTTTGTGGGTTGAGAAGTCTGGTAACTGCCGCAGCTCACTGATTCAGGGCACTAGGGCCCGCTCCGCCCGGCTCCTGGTCTGGTTGGTCCACGCCGCTCACACTGGGCTCTGCTCCGCTCTGCTCCCAGCTCCCAGCTACCACCTCCGTGTGGGATACACCTCACCCAGAGACCATCCAGGCTGTCCTGGGCTGGAGCCCTGCTTCCCTCTGCTGTTTTGTGGGTTCTGCAGTTCTAGAATTGGTTCAGAGCCATTTTTTATAGGTTTTTGGAGAGACTCGGTGGGGAGCTCATGCTAGTCCCTGGTTTCCAGCTGCCATCTTGGCTCCACCCCCTCCTGCCTTAGAGTTCATTCTTACAGCAGACTGGAACATCAGTTAGGCCTTCTAGGAGATATAAAGCTCTTTGTAACTTCAGTTTATTTATCCCTGCACCAGGAAACATTTAAAAATTTGCCTCACTGAACCATCTTCTCCTTGACCCAAAGCTTTTCACACAGCTCTTTTTTTCCCCTTGATGTTTTGGCCATAAGAAAGAAGCATGAAAGAGAGATATGCAGTCGCATCAATCAGGAGATGTATGTTCAGAATGTAACATTCAATATATAAAGGGTACTATATATAAAGGCACTAAAATATATATAAAGGCACTAATAATAATAATTACAATGCAGTAATAATACATGGTAATTATAATAAAAATAGCATTTAGCACTTTAAGGTTTTCAAAATGCTTTATATAGGTTATCTTATTTCGTCTTCCCAAGAACCCTATGAGTTAAACCCATTTTACCTAGTAGGAGGAACCTGAGTGATTTGTCTACAGTCACATAGCTCCTGTCTGAGGAGGGATTGGAACTCTCTTCTTGACAAGTGCAGCACTCTCATCTACTCTGCCACTTCCTAATAATAAAGGGGTGATCGTTATTTGTTGGTTGTTGTAGCCGTTGTCATTTTGAGATAGCCAACATGGAAGACAATGAAATCACGGAGCTGACCTGGAATCATAGAACTCTGGAGAAGGGTGGAGGAGAAGAAATAAAAGGAAGAAGAGGAAAGAGCAGTAACTGTTGGAGGAAATACCTGTTACCCTTCATTTCAGCTCATACCACACCATACTAATTACAATTGGAATAGTCGCTGCACCCAAACCCTCTCCTTTCTGGTTCATCTTCCATAGAACTATCAAATTGATATCCCTAAAACACATTCCCAAAATACTCCTGCTCAAGAAAATTCAATGGCTTTTCCTATCATCTCTGTAGGATCAAAAACAAACTACTCTGTGATTTAAAGCCCTTCACAATCTGTCTTGGGCCTATCTCTCCAGGATAATTCATTTTATTTCCCCTTAATAAACTCTGTATTGTGGAAAAACTAATCTATTTGTTGCTCCTCATATAATATTCTCAATCACTTACCTCCACAACTTTATACAGCCTGTCCCCTCATCTCTCCCTCTTGGAATCCAGCTCCCTTCAAGATTTAGCTTAAATGCCACTTCTTACACGAGGCCTTTTTTGATCTGCTCAGTTTTTAGCATTTTCCCATTTAAAAAAAATGCTTGCTATTTCAGATAGAGACAAGATAGAGAAACACACACGTAGGTAACAAGTACTTTTCTTTGTACGTGATTTTTTTCCCTGTGAGAATGTAAGCCACTTCAGGGCAGAGATGATATTTGTCATTGAATCCCCAGCACCTAGAGCAACACATGGCCTACTGTGGGCACTTAATAAATTATTATTGGACTGCATCCCATTGAACAAATACTTTTTTGACAGGCAAAAACAGGTAGTCTGGTAAGTAGAAATATCACTGGGTTTGGAGTAAAAAGTTCTCCTTCCAGCACCAACCACAAGTTATAGCTCTGAACAACCCACCTCACTTCTTTTGTACATCCTTTTATTTTCTTTATAAAATGGTATGGTTGGAGATAACTTCTAATCTTCCTTTCCATCTTTAAGCATTCAATTATTTGGTTGTTTTAAAAGCAACTAATGAAGACAGCAACTATCAATCAAATATATAAACCATTTGGATCAAAAGTGTCAACATTAACAGAATCCATTGTCTGCTCATTGACAAATGATATCTGGTTGATGGATATTAGTAGAAGCCTAAATATAACACTGTAAGTTGTAGAACACATGCTAGAACTGAGGAGATGAGTTATCCCTTCACATCACAGTGTTTAGAGTACAGTGCCCCAGCAATCCAGAAAATCCATATAGAAATTTTGAGCCTTCCCTTCATCCCAGAGAAGAAGTCTAAATTATTATGGTATTAAAAGATAAAATATGTTGATACTATGCGTATATTTTCTGCATTTCTGAGTTTCTAATCTTTTTCTGTGTCATACGCTAGCCTTTGTGTGTCATTTGTGGCTTTCCCCAACTCCCAAAAATTCTCATTTAATTTCTCATGCCAGCCCATGGTATATCAAAACTGTGATGAGGAAGGGATAACTGTATATGAAACCATCGATAGGTAAATGTAACTGGGGTATAAAGAAATGCATTTTAAGTGTTTTAAGGTAAAGAGGAATGCTACTATTTCCATAATATTTCTTTGTTCCATGGGTTAACTGGCATTTCCCATGCTTGGTATGGTCTCCAGCTACTTGAATGTTTATGGAGCCATCTGCTTCATCCAGGTACTTAGCACCTTGGCTATCCACATAAGCTTCCCCAGCTGCCTAAATAGCATACTCAGGAAGACAGCTGCAATATTCCCAAGCAGTCACCCACAGAAACATTGATTTACTCCTGAAGTTACTTCTGTTTCTCTCATCTAACCAAGCACCACAAGAGGTTTGTGTTTTTTTTTAACAAAAATACCTACAACTTTGGCTCCCTATAATTAAAGCTAAAGTGTTTGCTGAACTGGGTGTCCTATTTCAATGTGGTTGATAAGGTAGTATCTAAAAGCAGAAATGGGTTTCTTAGCATCTGAACATTTTTCCAGATGTCAATGGGGTAGTGGGAGACATAGAATTGGAGTACTGTGAAATAATACTCAACTAAACCAAATCAAACACATCGCTCCAGATTCTTCCTAAGGTTATGAGAAGCAATTAATTATTTACAAATACAAGGGATGTGTATTGTCAATTTGTAAACATTATTTTTTCAAGATTTATTGTTTTCAAAGCATATTTGTTATTTCTTGATAAACACACCCTTCTTGACTGAAAACTCACCGTAACAAAGAGATGACCATGGTTCACAATGAATTCAATATTCCATGCCCATAGTTCTTCACCACTCTTTTCAGAGGAGATGGTGTTTCATTTTCTGTTCTCAGGGATTAGGTTGTCCGTTACAATTAACTAAAGTTTAGCTGCCTTTTGGTGCCTTTTTGAATTATATTACTCTAGTATAATTAACTTTATGTTAATATTAAAAGATATCATACCATACCCTGGAGAAAATTATTTGGTTAGAGTTAAAAGTGTAAGAAGAGGCTGGAGCAGAGGATATTCAACTACTGCCTCACTATTGATGTTTTTCATAAAACTATTGGGATACTCAAATCTATGCACATTGCTTCTACTTAATTTAGGGGAAAAATAGCATCTGAAAGAAATTAGCAAAGACAATCAGCTACTAGACAAAAGTCATCATGCAAGTTAAGCAGCAAACAACATTGTTCTCATGTTGAAGGCATCAGGGAACAGTGGAATGAGTTATAAATACATACATATAATGTAAAATGTATACAAAACAATCCATAAGAATAAAATGCTATATAAATGTGATATTTTTAATTATATTCTATGAATACACTGTATAAAATATATATGTATCTATGAACCATACACATTTTCAATTCTTTCAAAACTCTTGTGTTCCATGAGTTGCAGCTGTATGGAATTATTACAAGAATGTTGTTAAAAATATGGGCCTTTTTTTCCCCTGGGAGGCATTTGATCATTAAAGCAACCATATAATGTCTGAAAGATAATTCATCCTGCTCTCCTCCTCCTGTTCAATTCTGGATTCAACTCACTGTCCATTTTTGGTGACAATCCAAGGTGTGTGTGTGTGTGTGTGTGTGTGTGTGTGTGTGTGAGAGAGAGAGAGAGAGAGAGAGAGAGAGAGAGAGAGAGAGAGAGAGAGAGTGAGAGAGAGAGAGGGAGAGGGAGAGGGAGAGGGAGAGGGAAGGAGGGAGGGAGGGAGGAGACAGAGATAGAGAGAGGGAGGTAGGGCATGAAGAAAAAGAGAGGGAGGAAGGAAGATAGAGAGACCCTGGCACATAGTAGGTACTCGCATGTTTACTGACTGATTGATCTTCTACTTACATCTCTGTCAGGCAAATAACAATCTACTGGAATTAAACAAACAAATTCTTTCCTCTTCCCTTGAACACTAGGAGGGTAAAAGTTGGTTCAAATTTCATTGTAATTGTTACTCCCATAAATAAAATACATTATGTAGAGATTTAAAGATTTACATTATATCTCAGATTGTCTTTGTACCTATAAATATGTGTAGATAAATCCAGATAGATCACTAAGTAAGTATATCTTAACCAATCCAATAAACATTAAGTGCCCACTATGTGGTGGCAGGCACTATGCTAAGTGATAGGGGTACAATCAATAAAAAGATAGTGTCTGCCCTCAAGGAGTTTATGAACTGATTCAGGGAAAAAACGCACAAAAGGAGGCAGGAAAAGGGAAGGGGAGAGACCAGTAGGAACCCAGCGTGGGAGCATCTTCTTCTGTAGAGTTGAGTTAAGCAGAACAGTAGATGCAGAGTGAAACGATCCCAAAATGTTCAGTTTCTACCTTCTCTTAAGGAAGGTATTGAGAGAAGTTTGGTAGTCCAACCTCCAGCCTGCTCTCATGCCACTTGAATCTCCCTTTTCAAGATTACCTACATTCTACTCTCTACGCATTTCTTGTGCGTGTGTATACACATATACATATATGTGTGCATACACTTGTATATGTGTGTATGTATATGTATTTATTTGCAGGTGGTTTTTCCCATTAGAATATAAATTCCTTGAGGCAAAGGCAGTTTTTCTTTTGCCTTTCTTTGTATTCCTATTGATTAGTCCAGTGCCTGGCTCATAGTAAAGGCTTAAAAATGCTTATTGTTTGCTTGGTTGTTAAGCTCTACGGATTGTCTGCAAAACAGCATAGTTGTAGTCTGGACAATAGGTATTCTTCATTTACTTAAGGGAGGCAATGAAACTATGTAGTGCGGATATGAGAAATTTACAAAGCAGTATAAATAAAGGACTCCCAAGAAGTAAAGCATATCACCAAAGAAATGTATAAGTGAAAAAGATAATGGATTGGTCATATGGCCAGAGAGAAGAAAAATCCAGGGATAGTTCACCTGCTCCACTGGCATCTTCCCAGTGGCAAGGGAAAGGGAGGGAGGCACCCTAGAATATTAAGTGGATCTTTTGTGGTCAACATATGGGAGGGTCACTCAGGATGGACAAGTATGGATGTACTGTGACTTCCATCGCTTTGATGGAAATCGATAATATCATAGATCCATTTGTGTATCTGAAACTAGAACAATCAACTTAACTCTAGATTCATAGTACTTTAAGAAGCTTTGAGAAAACCTATGCTGCCACCTCCTTCAGAGAGGACCGCATTTAAATCATTCCAGACATAGGTGATTCTAGCCCAAAGTAAATTCATCAGATTGCCCCTTTCCTCTCCCTGACACTGAGGGTTGTAAGGACCTCTGCAGTCATCTCTTGCCATCTAACATATGAAAAGAAGCCCCACTATGACATATTCAACAAGTACCCTTCCAGCTTCTGCATAAGAATTGATTATCTCAACTTTCAGAAAGTTCTTTATGTCTTCCTTAAAATCCCATGCAGCAGCTTACAATTCTTGGATTTTATTTTGCTCCCCATTGAAGTGAGAATGTCTGATCACCACTAGAGAAATAGCTTTTCAACACTGTACAATAGAAAGAACATTCTAGAGTCAGAGGAATTGGGTTCAAATCCTGCCTCTGAATTTACCACCTATGTAACCTTGGAAACATTGTTAAACCTCCCTAGGAATCAGTTTTCTCACACATAAAATAAAGGCTTCACAGCAGATGGCTCTGAGGTCCCTTCCAGTTCTAGAACTAGGATTCTAAAATAGCATTTCTTGAACACTATAATGCTTGCAAAGTCCTAATAATAACAGAGTTTAAAATGTAAAAATAATACAATTTAATTGGAAATATGGATAAGAAAACTGATAAAAGGATTAGTGTAGGGCTTGTACAAGACTGCCACAACTCTACTAATATAGTATGCTATGTGGGAGATACGTCTTCCATTTATATTTCTTAAACATGCTCCATGACCTTCCAAAAATAGCATGTGATTCCACATATGTGTACGAAGATGGTAGGAAAGGTGAAGTCAAAAGACAACTTAAATAAGCCTGCCCACCACTGTCCAGATTATCAGCTCAAAAAAACTAGTATTGATTTATTTCAGGCAGATAAATAAAAGTCGTTATATCTTCATTTCTCTGGGAAAAGGGCTAAGGAGGGAAAGCAGAAAAATGTACTCCTCAAAAAGTAGTTTTTCATCATCATCAAAATCACTGGGTTGGTGGTGTTATGCCTAGATAAATTGAGAATTAAAATAGCAAAGCATCTACACACAGAATGCCAAAAACCTGGCATCCTTCTTGTATTATGTATAAAGCTTAGAAGCTGCAAAGTGACCTTGGGTGATTCAGATGCAGAAGAAATAGAAAACTGGAATTACTACTTTAATTTGTCTCTCATGTGAAAAATTGTGCTGCTCATGTCAAGCCCTAGATTTCTCCCCCACGTTTTTCTTCTTTAGACAAAGTAAAGATAAATCCTTAAGTGTTCCCTTAGAGATGTCAGCACCCTTTCTTAGCAATGGTGGTCATATTTGTATTCCACCTACAAGTGAAACATTACTCCAGGAGGAAAAAAAGAGACAAATATGTGTTTATTATTTATTACTATCATTTTATTCTACTACTCTCCTGTACATGTGAATAGGCAATTTTTGTTCATTCATGAAGGAAATGTTTATTAATCACTTCATATCCAGCTGACTTTATACAAGTCTTTTCAGTAACACAATATAGGAGGCACAATGTCTGTCCTCAATGAGTTTAAAATCTAGGATGAGAAGTGATGTATAATACATTCAACCTAAGGCAGAGTACCACAGAGGTGGAACAGCTCCAAAGCAATAAATACACAAAAGTTAAAAGTTCTAAAAAGTGTATGATCTGGGGGGACTTATCTATGTTTCCATCCTTCCTTGGTACATTTTGCCAACTCTTTCTTGATGAGATCACCCTCATGTAAAACATTCATATCAAATGCCTAGAATACCAGATCACAGAATCATTTTTTTCCCTTGTACAGGTCAAACATTTTGAATCTTGCTTTCCTCAATAAATTGGAAAAACAGAGTTAATTCTTTCTGCCATGCAATTTCCTATTTACTCAGTACCCCGACTAAGTACACTTACATTCTGTTTGGTACTAACTTAAATATTTATATCATTTTTATCTGTGTGCTGTCACCAATACAATGACTCCTTGGGGTGGGCCTTTGGAAGTTTGATCCAGTCTTGTTACAGAGTTTAATTTGAAAAGATATGTGTTTTTAGGATAGAGTCTGGTTCTGGTGCTTCACAAAAACTCCGAGTAAATCTCAGGAGAAGTAATAGGTGTTATAAGAACCAATAAAACAGAAGACCGAAGAATATCTTTTTCGCAATAAGATAAGAAAACAACTGATCATAACACAAATTCTGAAAGCCTCAAAAAGGTAGTCAATGGATATCGAGTTACCATAGATCTAGACCCTAGAAATTAGCTAGTTCAGAGAATCAAAAAATCTCAAGAGTTAGAATGAACTTCATGGATGGCCAGTCTTGAACATAAATCTGAAAAATAATCTTATATAATTGATGATGACTGCTCATCTAGTCTTACTTGAAAAACTCTTTAGGGAAAACATTGCCTCCCACAAAGCCAAATTTTTAAATTTTGGATCATTCTAATTTTTTAGATTTTTTTTCCTTTATATTAAGGTCATTGTTCCTACTTCTAGACTCTAGGGACAAATAGAAAGAGTGCAATTTTCCATCTTCACGAAAGCCCTTCAAATACTTGAAATACTTGGATCATACTCCCCACCTCCCACTAAATCTTTTTTCTCCAGGTTACAGCATGAATCCAAGGCCTTCTTATTTTTTAAAAAATAACTTTGTTATCAAGTATATTAGCTATTCCTCCCAAATCTATGTCATCCATTTTGTTGTTGTTGTTCAGTCATTTTCAGGCCTGTCCCACTCTTTCTGACCTCATTTGAGGTTTTCTTGGCAAGATACTGGATTGGTTTGCCATTTCCTTCTCCAGCTCGTTTTACAGATGACAAAACTGAGGCAAACAGGGTTAAGTGACTTTCTCAGGGTCACACAGCTAGTAAGTTAAGTCTCTGAGGCCAGATTTGAACTCAAGAAAATAAGTCTTTCTGACTCCAGGCCTGGCACTCTACCTACTGTGCCACCTAGCTACCTTACGTCATCTACATTTCTGACTAACACCTCTAGACCTAAGAGCTTGCAAGAGCCTTCTCATTGGCCTCCCTATCTGAAGTCTCTCTCCATTCTATTCCACCTTTCACATAGATGCCAAAGTGATTCTCCTAAAATGGTCAGACCATGTCAACCCCACCCTTCCCCAAATCGAGTGGCTTCCTCCACAATCAAATATAAAGCACTCTGGCACTTAAAGCTCTCCACAAACTGGCCCCATCCTTCTTATCCAGTCTTTTCACACTTTTTTCTCCTTTATGCTTTAAACAATGCAGCTACAGAGGCCTACTTGGTATTCTTTAGACACAACACTGTCTTTTCATCTTCGTACTATCTGTTCCCCATGCCTGGAGTTCTTTCCCTCCCCACCTCTGACTCTTGACATCTCTGACTTCCTTCAAGACACAGCTAATATGCCTTCTACAGAATGCCCTTTTTAGACCCCATCACCACCACTTAAAGCTAAGGTTACCTTCGTTCTACTATGCATATGTATTATATTGTTTACGTGTTATCTCCATCATTAAAATCTAAGCTACTTTAGAAAAGAGACTGTTATTGTGGATATTTTTACCTTTTTTCTTTATTTAGTATCTCCAGTCTTTAACACAGTGGGCAGCTAGGTGGTGCAGTGGAGAGAGTGCCAGGCCTGAAGTCAGGAAGACTCATCTTCCTCAGTTCAAAGATGGCCTCATATGCTTACTAGCCGTATGACCCTTAATGCAAGTCACTAAACCCTATTTGCCTCAGTTTCCTCACCTGTAAAATGAGCTGGAGAAGGAAATGGCAAACCACTACAATATCTTTGCCAAGAAAATCCTCCAAAAATGGGAACATGAAGACTGGAACATGACTGAAATGGGTGAACTACAACTGGCACATAAAAATGCTTAATAAATGCTCACTGATATATGCCTTTATACGCCTATACTTTTTATGAGGAAAAGTGTTTTTTAAAAAAGCAAAGACATAAGCAAAAAACACTAGAAATCTCCTTCTAATATCAAATACAACGACAATTCTTTGGATCTATCCATTCAGCAAGTTCCAGATCTCCTGAACTGCCCAATTCCCTTATCTTTTCCATGAGAACATTAAGAGATTTTGTTAAAAATTTTGCTCACTATATGGTTAGCATTCCCTTGAACTACTTATCTAGTTACTCTGTCAAAAAAAGTAAGTGAGTTTCATCAGGTATGACCTGCTGTAACAAAGTTAGCCAGGAATTTTGTGAATTCAATTCCTTCATTTTCATAGATGGGGAAACTGAGGGCCAAATTGCTTTTTTGCCAGGTGGTTCCTTGGGCCATGAGCCATTAACTGAACTTAATAGTGTATAAAAAGACTTTGAATCAAAAAGCCTAAATAAGACAATTTTGTAAAGTATACATAACAACCTCAGAAACCCAATACAATTAGCTAGGTATTCTTGCCCCTTGTCATAAATCATGTTAAAGTTATTAGTGATATTTGATTTAGGCCAGGGTTTCTTGCCCTGGAATCCATAGACAGATTTTAATTTAGGGTGTACATGAACTTAGATGGGAAAAATATAACTTTATTTTAACTAACCTCTAACTGGTATTTAGCCTTTCCTTCAGTTATGGTTTAATTTTTTTTGAGAAGACCAAGGGTTTCACCGGATTGCCAAAAGGATCTATGACACAAATAAGCTTAAGAACTCTTGATTTAAATTGAAATTGAATTTGGGGACAGAGAAAAAGAGAGAGACAGAGACAGAAAGATGAGTAGATAGCTGCCACGGTATTAATTTGATTTTTATATTTCTGTCATTAAACAAAATAAAATTTGAACTATTTCTTTTTCGGGGGTATTTCTAAAAGGTAAAAAAAAAATTAGAAACATGTTGTACCATTCCCATTTAGTACACCACATTGTTCATTCACTATGTCTACTCTGATGCCTTATCTTCTGTGAAGATGCCCCTGAGTTTGGAAGACCATGCCAGCGGGAGACTGGAAACTCTGGAAGATCCAAACAAACTACAATGACACCAAATATGGAGGACCAGGCTTGCTAAATTTAGAAAGGTTCATCAAGAAGAGTTTGGGTTGAAAGGTAATTTTTTTCTACTATAAGAATGAATGAACAACACCTACTAAATCATACATGGTTTGTTTATACATATTTGTGTATAACAAAATCCTTTCCTTGTATCCCTATAGTAAGCAGAGTACCTGGTGACAACAACCAAGCAATTAGCATCTGTTAAGTGCCAGGCATTGAGCTAAGCACTAGGGATGCATATATAAGCAAAAATAAAGTTCTGAAGTATAATTCATGCATCTCACATCCTTCTGAAAACTTGAGTGTTAACAACTAAGTACAACAGTCAGTGATTTAATTTTTAAATGAGTATGTAAATATCTATCTAACAATGTGTCTAAATGACTCAGGAATATAATTGGTGATAAAAGAAACATGATTACCAAAAGGAGCATAGCAACATTAACAGACAATGAAACTGAACTATGCAACTTCCTGCCGATGTCCATCTACTCTTACTGGCAATTCTTCTACCCATACCTTTCCTTTAAATGTAGATTAATTTTTAAAAATCATTTTAAATTATCCAACCCTTGAAGAGACGAGTAGAAAAGAAAGGAATCTGGTTTCATAAATTGCATTCCCCCTTTTTATTCCAACAATTTGCCATCATTCTTTCATAACATTAAATTAAGTATATAGAAGGGTGGTGTGTTTCTAGCAATTATACCAGTCTGTGGCAGATGTTGACAAAACCCACAAACATAAAACATTAAGTTGTTTTAATTGAAAAGCAAAATTTCTTCCCCAACAAATAGCATCGAAATTCAGAATTACCTTTCTAAAAATTCTTTATAATACACCAAACTACCCAGTCCTTGTGCTGCAGAGACACACAGTGGTCATACCGATGCTTGTTTTTTTTTGACAAAGATATTAGATAGATTTTTGCCACTGGGATTTCAGTTTTATTATTTCTAAATTTGGTATTTCATTTGATAGCTTTGAATTCATGAAATGATTTGATTTCTTATTAATAGCAAAACCATGCTAGCTTCTTATTAGTAGGCAATCAAGTTAAAAAATTCAATATTTCTTTATGCAACTGATTTGATTCGGATATAGGCATGACTTCATCTTTTCTTCTTTCTTTTCCTTTTTCCTTCATTCTCCTCTTTCTTTCTCAGTCAATAAATATTTATTAAGTACTTTCTATATGCCAAACATTCTGATAAACACTGGAGAGAAAAAAAAATAAAGACAAAAATAATCCCTGCTCTCAAAGAGCTCACTGTCTAAGGGGAGAAAAAATACCAACAACTATGTACAATCATTCTATAAACAGGATAAATTGGAGATAATCCACAGAGTGAAAGCACAAGAATGAATGGAGAATTGAGTCTTCATGAAGAAGGTTGGATTTTAGCTGGTACTTGAAGGAAGCCAGAGAATTCAGGAGCTGGAGATGAGGCAGTAGAGAGGAGAGAGAACATTCTAGGTATGGGTCACAGCCAGTGGAACCATCTTGTGCATATCTCTCATGAGGAATATCATAGGACCTCGAATCTTCACTGGATCACAGTGTAAATGGGGGGAGAGGACAAGAGGAAAACTAAAGTAAAAAGAAGACTGGAAAAATAACCATATTATAAAGAGCTTTGAGTGCCAGAAGATTTTTTTTATTTGATCCTGAAGATGATAGTGACCCACTGGATTTAATTGAGAAGCTAAGTGACATATCTGACTTAAGATTTGGGAGTTCATTTTGACACGTGGAAAGAAGGACTAGAATGGGGAGAGTCTTGACAGAGGGAAAACAAACTAGCAATCTTTCGCAATAGCCCAGGCATGATGTGATGAAGTCATGCATTGTAGCGGTGGTGATAAGAGCATACACCAGGATGGTCACAATTTTAGAAGTAAAAGGGGCATATATGAGAGATATTATGAAGGTAAAATTAATGGGCTTTGACAACAGATTCGATATGAGGGCTGAGAAAATGAAGATTCAAGGATGACATTTATTTTGCAAGTCTGAGTAACAGAAGGGTTACAGAAAAGTTAGAAAGATGGAAGGGTTTGGGAGGAGAGATAATGAGTTTAGTCTTGGACACACCTGGACATTAAAGATATCTATGGAGCAATCTATTAGAGACATCCAAAAGGCATAAATATGAGACTTCAGGTCAGCAGAGAGGTTAGACCAGACCTGCACAACTTGGCAGTAGGTAGGGGCCAAAATTAAAATAGGCTAAACTTCTTTGGGCCACAGATAGGTTAGATTAGAAAGAGACTCATGATGATTGGTTGCACAGGTCACATGACAGACAATAGTATGCACCATACATTTTTCACAAACTGCCCAAACTCCTGTGGCAGGCCACATGTTTTGCAGGCCTGGGTTAGATTATAAGATTTCAGAATCAACAGGATAGGGGTGATATTTGAATAAATGGAAGCTGATGATATCACTAGGCTAAATAGTAAAGAAGGAGAAAAGAAAAGGGTCCAGGACGGAGCCCTGTGGAACATCTACAATTAGCAAGTATAACCCTCGATACATATCTGTCAAAGGAGACTAAGGAATGGTCAGATAAGCAGAAAGAGAATCAGAACAGACTATTGTCACAAAATCCTAGAGAGAAGAGAACATCAAGGAGAAGAGGGTGAACAGCAGTGTCAAAGATGTCAAAAAGAATGAGATTGAGAAAAGGAAAGTCCTCTAAGAACATGGTAATCTTCCTTACATTTACATAATCCTAAATATGGTAATAATTTCAAAAGTTTTTCTGTTACTGACCTCTAGAAGAAACAGGAATACACTTAATAATGTCTTACTTACACATTATAAGAACAGTTCAGTGGCGAGAATGTCCAGGCCTGGAGTCAGGAAGACCCAAATTCAAATCCGGCCTCAGATACTTACCATCTACGAGGCTCTGGGCAAGTTACTTAACCCTGTTCGCCTGCCTTAGTTGATTATCTGTAAAATGAGTTGGAGAAGAAAATGGCAAACCATTCTAGTATCTTTGCCAAGAAAACTCCCAATGGGGTCACAAAGTGTGAGACACGATTGAAAATGATTGAACAATATACATTATAAAGAACATAAGCACCACTCAATGTCAAAATAGTCTTTCCTTTCTCTGACATATATGAAGCTGCCTTATTTTACCCCCAAGCATGGGGTGGGGGGGAGGGGGAAGGCAATTCAGTCCTTAAAAAAACAAAATCATTTGTTCTTAACAGCGATTTATTTGTGTGCTTTAAATTTCAGATGCCACTTATGCAGTTGCCTACACCCCTCTCTCAGCAACAATGAGATATCTTGACACTAAAATGGGGGAGAAAGTTTCTGTTTGAACCAGAGCAAGTATAGGTTTCCAGATGATTCATTTAACTGAGGCAAACAGGCAATTTTTTTTCTTATTCAGAATTACCTGGGTGGGAAGAGAATGGGACTGAATCTAACACTGAAGTCAAAATTGATACCCAGCAGAGGCTATGACTTATCAGAGGACAGGAGCTAAGAGGAGGGTTAAACTGGAATAAAGAAGGCAAGATATCGTAAAAGTGATTTAGCTGGCGGGAGTAAAGTTAGGAGGATGCATGAGAAGCAATGGAGAAGAACTAGGATGTCTGAAGGAGGGGGTATAGTTCATGAGTGCCAGGTGCCAAGGGTGATACAAGATTTCATAAAGATGAGAAAGAAGAAAAAAAATTAATTCTAGATTGGTATAAAGCGAGATGACTGTATGGGATTATGAAACAAAATGGACTAGCAAAAAGATATTTGGATTCTAATCCTGGCTTCGCCCTGAGCCAACTATCTGTCCTTAGGCATATTATTTAATGTCATTGGACTTCAGTTCTTATCTGAAAAATGAAAAAAAAGTTAGAATAGATAATTTGAAGGTCTCTTCTGGTGGTAGCATTCCATGCAATTAGATATCCTGTCATTCAGCCAAGTCTGAGAATAGCAAATGTTTGGAGAAGATAGTAATAAATACTTGGAACACTAAATCCTCATGCATCACAATTTTAATCAAACAAGATCACGCTTATGAAGTGTTTTGTAGACCTTAAAACACTAGATAAATGTCAGCTAGTATTATTATTAATGGTTTTTATTAATCAGCCAAGAAATAGTATTGCATGACAAAAGGTCAACTCTAAGCTATGAATGACAGAATAAATATTTGGACTAAGTAGACTATTTAAGGGCATCTAGAAGTTAATGAATGCTTTATAGGAAAACATGAACAAACCTTCCTTTTTGAACATTATATTTTGTTGCAACTTTAACAGAAAAATGACTGTACCCAGGGGCACTGTTGGCTACCATTGTATATGCCTGATATTCCCAGGTATAACTGCCACATGTAAAGTAGATAAATGAGGCAATGAAGATCATGATTCAACCAGCTTACACGTGTGTGTATACATAATTACAAATAAAATATGAATTTAAATGGATTAATATTCTTTCTTTGAATTGTCTGGATGAATCTCACAATATTTTACAAAGGAAAGCTTGCTTTCTATCTTGCTGTTTCGAAGATAATGTTTCTATTGTATTCACAGTCATTAACCGACAGATGTTGAATTCTTTGACTGAAGTTTCTGTACCTTTATAGTTTGCTCCTTCTCTCCTTAAGTCAGTTTTCCTAGCCCCTCAGGACAGCCTTCCTGGCTTACTTCCCTCTTAGGATCTGGTCTCTATCTTCTCTCCATTCTCTGACACTTTCTTTGTCTTTTGTTCACTAGCAAAGAGACTCTGACCCACCTCTCCACTTTCAGGATAGAATCTTCTTCGCTATCAGACAGATTCATGGTTTTTATCATCTTTCACATCATTCCATTGATTGAACCTCCTTACTTCTTCCACACTGGCGGGAATGCGGGCTCATTGACAAAAGTCAGGTATTAAAACAACAAGCACAAAAGATGAAGAGTGAGGGCAGGTAATTGAGGACAAATACAAAAGAGAGGCACAGATCAACAATAATAAAGTCAGGGAGGTCTAGGCCAAAATGAGCTAAGGCCCATGAAAAATGTCAAGAACAAAAAAAAGGAAATAATTCAAGACATCGAGAACAAGAGAACAAACCTGAAAAGCAGATCAATGCCTTGGAGAGTAAAACAACTTCTATTTTATTACTGTCTTCTCAACAAAGAAAAATTCTCACCAGAATAGGAGAATAAAAAGAAAAAAATGGCAAGGAAGAATTAAAATGCAAGATAAGCTAGGAGACAGTTAAAGAACGCGTAACCAACCTTGGACAGTTCAAATCACCCGGCCATGATGGATTACATACCAATGTGTATATTGCCAAGAATAAAGGAGAAGGAGAGAATGGCCTGAAGATAGAGAAACAAGCTGATTTTTAAGAAGGGAAAAGGTAGACACTTCAAACAACAGGTCAAAGAAGTTGACCTCAACATCTGTGAAAATGCTATTTTTAAAAGTATCATAAATTTGAAAACCATCAACAAATATAGACCTTCATCTATGAAGGCAAGGTGATTGCTATTTCTATGATCTGTTCTGATCAAACTTTATCTAAAACAGTGTGTCTGTTCTGGACCAAGGAATAAGAAAAGGGCAGAATGGGATGAGCAAAGTGAGGATAATGAGGAATCTATTTTGGTTGGAGGTGGGGCAAATTTTTAGAACAGAGTAAGTTTAGAAAATAAATATCATATTTCATAAGACCATGAATATGTGCCAAATTAATTTACACCTTACTCTTCAGGCAACACAAGAGTTTTGATCAAAGAATGACACAGCCTGATCTATGCATTCATTCATTCAATAAGAATTTATTAAATTAATACATGACAGGTACTGTGCAGTGGAATTTAAATACAAGAATGAAGTTTTTGTCCTTGAGGAGCTTATATTCATTTGCATGAGGACAATCGTTGGCAGCTGTAAGGGCAGCTTAAAGTCTCTTATATGAAGGAAGATACTATTTGCATCCAGAGAAAGAACTGATAAATAGAATACATATATATGTATTTTTGCCTAATGGTAGCCAACTCTAGGTCAGGGGGCAGGGAGGGAAGAAAAGAAGAAAAAAAGAAGTTACATGATCACTTTATTACATATTTAAAAGAATAGCAAGTTGTCCATAATAGATTTGCAATTTCACATACAATCATTTTTTTCCTATTCCACTATTTTATGGAAAAGCATGTTTTATTTCTTAGGTTCAGAATGAAATAAATACAAGAATAAAATAAAAATAACGTCTTTTGCTATTGTGCAGGCAAATGGTAATTATGGTTTACACTGGGATATTGGAAAAGAGAGAAAGGGACTTTGGGGGTAGAACCAACTGCTTATTGGGATAAGGATTAGTCAGCATCAAGGTTTAAAAATGAGAACCTACATGAATAATGTTGCTACAAATAAAAATAGGAATGTCAGAAGGTATGAGTTATAGGACGAAAATAATGAACTAGGAATGAAACGTGTTTATTTTAAGGTGCCAGTGAGAGGTGCCACAAAAATATCCTGGAGGCAATTAAAGGTATCAGAGATAGATGCCCAAAAATTAAGCATGTACCTTGGCACTTTTGATGTATGGGCCCCTAAAGGATATTTGAAATCAGAGGCTTCTGATTGGTCCATATGTGTCATCCCTCATTCACCATCTCTTCACTTCTACATTAGAGGGCCATCTCCAATCATCCTAATAGCTATCTTGCCACTGGACCCAAATGACTCTGAAGGAGAAAGTGAGGCTGGCAACTTTGCATAGGCCTCCCTCACTTAAATACAATTCACCTGCAAGTCATGGCATCACTTTCCTGATGTCAATTAAGGTCCTCCTCAAGAATGAACAAACAACAACTTATACATTAAATGAGGAAGGGAGTATCAAAGAAAATTGACTACTGAGTAGCAAGAGGTTTTTAGACTTTAAAGAGAGAGACAACTTCTGTTCTCACTCTCTCCTTCTCTTCTTAGTGTGTGGCTTTGGAGTCCATAATCCTCTCTTGGACTTTCCATGAGGAATAGAGGGAATTTCTTCTTCCTCTCCCCCTAGCGGCACTGATGATTAATCACCCATAGCAGTGACCACATATTGCTTATCTAGATAAGTATAAGGCTTTTCTCTTCTGCTATTTGTTTCTTTCCCCCAGTACAGGTGTCTGGATAGAGTCCTGTGAGACGGACTTTTTGAGCCTGCTCTCTTCCTCAGGAGCCCCTGGGTTCCTCAGTCAGGTGCAAGTGCTCTGAAGGAAGTAGTTCTTATAGCTACTGAAATAATTCTCAGAGAAGATGAGTACACTGACAAGAAGGTTAAAGACAATTGCTATTTCCATGGAATAAAAAGGGTTTTAGGATAAAGTTTTAAGAAGTTTCCTTAATATGGTGTCTGCTAATTCCTTTTCTATTTGAGGAAGTAACACCATGAGTAAATTTACAATGACTAGTGATTATTTTAAGACTTAACAACTTAATGAGTTTCTGACCATAAATTAAGTAACCCTTGATTTGGAGATTCAAGGGATACAATAAAAGGCAAGCTGAGTTCAGAATTCAGCTGTTAAAGAGAAGAGTTCAGAAGAAGAGGACCATTTATGAGAAAGTTTTAAGAAGACTTCACAGGGTAGATCTGATCTCAACATAGGCATTTTCTACCTTATGGTCCAACCTACTGAGATGACAAACTCATAACTTTTGCCTAATAAGTCTGGTTGGAAAGACTAAAGAAATCTTCATGTCACTGGCAGAGAACTCTCAGATTAGCTGTTGCCCATTCTACAGAGGAAAATCTTATTAATCATAGCATCTGCAATCCATGAAAGGTAGTGTTGCAGATGGATCTTAGGGTACCGCCTTAGATAAGGCCTATGACTAGGGGATGAAGTATGGTGGTAGAAGCATGAGACTTGGAATCAAGGAGACCTGGGTTCAAATCTTGCCTATAAGGATTGTTGCTTGTTGACAGACTGACTGCCTCAAACACATACCAGCTCTGTGACCCTCGGCAAGTCACTTAAAATGTGTAGATCTCAGTTCCTTCATCCTTAAATTAGAAAGGTGGAATCAATGACCTCTAAGTTCTTTTCCAGCTCTAAAACTGTAATTCTGTGATCTTGTGATGTAAAAAGTGGCTGATGGAGCAGACTAAAAGAGCTAACATCCCTCTTTTATAGGAGAGAAACTTCTTAACCACATCATTCAATTTCTTTCATCATAACCAATTTCTTACTAGATTGTAGAAGTAGCTAAAAGAACTATTCAACATACCATCTAGAACAAAAATGTGACAACTGGCTGGGAACACCGGGGAATCATCTCTAGTGAAGAGCGTAGCCAGCAAAATAATATATAGTATCATCTGGAGATTGTATAGATTATATCCATTAGCTTATAAGCTCCTTGAAGGTAAGGACCATCTTTTGCCTTTTGTTTATCCTCAGCACCCAGCACAGGACCTGCTAAATAGCAGGTGCTTAACAAATGTCAGTTAACGATAGATTGATGTGTAGAGGATACTAGCAGCTTTGGAGCCATAAGTGGCTCCCTCTATACATTTACCTGTGTAATATGTTTTCTTTATATGTGAATACCTTCATGTAGATGCCCTGCTCATGTGTTCCCAATGTGTGTAGGCCCCATATGATCCCTAAAGAGGTCCACTCTATGTGCTATATTCTGTCAGTTCCATCCCTAGTAGACAGATATGTTACTTTTATTAATGCAAACTATCATCCTGTATACCAACAGCTCGGTCTACTGATAGGGCCAAGAAAATGTATATATTCTTTTAAGTGATGGTCCCTGTGGATGCCGGTTCAGGCTGTGGTTTCAGTGTGGGTTTTCACAGAATCCCCTAATTGATGGTCAAGTGGCAACACTGCCAAGCCACAATTATATTTGCTATGGAGACCCAAAGCAGCATCTTGAAATCGCAATGATCGGCCCTTTAAGTGGAACCAACACTAAACTAATTTAAGGTGTCAATGAACTGTGGCTGGTGACGAAGCTAACTAGTCCGCCAGAATAAAATAAAAACATGTATTTCTGAGCAATTTCAGGCTGAAAATGAATATATAAGACTAACCTGCAGTTAACCCTTCAAAGATGCAAGTCACCATCTCTCTGTTAGGACATGGGTTTTATTTGAAAGTAATTGTGTCTACCCAGGTGATGAGCCACCCCAAACTCAGCTGGGCTGGTGCTCTTTTAAGAGCTACACAGTTCATTGCTGGGATGTACTCAATGTTCTAATGGCTTTTTTGGACCTGCTTGACTTTATACTTATCTCATCCATTCCTATGCCATGATAAGGCATTGAAAAGGGGCTTTAGAGGAGGAAATTATAATAGTCGTTACAAACAACTGTTTCCCACAACCCACTCACCAAATGTTAGGATGATCTTTATATCTGTGCCAGGTGGGAAACACCATTGTTCATACTTGGAGCTGTCAACTACACCCACACACAAATGGAAGTTTTCACAACGAAAAATTTATAATCTCCCTTGGAATTGTTGGTTTTCATCATTTTTTGTCCTCGAAAAACAAATTGTTCATTAAGGCTACTCATTTGTTTCTCACAATATATCTTTGTATTACAGTATCTTTATTAGATTCTCAATGATTTTTAAATCATATTTTTAAAAGTCTGGTTCCTAAAAATTAAAATTATAATACTTCTAGCTTAATCAATGTATTTTTCAATAAACCTACAGCTGCCTTATGAAAAGCTACCACCTCTTTCTTGACCCCCTTCATTAAGATTCATGGGCATTCTAAGAATTTAAGAAATGAAAACTTCCATGAAAAACAGAGATTGAAATGAAGGCTGGATTTAGAGTCAGAGGACCTGGGCTCTAATCCCAATTCTGGCACCAACTTTGTACGATATTGGCCAGATCTGTGAACCCCTCATTTGTTCTGCAAAATGAGAATATTAGGTGATATTTAAGGTCCTTTCCAGTTACGTATCTAACTTTATAATTAAATGAGCTCTTTGCCCAGAGGAAGCAGATCCATCTTTTTCTACCTTCTCAATCTATGATCCTATGATTCTATGGACTCTTCACTCAGAACAAGCCCCCCATCTGCCCCATCCCACCCTCATCCCAACCAACAATGCCAAGTTTCAAGATAGTTCTGATTGATCACATGAAAATGAAAAAAAAAGCCAGAAAAATATCTAGTAATGTTTCAAGCCTGCTAATGTTGTACCTCCAGATTAAATTGCAGGACTTCCTCAGTCTGCTTCCCTCCTAATGAAGGTTTAAATAAATCTTGTTCTCTTTTACAGGCAAAAATATGCTTCTTCACCACTGCACTATAAACATGGAGCTGCTTAAATGTCTCTGGTAGACTATTACCTACTATAATTCTTTCCTATGAATTCTTCCAGTGGCAATTGCCTACATATTACAAATTACAGCTTATGAATTTTGTGGTGAGGGTTAATTTCGCAGTTTAGAAAGAAGTTACAAGTGAAATATTTTGCCATTACATATGGAACTTTTTAATATTTAAATATTTTTGCTATTATGATAGCTCATGTTTTCACAGTTCTTTAAGCTTACAAAGTACTTTCTTCCCCAACATCACCTCAAGGTACAGGAATTGGAATATCAGTTTTACCTATCAGTCAACTGAGGATTTGAAAACCTAAGTGACTTTCCCAATGGTCAAACAGCTAATGTGTTTCAAAACCAAAGTTCACATCCTGCACATCATCATAATTTGTCTCTCAATAGTCTTTAGTCCAAGTACTATATTGTCTAATTAGTCCTCTTTAATAATTGGGATATAGATTTCCTCATTTCTTAATTTTCAGATGAATCTAGACATAAGAATGTCACTTCTTTCATACAGTTCATTCATTCCATTCATTTCTCACTCTCCCTTCCCTATTGTTATTTGTTTTTGTATTCTGGCAGTCTCAGCTGTCACTTCTTAAAGTGTTCAAAACTGTTACATTATTTACCGAAGGCCACCTACCAGCTCTGTTTTGCATTAAAACAGAGCACTGGCAAAGTGAAATGTCTATCTTTCCTGGCTCCTGGTTTAACAACTGAATTGTATGATTATAACCACTGGATGGCAACAAAAGATACGGTAACACAAGGAGACAATTCCATGTAAGGTAACCTAAAAGCCAGAAGTGTTCAAGGTTCAGATGAGTACATCCTTCTTAAAATAATGGATACTACACATGAACAAACAAACAGAAGACCTGCCTATGAAGTGAATAATGCCCATGAGTTTAAAGAGGGGATACATTCAAATGAGCACAATGAAATCAGTTTGGGTGAAGGGTAGACACCTTTCCAAGGACTATATTTTTGTCTCTATTAGTAGAATTATACAAGTTAGCCAAAAGTTCATATAGATTTATACATGGAAATATATGTTTATATATGTGTATATAAAATACACATAAAAATGTAGATAATGATGATCTTTCCTTAATGGCCTTTTGCTTAATAACCACCTTATTGATAAGGTAATCTCTGTTCTCATTACAGGGCAAAAACCTAAGGCAGAACTGAAATCATTATTACAAAAAAGATAGACTCTAAAAGCATAAATAACTTCATATTCCAGCATGTGATCAACTAACCAAATGTGGAGTATATCAGATTTTCTTTAATTTGTATTTTCATAAATGGTGCTCTATTAATAGAAGATCAGTTATTTGTAAGACTAATAAATCAGATCAATGTATTGTCTGGTATATTGAGGCCAGCCTTATTTGATCTGCTCATCCTTCTCCCATCATCATCATCATCATCATCATCGTTAAAATATATGTCTCACTTCAAGGTTTACAAAGGGGTCTGCATGTTATTTGAAGTAACATCACTATAATGTGTAGTGACTTTTTCCCCAAGGTTTTTTAAACCCAAGTGGAAAAATACATATTTATGGCTTAACCTGTGGTAAATCTTTGACCAAAACTATTAATGTAGGTTTTGGGTAGAAAAAGCCAGAAACATGTGCCTTTCTCAAAGCCGGGGAGTAAAGCCTCTAGGATTAGCTGAATAATAGTTATATTTATTATCATTAGTGTTATACCAGGTATTTATAGAGTACATTAAAATTGGCAGAGCACTTTACCTATGCTGTCTCACTTGATTCTCAAGATAAACTTATAAGGTAAATGTCACTATTACTCTCACTTTGCAGGTGAAGGAACTCAGTGATATAAGTGACTTGCCTTTAAGTCACAGAGCTATTAAGTATCTGAGGCTGAGTTTGAACTCAGGTTTTTCCTGCTTCACAGTTCAAAATACTCTACCACGCACTACACAAAGCTGAGAAGAAGCTGATGGAGATCATGAACGATGGTGGAAGCAGTCTGGGCTGCCAAGTAGGCTAAGGAAGCAGGACTATGATTCCACAAAGAATCAGCAAAGAGCCTGGAATTTGGCAGACACACAAGGGAAGGAAAGAGGGCATGGAATTCCATGAAGACAAAAGGAGAAAATCTGGGGGCAAAAGCAGAAAAGTCCTGGATCAGGGAGGCAGCCTGGAGTAACAATGGAAAGTACAGTTTATCTCTAAGTTAGAAAAGTTTAGGTCCCACATCATAATAGTTGTGTAACTATGGACAAATTACTCAATTTCTCTGAGCATCAATCTCCTTGTCTATGAAATGCAAAAATAACATTTCTACTACCTCATAAGATTGCTCTGAGAAAAGTGCTTTATAAATCTTAAGCCACCACTATATACATTTTCTAGCATCATTAAAAATGCCAGAGAAGCAGTATGTTAGAGGCAAACTGAGGGTGGATGAGTATCCATAGGTAGGGATATGTTTTAATAGTTTTCACATAGTCTATGTGACTCTCCACTGGCCCTTGAATGGATGCTTCTGAACCTCCCTGGGATGTCAGCATTAGAATTGTAGTCTGAAGGCCTGAAATATGGTCCTAGCTTTTGCATTTACTAAATATACAAACTTGAACAAGCCCCCCAAAATTAGTATTTACACAAATAATTATCATAATATATAATTTGTCATATGAAGACACTTGCCACTCACAGCTCTTTTATGATTCTATGATTCTAAGCTCTCTCTCAATCTTTCCTATGGGAAGACTGGTCTTTGAACTATGATGACTTGATGACTGTTTATCCTAACTTAGGAGAAAATAAGCAGCCTCCTGAGGACTGGCCATGAAACTCAGACTTGAAAAGTGGGTAAATATCACACCAGTAGTGGAGATCTTTGTGTTGATCCAGCTGCACCATTTGGCCTGCTCCCCTTGTATAAAATGACACCAACAATCAATCAATCAGCAAGCATTTATTACACATGAATTTATGCAACTGACCAGGGTTAGTGATGGCCAAGGAACAAGGCAGAGTTAACTATAGCATGTGGGGATCAAAGCTGCTGTTCTGGCCTCATTAGTACCATGATGTGGCCAACTGAGCATATTGGTCACAGGCATATTCGTTAAATGAGAAATTACTATTTTGTGCATTAAAATAAAACAAAACTGGAAAAATACCATCTGTGACAAATTCTCTTTCCTCCACTTGACTGAGTATTCTACTAGGGAAGAGAAGTGTGGCCTCAAGACACAGAAACTCACCCTTAGGTTGGGAAAGAGACTGAAAAGTAACCAGTTAATCACTGTTAGTACCTGGACTAGTTCCTAAACTGATTCTAATTTGGCTCAGTCCCTCAAAAAGAGACATGGAAATAAACAGATGCCCCTATGAAAGCAATTTTCTCTCTGGGAGCACAAATAAGATGTGATTATCTGTAAGGAAGAATGACACATAAAGACACAGAAATTCACACACACAGATATAGATACACACACACACACACACACACACACACATATCCACAACAAGAAAAGTGGTGCCTGGTTTCTAAATAGAATAGTTCCCCAAAAGAGACACCAACAGTCACTCACTCAAAGCCTCCATGCCCCACTTATACTGTTGGTCAAGCTGTGCATTGGTTCAATCATTCTGTAAAGTACTGAGATTATGCTGAGGCGCTGTCTATACTGTCTGACTCAGCCACTCAAAGGCATACAAGAAGGTCAATGATTTTAAAAAGAGACGGGTCCCCACATAAACCAAAATATTTCTAGCCAACGACCGAAAAAGAGATGCTAAGGCTAAACACGTTATGGTGCAAGAACTTTGTTGTATCATAAGAACTGATCAATATATGAAAAGTTACATGAAGCGATACAAAGTGAAATAAACAAAATCTGGAAAAAACAGTATATGCAATGACAATAACAATGAAATAAAAACAAAAAACCTGAATACTATAAAATTATAATACTCAAACTTGGCCCAAAAGCCAATATGTGAATATGTATGTGTACACCTTCATATGTGAATGTACCTTCTTCCTTTCTTTTCAGATATGAGGGGACCATTGGTGTGGAATATGCATGAAAATGCTGGACCTGGTTAATGTTTTGGCTTCTTTTGTTGAAATGTTATTTTCCTAAGATATGGTCTTCAGAGAGGGGAAGAAAAAGGAAAGGATATACTGAAAAATTGAAGTGATAAAATAATTGAAATTATTTTTAAATAATAAAAACAGTTTCCATGTCCAGGGTAACTTGCTCAGAAATGTTTCAGTCCCAGGGCATGAAGGGTTAAACAAAGATCATTGAGTGCCACACTGTTTTAAATAGGTTAATTGTTAAATGGTCTTTCCAGGCAGAGGGCTCACCACCTGAAGCCCTATCAGCATTCTATTTTAGCCATCTTAAATAGTTAACTACTGCCCATTCACATGCTAACAGAGCTTGTTTTCAGGGCTGGGGCAGTTACTAGAAAGCACCTTGGTAATTATCCTCCCAACCGTCTTAGTCTTCACCAGCCAACAAATATGTTTAAAATGCTTGATCATAAGATGGAAAATCAGAAGGACTTAAGAGAGAGCATCTCGTTCAACTCCCTCATTTCTAAGAAAATGAATTCTCAGAGACATTGAGTTGCCCAAGGTCATATAATAGCAGAATTAGAATTCAAAGTCAGTCTCCTTCCTCTCACTCTCACCTCTGCATACATCTAACCATTCATGCCATTGGAATTGGTAAGTAGTAGAATAAATCACTGGCTGAGTATACCGGAGGTGCAATATAAGTATTTTCCCAGCACACATACTCTAGGAAGTATTTCAGCAATATTCATACAGTCAACAGCACTGACCTTGAAAAACAATTACATTGAATTATAAAGAGCTCTTAACTCTATTGACAGATTAATCCCAACGCTAAGTGTATCTCTAAATGAGTACAGGCAAGCTCTTCACCATCATTCAGCATCCTAATACAGCTCTGAAAGGACAAGTTTCACCTCTTTGGCTATGTTAAGAGTAAGACCTAAGAGTACCTTAAAGCACTGAACCAACCACACTGGGATCCTGGTTTATTTAATTTTCTTTTATTCTTCTGAACTAACTAATGCCCTTAAAAATACTATTCAAATAGAACTCTGTAGAGTATTTCATTTCATCTACTTGAGGTATATTCATGTGTGTGAAGATGTTTTTTTTTCTTTTGCCAACAAACACAGGCAGTGTGGGCTCAGAGAAAGAGTGATAAAATTGGAAACAGAAAGCTTTCATTTAAATCTCAGCTCTTAACCACTTCTTAGCTACTTCCATTAGCTTGAGATTCCTCATATATTTAATGAGAAAAATAGTATTTTACTCACTTCACAGGGTTTCTGAAGATGAAGATAATTCAAATAAAGTATTTTATAATTATAAAGTACAACAGAAACACATCATCATAATTATTAGAGGCAGCTAGGTGGTTCAGTGAAGAGAGAGCTAGGCTTGGAGTCAGGATGACTAGAATTGAAATCTGACCTCAGAGAGTTATTAGCTATGTAATCCTAGACAAGTCATTTAACCCATGTTTGATTCCATTTCTTTATCTGTAAAATGGGGATAATAATAGCATCTACCTCACAGAGCTGTTGTGAGGATAACATAATTGATATAAAGTACCTGGAACATAGTAAGCACTATATAAATGTTAGTCGCTCTTCTTATAATTATTAGTTCTTTCTCAATCTATGTCTGGGATCTCAGGCTGAGCTTTTCACCTTTTCTTACCCAAAATCAGGACACTGCACCTATTACTGGTCGTTTCTTTTTTCCCCCCTCCTATTATTTATTTATTTAATATTTTAGTTTTCAACATTGATTTTCACAAGAGTTTGAATTACAGATTTTCTCCCCATTTCTACCCTCCCCCCACTTCAAGATGGGGGCTGACTGGGGAACTGGGCAATCAGATATATGCCATTCCGAGATGGCATATATTCTGGTTGCCCAGATCCCCAGACAGCCCTCCCTTCTGTCACCCCACTCCCTTCCACCATCCCTTTTTCTCTTACTTTCTTGTAGGGCAAGATATATTTCTATGCTCCATTGCCTGTATATCTTATTTCCTAGTTGCATGCAAAACCTTTTTTTGAACATCGGCTTTTAAAACTTTTAGATCCAAATTTTCTCCCCTGTTCCCTCCCCACCCACCCTTCCTAAGAAGGCAAGCAATTCAACACAGGCTACATGTGTATCATTACGCAAAACTCTTCCACAATACTCATGTTGTGAAAGACTAACTATATTTTGCTCTTTCCTATCTTATCTCCCTTTATTCAGTTTTCTCCCTTGATCCTGTCCCTTTTCAAAAGTGTTTGCTTTTGATAACCTCCTCCCCCTATCTGCTCTCCCTCCTATAGTCCTCCTGTTTTGTTTTCTCCTTCCTCCTTCTTTCCTGTGGGGTAAGATAACCAATTGAGTGTGTATGGTATTCCCTCCTCAGGTCAAATCTGATGAGAGCAAGACTCACTCATTCTCCCTCACCTGCCCCCTCTTCCCTTCCCACAGAACTGCTTTTTATTGCCACTTTTATGTGAGATAATTTACCCGATTCTCTATCTCTCCCTTTCTCTCTCTCTCTCACTATATTCCTCTCTTATCCCTTAATTTGATTTTTTTTTAGATTTCATCCCTTCATATCCAACTCACCCTGTGCCTTCTGTCTATATATTCTATATATGTGTATATGTGTGTGTGTGTGTATACATATATATATGTATGTATGTATATTGCCTTCAGCTACCCTAATACTGAGGTCTCATTAATTATATACATTATCTTTCAATGTAGGAATATAAACAAAATGGTCCCACTTTAGTAAGTCCCTTATGATTTCTCTTTCTTGTTTACCTTTTCATGCTTTTCTTGATTCTTGTTTTTGAAAGTGAAATTTTTTATTCAGCACTGGTCTTTTCACTGAGAAAGCTTGAATGTCTTCTATTTTATTGAAAATCCATATTTTGCCTTAGGGCATTATACTCAGTTTTGCTGGGTAGGTAATTCTTGGTTTTAATTCTAGCTCCATTGACCTCTGGAATATCATATTCCAAGCCCTTCGATTCCTTAATGAAGAAGCTGCTAGATTTTGTGTTATTCTGATTGTCTTTCTGGCTGCTTGCAGTATTTTCTCCTTGATCTGGGAGCTCTGGAATTTGGCGACAATGTTCCTAGGAGTTTTCATTTTGGGATCTTTTTGAGGAGGTGATCTGTGGATTCTTTCAATTTCTATTTTACCCTCTGGCTCTAGAATATCAGGGTAGTTCTCATTGATAATTTCTTGAAAGATGATATCTAGGCTCTTTTTTTGATCATGGCTTTCAGGTAGTCCAATAATTTTTAAATTATCTCTCTTGAATCTATTCTCCAGGTCAGTGGTGTTTCCAATGAGATAGTTCACATTGTCTTCCATTTTTTCATTCCTTTGGTTCTGTTTTATAATATTTTGATTTCTCATAAAGTGACTAGCTTTCACTTGCTCCAATCTAATTTTTAAAGTGGTATTCTCTACAGTGGTCTTTTGGACCTCCTTTTCCATTTGGCTAATTCTGCCTTTCAAGGCGTTCTTCTCCTCATTGGCTTTTTGGAACTCTTTTGCCATTTGAGTTATTCTATTTTTTAAGGTGTCATTTTCTTCAGTATTTTTGTGGGGTCTCTTTTAGCAAGTCATTGACTTGTTTTTCATGGTTTTCTTGTATCATTCACATTTCTCTTCCCAATTTTTCCTCTACTTCTCTAACTTGCTTTTCCAAATCCTTTTTGAGCTCTTCCATGGCCTGAGACCAATTCATGTTTTTCTTGGAGGCTTTTGATATAGGCTCTCTGACTTTGTTGACTTCTTCAAGCTGTATATATTGGTCTTATTTGTCACCAAAGAAAGATTCCAAAGTCTGAGACTGAATCTGAGTCTGTTTTCACTGCCTGGCCATGTTCCTAGCCAACTTAATTGACCCTTGAGTTTTTCGTCAGGGTATAACTGCTTGTAGAGTGAAGAGTATTTTGTTCCAAGCTTGAGGGGATGTGCTGTTTCAGAGCTATTTCTATACAGCCAGCTCTGCCACACCAGCGTTCCTTCTCCCCCAAGTACCACCAACCTGGACCTGACTCAGATCTTAAGCAGGCTCTGTACTCCTGCTCTGATCTGCCACTTAATTCCTCCCACCAGGTAGGCCTGGGGCCAGAAGCAACTGTAGGTGTAGTTCTGTAGCTGCACCAGCTCCACTTCCCCCAGGGCAGTGGCCAATGCACCAAATCCTTTCACTCTGTCCCTGCAGCTTTTCCCACTCACCTTCTCTGTTGTCTTTGGTGTTTGTGGGTTGAGAAGTCTGGTAACTGCCACAGCTCATTGATTCAGGGCGCTAGGGCCTGTTCCGCCTGGCTCTCGGTCTCGGTCTGAGCACGGCCCATGCTGGGCTCTGCTCCACTCTGTTCCCAGCTCCATGTGGTAGACCTTACCCAACGACCATCCAGGCTGTCCTGGTCTAGACCCCTGCTTCCCTCTCCTATTTTGTGGGTTCAGCAGTTCTAAAATTTGTTCAGAGCCATTTTTAATAGGTGTTTGGAGGGTCTTGGGGGAGAACTTTAGGCAAGTCCCTGCTTTCCACCCCGGTTGTTTCTAAACCATGTTGTGGGGGCGAGGACACATCCCATCCTTTTTCTAGCCCCTCTTTATGTACTGTCTTTGCCCATTTGAATATAAGCTCCTTAGGGATAGTGAAGTCTTTAATTAAAAAAAGAGCAAAGTAAACAATTGGAAGAACAATGCTCAATAACATCATTCTCAGTTCCCATATGTAAATGAGCACAACTTCTCTTGAATTCATCTGTCCATGAGAAAGATAAAAAACCCTTGGAAAATATTTGTTCCAGTGTATAGAAGGGCTTCAGCATCCATGGGTTTTGCCTTGTATCATGCTGGGAAAAGCTCTCCTGCATGAAATCTCCCAGGTCCCTCCCAACAACTGGTTGTGTCCCATTACTGGCAGTCAGATCTGCCTGCTGCAGATCTCTGCTGGCTCTTGCTTCCCTCTTCCCCCAAGCTGTCATCTTCTAAATCATCTTCCTTTGTTATTGCTCTTGGCTTTTGAAATTGTTGTTAATTGCTAAACTTCTATCCACCATTGCTGCTTCAAGAAAGTATCACTGGGCTTTGAGAATGAACTACTGGGCTAGTCAGTGCATTGTCAGCTACACCCTAGCTGGTGCACAAAAGAGCTAACAAGCTTTGAATACTGTTGAGTTGAGTGCAGCAAGTTAATTTCTGTCACATTTCCCCCTTTCAGGATGTAAGCAAGATGCCCCATTCACTGTCAGTATCTAGACTTGAGAAGAACATTCAGATCCATATTTTTTCAATTTTCCCCTTCAATTCTGGTCATTCCCACCTTTATGAACTTCAATAAGGTATTAGAAACACTGGAGGGAGGGCAGGGGAGGGCAGTCAAAATGAAATAGTAGCCTCTGCTAGAAAAGCCTCTCCCCTTCTAATCCCTCCCCCAACACATACATTCCTTACATTCACATATAAACTCATGTTTTAGCAAGCATTTCTGGACAGTGGTGGGGATACTGGAGGGTGCAAAGGGAGTTATACTAAAAGCTATGTTCAGTATGTTCAGAGTTTCAAAGAACATCATTTACGCTTTGTAACAGCAAATGTGAAGTTTTTCTAAGATGCTAATGGAGGATTTCCTGTGTAATTTGGAGAAACAAACAAGATAGTGCCTTAAAAGATCCATTCTGGAAGCAGGTAGATTGAATAAAGACAGCTGCAAGACATTATTTTTCAAGAAGAGGCATGATTAAAATTTGGAGTGGTGCTGACAAAGATGGGCTTTTTAGAGAGTGTTTTCTGACATCACTAAGATTGACAAGGATGTGCTGAGGGCCTCTAAGGAGAAGAAAGTGTGGACATATAACTAAATAAAGGTAATTTAGTAATTCCAGACAGTAGTCTAGCACAGTTGGGTTCAACTGAAGAACTCAAATTGAGTTCGTTGTTAAGGAAATTTAGTTTCTTTTCATAAATAAACAACTGTATTCCAGCCATGAGGATAGAGACTTTCAACTACAAGCTCATTAGGTAGTCACAAATTGTAATTTTTCCTCACTTCCCCCACTCCCTTTCCCCTTCCTCATCCCTTCTCTGACAGATTGCCATCAGTTCTCATAGACTGATACACAGATTTATTTTTTATCTTCTCAAATTAGGCTTTCCATTATGGCTGCTCCATAAAGATTTTTCATGGAGATGTGTCAGAAAATGATTCCTCTTCTCTCACCCTGATCTTGGCCATATTCATAGGGCATGGCTATTTATGAAAACAATGTTTTTTAGAACAAGAGATAAAAATAGTGTGGAGATTGCATAGGATCTTAGATTTCAAACTGGAAGGAACTCTGGAGGTCATCTCAGTCTAATCAACCCATTTTGCTGATGAAGACATTAATAATGCTCAGGGAGCCTAAGTTACTTGCCCAAGATCACATGGGGAATAAAACTAAAGACGCAGGATTCAAACCTAGATCTTCTGATAATTAATGCATTATTCTTTACACTGAAACTCCACTGAAGTATTTGTAATTATATAAGCACATTCAAATCCCAAACCCTAAACCCCTTACTGGGCAACTAAATGGTGAAGTAGGTAGAATGTCAAGCCTAGAGTCAGGAAGACCTAAGTTCAAATCCAACCTCAGTTGTGTAAGTCTGGGAAAGTCATTTAACCTCAGTTTCACCATCTGTTAAATGAGGATAATAATGGCACCTCTCTCCCAGGGTTGTCATGAGGACTGAATGAGATAACTACAAAGTGCTTAGTACAGTGCCTGGTACATAGTAAAGACTATATAATTAATGTTAGCTATTAATATCATCTAATTATGTTATTGTAATTAGAAGTCTTCCGGAGAACTGTTCTTATAGGGAACCCCAAATGGTAAAGGTATCGATTTATTCGATGAGCTTTACTTTCTTTATTTTAAAATCATTCAATTTATTAAGATGAATAAAGATAGATATGATTGATTTGTGTGTGCGTGTGCGTGTGCGTGTGTGTGTGTGTGTATGTGTGTTAAAGGATCAGATCATTTGCTGAAGTTGTGATTCATCTTTGTACCACCCATAACTGGCTCTTCAGTTGCTTCCAAATCAAAAGCTAAACAGTCTGGTTAGCTGGTAAATGCTTTATAAAGCAGAGCAATTTGTCATCTGGGCTGTGACAAAACTACCAGAAAAGAAAGCAGGGCATTTGCAAGTAAAATGAAGAGGAAGCCGTTAATTAGGAATCCCTGAACAACAATGTGTTTCCCCAGAGCAGCTTTGAAGTTTTTCTTTTTAATAAAGAGCTAAATAAATATACACAAGGAAAGTCTACTAGTGAATGGCTATCCAAAGACACATGTTAAAATGCCTGATAAATTGTGTGAATGTATACAACAATAGCCTGAGTTGTGTATGGGTGTATGTTTCTTGAGGCTTACTGTGTTGGCTGAGATAGAGTTCTAAAGAGACAGTGACTTGCAGCTTTGCATGAATAAATTTCTAATTAGCTGTTTGTCCTGCTACTTCTCTACTCAACAAATAGCTCGCTCTTAACCGAACTAGTAGGCACAAAACCTTTTGTAGAACAGTGTTTAGCAATTGTACAATCAGATGATATTGAGAGACTTTCTTTATCAAAGAATGGTCCTCTGAAGTCTCTGAAGTTGAAAGGACATTTTAATATCAATGTTAATTCTCATTCTTAACTTACTTCTTTAAATTTGTATGTTTGCTTGTGATGACAAGAGATAAATTGAGTTTGTTGCCATGAGTTTGTTTGCAAAATAATTCAAATAAACCTACATGTGGATTAAAGCTATTTTCAATATTAAGGAGTACACAATTATTAATGGAACAGCTAGGTGGTGCAATAGAGAGTACTGGTCCTGGAGTCAGGAAGTACCGGTCCTGGGGTCAAGGCAACAGAGACAGTCAAGCCAGCCATTTGACTTTGCTTTTCCAGCAAAATCTTTCAGCATACAAACAAGGCTTCAGACACTTATTAATTGTGTGACCCTGGGAAGTCACTTAACCCTTTTTGCCTTAGTTTCCTTATCTGTAAAATGAGCTGGAGAAAGAAAAGGCAAATCACTTCACTATCTTTGCCAAAAAAAAAAAAAAACCCAAATGGGGTCAAAGAGAGTGGGTTGTGACTGAAAAACAACTAAATAACAATAACTATTTATGTATGTATATATGTATATGTATATACACATGTATATACGCATACAGACAACACATATATCCATAAACACACAATTACAAGCATTAACCAAGGCAATTAAAAAGTAATTCACAAAAGTAAAAGTAAGTAAAAGCCATCTTTTATTTAACCAACTGTTGGTTAAATAAACGATTCACTAAATGTTTAGAATAGCAACTGCTTTAATAGTTATGCAGGGCTAAGAGTAACTTTATATAGCACTTTAAGGTTTATAAAGCACTTTGCATATATTATCCCATTTTATTCTTACAAAAACACTGTTATGTGGGTGCTATTATTGTCCTTATTTTACAACTGAGGAAACTGAGGCTAGAGGGGTTAAGTGACTTGCTCAGGGTCACTCAGCTAGTAATTATCTGCATCAGGATTCAAACTCAGGTCTTCATGACTCCAAGTCCTATGCTATATCCACTACACCATTTACACGATCTAGCAATTTTTTTGAATTTCATCATTTTTATTTAATATTTTAGTTTTCAACATTGATTTCCACAAGATTTTGAGTTAAAAATTTTCTCCCCATTTTTACCCTCCCCCCCATTCCAAGATGGCATATATTCTGATTGCCTCATTCCCCATTCAACCCTCCCTTCTGTCATCCCACTCCCTGCCCCATCCCCTTTCCCCTTACTTTCTTGTAGGGCAGAATAGATTTCTATGCCGCATTCCCTATATGTCCTGTTTCCCTGCTGCATGCAAAAAGAACTATTTTTTGAGCATCTGCTTTTAAAACTTTGAGTTCCAAATTCTCTCCCCTCTTCCCTTTCCCCCCATCCTCTCTAGAAGGCAAGCCATTCAACATAGGTCACACATGTATCATTATTTAAAACACTTCCACAATACTCATGTTGTGAAAGGCTAACTATATTTCCTTCTATCCTATCCTATCTCCCTTTATTCAATTTTCTCCCTTGACCCTGTCCCTTTACAAAAGTGTTTGCTTTTGATTACCTCCTCCCCCTCTATCTGCCCTTCCTTCTATCATCCCCCCTTTTTTATCCCCTTCCCCTTACATTCCTGTGGAGTAAGATACCCAAAATGAGTGTGTACGTTATGCCCTCCTCAAGTCAAATCCGATGAGAGCAAAATTCACTCATTCCCCCTCACCTGCCCCCTCTTCCCTTCCTACAGAACGGCTTTTTCTTGTCACTTTTATGTGAGATAATATACCCCATTCTATCTCTCCCTTTCTCCCTCTCTCAATATATTCCTCTCTCATGCCTTAATTTTAATTTTATTTTTTTAGATATCATCCCTTCATATTCAACTCACCCTGTGTCCTCTGTCTATATATATATATGTGTATTCCCTTCATCTATCCTAATACTGAGAAAGGTCTCATGAATTACACACATCATCTTTCCATGTAGGAATGTAAACAAAACAGTTCAATTTTAGTAAGTCTCTTGGGATTTCTCTTTCTTGTTTACCTTTTCATACTTCTCTTGATTCTTGTATTTGAAAGTCAAATTTTCTATTCAGCTCTGGTCTTTTCACTGAGAAAGCTTGAAAGTCCCCTATTTTATTGAAAGTCCATATTTTACCTTGGAGCATGATACTCAGTTTTGCTGGGTAGGTGATTCTTGGTTTTAATCCTAGCTCCACTGATCTCTGAAATACCATATTCTAAGCCCTTTGATCCCTTAATGTAGAAGCTGCCAGATCTTGTGTTATCCTGATTGTGTTTCCACAATATTCAAATTGTTTCTTTCTGGCTGCTTGAATTATTTTCTCCTTGATCTGGGAGCTCTGGAATTTGGTGACAATATTCCTAGGAGTTTTCTTTTGGGGATCTTTTTCAGGAGGTGATCAGTGGATTCTTTTAATTTCTATTTTACCCTCTGGCTCTAGAATATCAGGGCAGTTCTCCTTGACAATTTCTTGAAAGATGATATCTAGGCTCTTTTTTTGATCATGGCTTTCAGGTAGTCCAATAATTTTTAAATTATCTCTCTTGAATCTATTCTCCAGGTCAGTGGTTTTTACAATGGGATATTTCACATTGTCTTCCATTTTTTTCATTCCTTTGGTTCTGTTTTATAATATATTGATTTTTCATAAAGTCACTAGCTTCCACTTGCTCCAATCTAATTTTTAAGGTGGTATTTTCTTCAGTGGTCTTTTGGACCTCCTTTGCCATTTGGCTAATTCTGCCTTTCAAGGTATTCTTCTCCTCATTGGCTTTTTGGAACTCTTTTGATATTTGGGCTAGTCTATTCTTTAAGGTGTTATTTTCTTCAGTTTTTGGGGGGTCTCTGTTGGCAAGTTGTTGCCTTGTTTTTTAATGGTTTTCTCGCATCACTCTCATTTCTCTTCCTAATTTTTCCTCTACTTCTCTTACTTGCTTTTCCAAATCCTTTTTGAGCTCTTCCATGGCCTGAGCCCAATTCATATTTTTTTTGGAGGCTTTTGATGTAGGCTCTTGGACTTTGTTGACTTCTTCTGGCTGTATGTTTTGCTCTTCTTTGTCACCAAAAAAGGAATCTAGAGTTTGAGTTTGAGTCTGAGTTAATTTTCGCTGCCTGTTCATGTTCCCAGCCAACTACTTGACCCTTGAGCTTTTTGGCAGGGCATGACTGCTTGTAGAGTAGGGAATACTTTGTCCCAAGCTTTAGGGTCCAAATGCTGCTGTTTTCAAAGCTACTTCTACTCCACCATCGCCATAGGCTCTGTCACAGCAGTGTTCCTCTTCCCCCAAGAACCACCAACCAGGACCCCAATCCAGATCCAAGCAGGGCACAGCAAGAGAACCTGCCTCTGTGCCCACAAAGTGCTTCTTGCTCTCCCGCTCTGATCTGCTGCTAGATTCCACCCACTGTGTGAGCCAGGGATTTGGGAAGCAGCTGACGCTGGCACTCTGGAAGCAGCCTCAGGAGCTTCCTGCTGCTGCCACCACCACTGTACCACCTCTGCCACCCCCAGGGTTGGGGCCAGACTGCTCTCACCTTGATCCCACAGTTTCCCACTAACCTGCTCTTTGGCGTTTGTGGGCTGAGAAGCCTGGTAACTGCCACAGCTCAATGATTCATGGCTTTCAGGCCTGTTCCAGCTGGCTGACTCCCGGTCTGATCTGTCCTGATGTGGCCCACGCTGAGCTGTGCTCCGCTCCCAGCACCATGCGATAGACCCTTCTCAGTGATCATCCAGGCTCTCCTGGGCTAGAGACCTATTTCGCTCTGCTATTTCATGGGTTCTACAGCTCTAGAATTTCTTCAGAGTCACTTTTTACAGGTGTTTGGAGGGATTTGGGAGAGAGTTTAAGCAAGTCCCTGCTTTCTAGCCGCCATCTTGGCTCCGCACCTCACTACCTAGAATTTTAAAAGCATCTCATTGCTATTTATTCTGATAACATTTTATTGGTTTGGTCTTTATCCCTGTCTTTCTGAAACTCTGTCTTTTTCTCTCTGTCCTCTTTTTTCTCTCCCCACCCCCACCCTCCGTCTCTCTTTATCAACTTCTGTCTTAATGTCTCTCTACTCCACAACCCTTGAAGACTTTCCATACATGCCAATGACGGTACAATTGAATCTTCTACAAAACCTTATACAATTTTCACAGAGTTTAATACCTTGCTAAATTTAGGCAGCCCTATTACTTAGGGGCACTCTTCAATCCCCACTTGTTTTCTGTAGCTTAATCCTATACTCAGAAGGTTGTTAGAGCTAAGGGCTGGAAACAGGAGAAATCAGAGAAAGCAAAGCACAAGATGGAAAAGCTGACAATATTTGGTTAAGTGTCTTAAATCAAGTTCAGCCAGGCTGGATGCTATGTGCCTTGTGCCGAGAGTGATTCCAGATGGAGCATGGCCAGCAAATGGGTCAAGGAAACAGAGATAGTCAAGCCAACCATTCGACTTTGCTTTCCATTTATGCACATAAGAGCTATTTTGATCGGTAAGGCACATCCTGTTTGCTTCCCCAGGAATCCCAGCATTATTCATTGTTACTTCTTGTTCGATAAACTACCTTAATACTTCAAGAATGTGTGATATCACCATGGTGGATGATATCCCTCCACTGATACAAATTGCAACCTCTCTTCTACAGCTTTGTGCATGTATAGAAATGGACTATGAACTAAGACTAACATGGTACTAGCTAAGGAAATAAGTTTTATTTTGCATGAAATAATTTTATTTACCTTTGAACTAAATATAACATCTATTTACAGGCTCATTTGGGCAGCTAAGTAGCACAGTGGATAGAGTACTGGGCCTGGGGTAAGGAAGACTCATTTTCCTGCATTCAAATTTAGCCTCAGAAACTGGCTAGGTGACCCTGGGCAAGGCATTTAACCCTGTCTGCCTCAGTTCCTAATCTGTAAAATCATCTGGAGAAGGAAATAGCAAAGTATTCTAGTACATTTGCCAAGAAAACCCTAAATGGTGTCACAAAGAGCTGCATGTAACTGAACAACTAAAAATAGTCTCACATTGATCATGGAAAGAAGATATCTAGAATAAATCCCAATGTCTAAAACATTGTTGATTCTATTTTACTGTACATAACTTCCTCATTCCCAGAATTCTAAAATGTTTCATGATACGCCTTTTAATAATTCACATCAATAAGGACACTATTAAAACACAGTAAAACATAGAGTACATAAACTGAATTGTCTTCTCTATCCACATCCAACTGCTGAATTCCTATTATTTCTTTAAAATCCAACTGAAAGGAAACTTTCCCTGATTCCTCCAAGGCCTGTACATTGGACTTTCTCCAACACAGACACACTACGTTTGTACCTCTCTTATGCGGTTATAAAACATCATTTTGTATTCCAGTTAACTCTAGATACACTGCCGTCTGCTAACATATTTCAATGACCATGAGGGCCAAGACCAGTGGTATGCTGGAGTTACCTTGTACCATCCCTGAAGAATAGATTGTTGAATGTTCATTGTGAGCCTTTATAGCTTAGAAATCAGCAAATGCTACAAACCTCTGATTGATTTATTGTTCTGCTGATTGTCTAGATTTAAGAAAGTGATGAAAAAAGGCTAATGCAAATTAAACCCAGAAGTGTATCATGTTCAAAGTGTTTTCAGAGAACCAGTTGTTGGTCATTTATCAGGACACCACTGTTCAGGATCCTATCTTAACTATATCTTATAGCTCCTTTACAACTCAACAGTCTGGTCCAAAAATAAGAGGTACTTCATAAGCATTTGTTTACTTGAGAATTATTCAATAAACTTTGTAAGGTAAGGTTAATTCATATTTATCTATATTTTCTTCCTTCCCCCTCCCAACAAAAATTCCTGTCACCAAAGAGAGTCACATATGTGTTAGACAGTAATAGCCACCTCTGTCTCAACACTAAACCCTTGTGGCCATCAATGCTCAACCCTGAAAGCATGCCAAATAATACAGTTCAACATTCTGGCAAAGGTTCAATGAGGAACATTCATGTTGATAAGATAAGTCATCTAGTCCTCTGTCCCAAATCAACTCTGGTACTTTACTGAAGAATGGGAGTTCCCAGTTCAATGTTGAAAACCCCATTTTCGTGACTGGAAAAAATATTCAGGATCTAATACAATTTGACCTGGATTGGATAATATTGTAAATTTTAGGATGAGTATGCTTTTTTGCTATGTGACATACCTTTATTCAGATATTTGGTCTATTTAGTACATGTTGATGCTCTCTACTCTAGTGTTATAAAAACAAAACAAAATATAATTATTTTTTTCTTTTTTTACAAAAAGATTAGAGGATAATTAAGGATTCTCATTTTTTTCTCCTACTCCCCCAAAACAAACATACAATACTTGAAGGAAGGCAAGTAAAAAGCTGACAAGTCTATTTTAATGTCACTGTGGCAAGAAATAGCCATGGGGACTAATTGTCATAAAGTGATGGCTAATACTTCAACATAATTTTCTTCTGGCTATTCTAACTTATGACACATTTGTTTTGGGAATTCAAAGGAGAAAGGAAAATGGATAGCCACTGAAGTCTTAAACCTTCTTGTCATCTAAAACAATATATTGTGTGCTATGGTGAAATTTATAATCATTTCAAAGATTTATCTCCAGTTGACTAGTAGTTCATTAGGATGGACTGTATGACTGAGCCGAGGAATGATGACTCCCAAGAGACTGGTTACATAAAAAAGTATTTGTTTTACCTTTATATCATTTTATCTTTGCATCTTAACTTTTATCACTCCCCGGAGAAGTTGAAGATGTATAGTAGGCATGAGGCAGATGATCATTCTTCATAAACCGGGGAAGTGATTTGATGCTTTGACTAGGAACATTTTATTTTGTTCTCTTATAAGGGTTAAAGAAAAGCAACTTTCAGAATAGTAACTATAGAAACATGAGCCATCAAAATGTGAAGCCACAACCCCCAGCTACTTCCAGCTGCTCTTAACCTTTACACAGTCCTTCATTTTGGAAATGAAGATTCTGCCTCCTGAAGAAGGAGTAGAGTGGCTGCCCAACCTTTAAGTGATGTACAGTGGGGATGAACTGAAAAAGTCCCAAGGTCAACAAATTACTGATTGTATGAGGGAAGAACCAATTCTAAGTAGAAGTGGGAAGTTCTTGTGAGGTTAAAATGGGAGAGTGTGGTAAAGAGGAGGAAACTATTCTTAGAACTATTCGTATACAAACCTAAGTCAGCCAACAAAGCAGAAGATTTTTACTCCAGGAGCACAGCTAGGATTTTCTGAGGAAAAAACAAACAAGGTATGGTGGGAGAATAGATGAGGCTACAATGGTAGAGTGGCAGGGTACCCCTTATTCAGAAAATGAAAGGAAAAAAATAAAGAACCAGGGCATTGCATAACTCAAAGCTGAGGCAGATCTTAGAGATGACAGGATTGTAGTTCTAGACTTGGGCTTGAAACTTAAGGTCATCTAGTCCAGTTACCTGATTTAACATTTAGGGAAACTGAGCCTCAGAGATTTTCTTGCAAGTTACACAGCTATTAATTAGCTGAGTAAGACTTTGAACTAAGATCCTGTGACTATAAATTCTGGACTCATGCTGATCCCATCTGACTTCATTTTATAAAGAGATGAAACGATTTGACCCAGGTCGTTTGGTAATAACTAAAATATTCAGAATTCAAACACAATCTTTGACCCCACATCCAATGGTCCTTCCATAGTCTGTTTTTGGTGACTTCTTTTGAACATGAGACAGTTCTGACATAGGTTAAATAAGGGTTATGGGGGGAAAGGGAAAAGAATTAAAGCAATATCAATTTAAAGCTTATTACAAAACCACAAACTAGATCATGACATTTAAAATCCTGCTTCAGATATACTATCTATGTAACCCTGAACAAGTCACTTCACCTCTCTATGCCTCAGTTTCACCATTTGTAAAATATGGAAATAACAGTTCCTACTTCACAAAGTTGTTGTTAGGATCAAATGATAAATAAAATGTAAAGCAATTTAGAAACCTTCGAGGTATATATAAATGATAGGCATTAGCAGAAGTAGTAGCAAGAGCAGCAGCAGCAGCAGTAGCAGTAGTAGTACAGGAGGAGGAGGAGTATCGTTAGCATCCTCAGCAGCATCGTAAAGGTAAATTAGAATTTCTTCAATCAATTCAAAGTTTCTTTAGGTCACAGCACAGTAATGATGAGAGATATGAACTAGTCAAATCACCTCAAAACACCAGTAAAGGTTCAAACCATTTAATATCATATTAAGAAGAAATATATAAATTTAGAAGATGGAGAAGACAAGTAAGCCAGGTTTTTATTTCATTTATACAAACAGGGAAAGATGAACATTGGGAACTAGATGAACTTTGCAAGTGGACCCAAATGATAGCACTTATAGTCCTAATACCAAGAAGGGTAATATTTGGAGGCAAAGAATTCACTGGATGATTTTCCAATCACACCTAGTAGCAATGGCTATCCTTGTCTGTACATATATATGTGTGTATATATATATATACACAGATATATGTATGTGTGTGTATGTATATATATACATATATATGTATATATATGTATGTATGTGTGTGTGTGTGTGTGTGTGTGTGTGTGTGTATATATATATATACATACACATATAACCATGATAAAGAAAATGGATTTCAAGAGAGCAGCTTTCAACAATCTAGGAGCACAGAGAAGTATAATTTAAAAGTTATGGAAGTATAAGAAAGGTGACTGCCAGTTAAATTACTGGTCTGTGTCCACAAGAATAAATTAAGCTGACACATCAGAAGGAAAGGGAAGGGAACTAACTGCCAAGTTAACTAAACTTAGAACCAAACCAGGACTTGAAAGGAAATTAAGCCAGGCTTCTAAAGAATAAAAAAAAAAATAGTACCATTGTATGGGGCCAAGAAAACTAAGGGAAGAGCTTAAAAGAAGACGTAATTTACAAGGTACAGAATAGGTAATAAAGAAAAAAGTACTGTCAAATATGGGATTTAAAAGAAAATGTCATCTACCTGATAGGAGAGGAAAACTGATAACAGAGATGCCAAAAAATAAAGGTACTTTGATGTCTTTTTCATCTCTGTCCTCATTTTTTTTGAAAAAATTAAGTGATGAATAGGTAACTGGAAAATGTCATCTGTTGGAAGAGGAAGAACAAACATGAGTAAGAAAAGATGATGAATTGATGTATGGATGTCTTCCAATTATTGAGGCTTAGCAACATGCCAACCAGGTACTTATGTACTACTGGCTATTTTGAGAATTCACAGAGGACAAAAGTCCTTAGAAAGTGGCACCAAAAATGGATCACCAATCTAAAAAGATAAGGAAAAAAGAAAGCTGTGATAAAGATCTGTCAGCTTAGGTTTAGTATGTGAGAGAACAAGAGGGCAAATCAACATATAATCAATTTGCAATCACCAGCAACACAAAGGGCAAAGCAGGAACTGTTACGTCATTAATAGAATTAATTGTTTTACTTTACGATGAAGTGACAAGCTGGACAGAAGAGAAGATCCAAAGAGATTCAATTTAACTGGATTTCGGTAGGGTTTCTCATTCTGCACTTTAGGGTATTCTCATTAACAAAAAGCAGTGTCATTTAGAGGAGGAGGAGGAGGAGGAGGAAGAGAAGAAGAAGAAGAAGAAGAAGAAGAAGAAGAAGAAGAAGAAGAAGAAGAAGAAGAAGAAGAAGAAGAAGAAGAAGAAGAAGAAGAAGAAGGAGAAGAAGAAGAAGAAGAAGAAGAAGGAGATAGAGGAGAAGGAGAAGGAGAAGGAGAAGGAGGAGAAGGAGAAGGAGAAGGAGAAGGAGAAGAAGAAGAAGAAGAAGAAGAAGAAGAAGAAGAAGAAGAAGAAGAAGAAGAAGAAGAAGAAGAAGAAGAAGAAGAAGAAGAAGAAGAAGAAGAAGAAGAAGAAGAAGAAGAAGAAGAAGAAGGAGAAGGAGAAGCAGGAGGAGGAGGAAGAGAAGGAGAAGCAGGAGGAGGAGGAAGAGAAGGAGGAGAAAGAGGAGGAGGAAGAGAAGGAGGAGAAAGAGGAGGAGGAGGAAGAGGAAAACAAGGAAAATGAGAAGGAGGAGAAGGAAGAGGGAGAGGGAAAGAAGGAGAACAAGAAGAACAAGAACAAGAAAGATACTGGCTTTATAATTATAGCACTTAGCTCAGATTGAAGCTCTGTTATTTGTAACCTGTGTGTCCTTAGATAAGTCACTGAACTCTTCTACCCACAGTTTTCTCACTTATAAAGTGAGGGGAGTTGGAATAGATGATGTTGAAGATTTCTCTGTTCTTGGTCTATGCTCTTCCAAAACATAGAAATTTGGTCAGGATCAACAAACTTTTTAGAATTCAGAAATCCAACTCCAGATAACGGGTAGATAGAGCAGTGGATAGAGCTCTGAGTCTGGAGTCAGGAAGACTTCAGGTTAAATCCAGCCTTCTATATTTATCCATTGTGTGACCCTAGGCAAGTCACTTAACCTCAATCTGCCTCAGTTTTGTCAACCATGAAAGGATTGAGAAGATTAAATGAAATAACTATTTGTAAAGCTGCTTAGCACAATGTTAACTAATAAATTTTTATTTCTTTCCTTCCTTCCAAATAATCGATTAAATGATTTATTGATCACCTACATGTGTTATATAGCATGCATTTATATTGAAATGAAAATTGCTTTGGTTTTGAAAATAACAGTAAGAGTATATAACTATATTCAGGAATTTCCAAACCCAACACTAACACTCAGCATTGAAGAGCCTATAAAAAGTTGCCCACAAAGGTAGTTATCTATAATTTGTACTCAACTCAAGGATATATATATTTGATAGAATACCACAAGGGTCAGTCGAAAGGACATTATTTAAAATTCTTAACAAATGCCCAGATGGCAGAATAAAAAATGCAGATGACATTAGGCTGGGGAAGTTTTATAACATTATAGAAGAGATGTGCAGAATTTAAATGGAAATAGAGTCTCACAAGAACAAATTAAATAGATACATGATGGGGGCAGATGAACAAGGATCACATAAAGCAGACAAACACTGGAGGATGTGATGGATCAAACTCATATGCACAACCGTGTACCTAGTAGCAGCTCCCCAGATGATACAGTCTGGTCCCATAGTCACATAAACAGCTTTTGAAGGGCTAGTTTATTGTTGTTAAGATGATGGTGGTGATGGCAATGGTAGCAGAAGTGGCAGTGGTTGTTGTTGTTGGGCAGGGGGTAGGGATGATGTAATAGTGATATATTACATTGTGGTACATTATAATATTATTTTATTTTATATTACATATCATTCACTGAAAAAAAAAAAGTTTTCCAAGCCTCAGTTTCCTTACTGGCATTTTACAAAATGCCAATAGTATACCTCTCTGAATGTTTGGAATATGAATGACAAAATGACTACTGGAGATGAAATAAGATGATATTGTATGTGAAAGTGTTATGGAAAAAATGTTTTTGTTTAGGTTTTTCAGTTGGGACCTGTGATTTCCCTGGTATAAGGCAATCTCAGTGAGAAAAGTGTCTCTGGCAGAAAATCAACTACTCTTCAATTTATGTTCTCAGAGAATGGCCATAATGAACTTAAAAGCACTATATAGGCTATTCTCCTTCTTGTTGTTGTTAATATCATTACTATTACACTTTATTCTATGATAGCATAAAAACATTATAGGTGAATTTTGCTACTTAGAGAGTAATCGTATAACAAAAAGAGCATGGGAAAAGGAGTTGGGAGGCCACAGAATCATAGCTTTCTAGCAGGAAAGGTCAGTTGGGTGGAACAGTGAATAGAGCTCCAGGCCTGGAGTCAGGAAGACCTGAGTTAAAATCTGGCCTCAGACACTTGCAAGCTGTGTGACCCTGGGCAAGCCACCTAACTTCTGTCTCCCTCAAATGCCAGATGGGTATAACAGCACCTACCTCGCAGAGTTTTTGTGAGGATCAAATGGGATACTATTTAATAAACATACGGTTTTTTATTTCTTCCCTTCCTCCTCTCACAAATGTTACATATGAGAAAACTGAGAACTAGACAGGGTAGGAAAACTGTTCAAGGTCACATACATTGATTAACACAGATCTCGACATCCGTATACCCATAATAGACTCGTAAGTTATCCTTTGGTATGCATATACAAAAAGCAGTTTCTGACATACTAAGTGCTTAATAGATGTTGTTTTCATTCTTTCATTCATTCAAACACATGGTATTAATATACTAAGATGATGCAGAAATTAGTGGATTCTAGGGCTGAATTAGAATGAGTGAGAAGAATGGTCTACAGAGAAAGCATGGGTAGGAAAGAGGAAAAGTTGCCTGAGGAGCTTCCGTGACGTATCTAAATAGCGGTCAAGTCCTATCATTTTTACCTTGGTAAAACCCCTTGTATATGCCCTCTTCTCTCTTCTGACAGAGCAAAGACATGAGTGCAAAGCCTCTTCATCATCTCATGCCTGGACTATTACAAGACCCTGCTGGTTGGGAAGTATCCCTCTCTATTCCAATCCATGCTCCACTCAGATATCAAATTGATCTGCCTACAACACAGGTCAGACTACATCATCCCAATAGTCAATAAACTCCAGCAATTCTCTATTATTTCCAGTATCAAATATAAAATCTACTGTTTATCTTCTCAGCACTTCTTAACCCCAATCCTTTCTAACTTTCCAGTTTTCTTAACTCTTATTCCCCTCTAAATACTCTGTCCCAAGTGGTATTAGCCTCCTTGGTATTGCACACACACACAATATTCTGTCTCTTAACTGTTTTCATTGGCTGTCCCTCATGTCTACAACCATCTCCCTCCTCATCTCTACCTCTTGAGTTTTCTGATAGGTGTGTGTGTATGTGTGTGTGTGTGTGTGTGTGTGTGTGTGTGTGTATAAGATTATCCCTAATCTAATCACATAATCATATATGTGTGCATGTATATGTATGTATATACACATATACATACACATAAATATGTATATATGCATTTTGTGTATACATATGAAATACATACAATATACATATATAGAGAGATCTTGTTTGTACCTAGTTATTTGTATGTTTTCTCACTGTTTCTCCTTTCTTTGTGCAGTATCTAGCACATTATAGACACTTAAATGCTAGTTGCCTAGCTTACCTTCAAAAATGTAATTTAAAAAACACATAGCATACTATCTAAACTGCATTGGAAAAGAAAAGGGCTATGCCACTTTTAACTGATACTTCCTAATACTGCATCCTTCTTCCCTCCCTCTCTCATACACATACACACGCGCGCGCGCGCACACACACACACACACACACACACACACACACACACACTCACACATCACTTGAAGCCAGAAAATAAAGGGTTAGGTACAAAAAAGGCAGGGAGGAAATAAATGCCTATTAGCATTAAACAGACCAAAGGAAGAAAAACTACCTTTTGACCACATCTCCTCCATTCCAGCAGGGCAGTCCATCAGCAGCTGCTAATTCATTAACACAAAGCTGATCAGCCAGGCCACCATAAAAAGTCTTGTATAGACGCAGGCTGTTGATAAATTCTCTGAACAGAGAAACAAAGAAAACAATTAACACCAAAAATCTATAATAATGGCCCATAAAAATGCCGCGCATTGTTATATACATTACCTAGAATTTAACTTTATTGTAGCTTCATCTAATCATGCTTGTGCTTATTGAACAGGTTTTCAATATTCTTTCTCAACAAATGTAGCTGTCCTGTTTCTTTTTCCCCTTCAGTGCTGTGAGTTTAAATTTATTCTTATGTTTCAGCACAATTAACTTTTTCACCACATAGAGACTTTAAATTTCTCTAGACCTAAATGACCATTTGACTTCTTGAATTTCATTATGTTTTTGTTAAAATACCCTTCATTTACTGTAGCCCTAGACCTTCCACACAGAAGAGCCTACTGCTGTTCAGACACTTGAGGATGTCTAAGCATTCTTAACTGAGCTCTCTCTCAAGACACACACATCCAATTTTCCTTTGTATAATATGAACCTAAGGAGAACCTTCTTGAAGAGTGAAAATAATAATTAGATTGTCAACAAATACAAACCAGTTCTCCTTTCTGACTAAATTAATTAACTGATATGGCTACCTGATTGCTAGCTGATCGTCAGGCTAAAAAGAAATTTAAAAACCTTCAGTAACTGGTCAATCCATTCAAAATGGCGTAATTTGTTTGTACATGTAGACATAGCTTCTGTATTCTGTGCAATGATTCAGGTCATACAAATATCTAAACCAGGGGTGGGGAACCTCAAGGACATATGTGGCCCTTTAGGTCCTCAAGTGTGGCCCTTTGACTGAATCCAAACTTCACAGAACAAATCCTTTTATTAAGGGGATTTGTTCTGTAAAGCTTGGACTCGGTCAAAAGGCTGCTCCCAAGGACCTAGTAGCCTATGTGTGGCCTCAAGTCTGCAGTTTCCTCACCCCGATCTAAACTTTTAGGGAAGTGACTGGATCAGCAAAATTACATCAGAGTTATTAGCACACTACTAGGTACAATCAGATGCTTACTTTTTTTTTTACAATACTAGACCTTATTAATTTCTCTCTGGTGACCATCCAAAAGTGAATAGGCCTATATCTATGACTAGACAAGAATTTGCAAGAAGTAGATATTATTTGGCAATAAACATATAAGAATAAGATTTTTTTTAGAATCACGTGACTTGAATCTTGAAGGAAGCTAAAGATTCTAAGAGTAAGAGGTTAGGAGTATATCCAGACACGGGCCACACTTAACTTGAGCTAAGACAAAGAGAAAACATCAACTAGTGATAGGAACACTGAGACATCAGGACATTTACTCAAAACTCAGAGACAGAGGCATATTCAAGTTCCATCAATTGAGGTAAAATTAGTATGACTGCCAAGTTACAACAAAAACCATACTGAAACACAACCATAGCTATCGATGGTTAGGAAATAAGGCAACAGATACCTACCTAGGCTGTAGCAGAGATAGGGGAGCTTTGGACAGAAGTAACAATGACCCTAAGAGGGAGCACATTTGTCAGCAGTTCAAGGAAGAGGTATTATAGTGGCAAACTAAAAGGAATCACCAAGCATGGAAAGCAATAACAGTAATAATAACTACCGTTTATATAACACTGTGTGCCAGATACTATGCTAAGCTCTTTATAATTATTAATTCATTTGATCCTCACGACAACTCAGAGAGGTAGATGCTATTACTCTAGAAACCATTTCATAGATTAGGAAACTGAGTCAAAGAAAAGTTAAGTGACTTGCCCAAGGTAACACAACAAGTAAGCGTCTGAGGCTGGATTTGAACTCAGGTCTCTCTGACACCAGGCCCAGCACTCTATGCACTGTACCACCTAGCTGCTTAATATACCATTACATATTAAGCATTTAGTACCATCTGCACACATGAAAAATACTCATAATTCATACTTCATGTGTAATATAACTGTCATAAAGTAACATCAGAAAAGATTCCTGTTTATCATAATATCACAGGATCACAGACTCAGAGCTCAAAATGACTAGTTAATTGAATCTCACTCCTTATTTGACAGAGAAGGAGACTGTGTTGGGTTAAGACTCACCTAGGTCACAAAGGTACTAAGTAGAAGAACCAAGATTTGCACCCAGGTCCTTCAGACTCTAAATCTATTGTTCTTATCATGGTGCCATGATGCCTTCCAACACATTAGTCCAATCCTCTTATGTTTAAAAGTTGAGGAAACAAAGGCACATAGAATGATAATACTTTATATAGTGTCTTATGAATTTATATACACATATGTATATGTATGTATATGTATATTAATATTCACCTTCTCTATTGGCTTATTTCCTACTGCCTACAAACATGCTCATGTTTTCCCTACTTTGAAAAAACTGTCACTTGTTCCTTCCAACCCCACCAGTTATTGTCCTATATCTCTTCTGACCTGCTCTTGAGTTTTTTTGGGAAACCACTTTCTTCCAGTTTTCCTCCTACCTATCTGACCATTCCTTCTCTGCCTCTTTTGCTGAATCCTCTTCAGATCATTCTCTCTAATCTCAGGTGTCTCTCAGGGTCCTCTCCTGGATCCTTTTCTCTTCTCTATTACTTCATTTGGTCACCTCATCAGCTCTCATGGATTTAATTGTCATCCCTATGATTATGGCTCTCGCATCTCTCTCACCTTCCTCAGTCTCTTCGCTAAACTATCTTGCTTCTCCAACTGCCTTTCAAATACCTCAAACTTTCAGAAATCTCATCATGGATTCCTCAATCTCTCTCACACCCTATATTGAAGCTGCTGCTGAGACCTGTGAGCTTCACCTTTGCAACATCTCTTGAATATGCCCCCTTCTCTTCTTTGACACTGCCACTATTCTGGTGCAGGGCCTGATCATCTCAAGCCTTTATTATTGCAATAGCCTGGATGGGACTGCCTGCCTCAAGTCTCTCACCACTCTGAGCCAGCCTCCCTTCATCCACAAAAGTGATTTTCCTAAAGCACAGGTCCAACCTTCTCACACACACACACACACTCTCTCTCTCTCTCTCTCTCTCTCTCTCTCTCTCTCTCTCTCTCTCTCTCCCCGCCCCCACTCAATAAACTCCAGTAGATTCCTCTTGCCTCCCAGAGCAAATACAAAATGCTATGTTTAGCACTCAAACCCCTCCATAACCTAGTCTTCTCCTACCTTTTCAGTCTTCTTACATCTTATTCCACATACTCTTTGATCCACTGACACCAACCCTCTAGCCGTTCCATAAACAAGACACTCTACCTCTAGGCTCCAGGCATTTTCTCTGGCTACTCCCAAGCCTCACACACTCTTCCTCTTTTGTTCTCACTACTGACCTCCCTGTATATAGCTTGTTTTACATACATTTGTTTGACTTTTTTTTTGTATCTCCCATTATAGCACAATTCTTGACACATAGTAGGCACTTAATAAATGCTTATTGATTGGTTTTCAGCTACCCTATATGAGCAGGGATTATTAGCCCACAGCTAAGGAATTGATATTCAGAAGGTAAGTGTCTTTCCTAAGGTCACAGCTATTTTGAACCGAAAGTGAGACTGGCACTTAGGTCTCATCATATTTGAATGTAAAAGTTAAGTACACCTCTCAAATTTAGTAGAATGATAGGTTTTATAATAAACGACCTACATATATATATATATATATATTTTTTGCCTGCCAGGAGCTAAGTTTAGGTTCCAGTAAATCCAATCAGTTTCTAGTTCTGTGTCTACCATTCCAGAACATATCCTCCAAGGAAGTAATGCATGTATGCTATGCATATGGGGGTTGGGGGTGGGATAGATATGCATCCCTGGTTACTTAACAGGTCTAGATTCTGTGCATGGAGAGTGTGAAGGAAGCAGACAGCAGCAAAACTGCTCATACACAGGTTGTCAGCCCTTGTTTCCCTGGAGCTCACTGAAAGCAAAGGAGATACGTGGACCAGCATAGTGATGACTTCATCATTTCCATCCTACATAAGGTAGACAGGGTGAAAAGGAACTGTCCACTGCTGAAAATACATGATAACCGGATAAGAAGGCACACTCCTCAATGAGTGTTTCTGGTTCTGTCTGCCACAGAATGGCAACTCAGTCAAAATTAGGAAAGGGGGGGAGGAAATAGAGATTCATGTTTTTATTTCTCCCAGCAATTAATACGGTTTATTTAATGATAATAATAACTAGCATTTATATAATTCCTACTATGTGTCAGAAACTGTGCTAGGTGTTTTACAAATATTGTCTCATTTTATTTTCACAAAAATCCTGAGAGATGGGTGCTACAATTTTCCCCATTTTTACAGTTCAGTTAACTGAGGCAGGTCTGAGTTAAGGGATTTATAGAAGGTCACATAACTAGTAAGTATCTGAGGCAGAATTTGAACTCAGAGTTTTCTGACTAGTACAGCACTGTAGCACCTAGCTAACTATGTTTGGTCATTCACTCATTTGTTGGTTGTGGTATGGAAAGAGAGGTGGAGAGAAGGGAGCACCTGTGATTTCACCATTGTGCAAGTTCCCTTCACAGATGCAGACTGAAAATTCTCCTGTAATATGGGCCCATAGATGATACATCTAGAGATGGGAAGGAGGACCCAGTCCACTACCCTGATTTTACAAATAAAGAAACTTGAAGCCCAGGACTTTGAATGAGTTGCCCAAAGTCACACAGGTTAGAGGCAGAGCTAGGATTTTTAACTTTGGTCTCATGTTTCTCAATTCAATGTCTTTTTACTGCACCATGTTGCCTCCCTAGTCCTGAGGCACTGGGGAGTTAAATGATGTGCAAATGGCAGCTAGTAGGTGTCAGAGATAAGATTTTTAACTTGGGTTTTTTATACTTGAAGGCCAACTCTCTTTCCACTAACTGCATAGCAGATGCTTAATAAATACCTGGTGAATTAATGAAGGACAAGGTACCCTGAGAGATAATTCAACACTCAAAAGGACCTCACTGTCATACATTATTTGTATCTCCAGCACTTAGTACAATGTCTGGCACATAATAGGTGCTTAATGTTTACAGACTATTGGTTGAAGTACAATCACTATTGAATTCTATCTGGCTGAGCATATAGATAAATTCAAAATATACTCATCTTGGGCTTTAGGATTGTGTTTCAAAGTTCAAATCGTTTGTAAGTCTTCACAGAGAATATTTTCTGAAGAACATTTCTAATTTAATCAAAGCCAGTTCTCTGGAAATTCACCAGAAGAGTCTAACCCTACCCCCACCCCCACTCCATGAAAGGGATCTATCTAGGTTTTAGACAACATATTTCTTTTGTTTAATGATTGGTATTGATTCCTCCCCTCCCACCCCAACCAGTAAGTACACACATAATATAGAACCCAAATTAAATGCAGTGCCTAGCACTCTGTTTGACAAACTCAGAAGAACAAAGGTCAAATTGTGCAGTTTGCTAGTTAATGGCCTGAGGCAAAGTTAAGGTTAACGTGGCACTAATGAGCAGGCTCAAGCCTGTAGAGATGTCTGACCACAGCTATCAAACAGAAAACATTTAAAATGTCAGTTTCTTTTCCAGTAGAGGAAATATATAATTACTTGTTGCTAGATATGAACTATGTCTTCTATATTTCTTCTGTAAGTATATTTAAACTTTTTTTCCATTAAAAGTATTCATTTTAACCAAAGAGGAAAAAAAGTAAAGGTGATTCTGAGCTGAAAAACAAATAGTATTTGTGATTTCAGCTCCCAGGTTGGTAAGTTTCGTCATTAAGGTATCTTTGAATAATATTAAATATTTGGGGTTAGACTTCTCTGGTAAGGAGAAAGAGAAGAGAGAAGGGGGGAATGGAGAAGAAGAAGAAGAAGAAAGAGAGAAAGAGGAAGAGGGAGAAAAATTAACTTTAGCCCATGAGACATTATTTCTCTGTACTAGAAAATAAGACATGGGATACCGTACTTATCTGTGATGCAGAAGGATGCCCAATCAAGATTGTCATATATAAAATAGATGAGCCTAGTTTTCAACTTTGTAGAATTTGGATAACATTTATGTCTGATTACAAATGGAAAGAGGAATTCTTTGGCCCATTTTAGTAAAACAAAAACCCTGCTGTCTGAACCCAGTCTGAACTCAACCCTCATTATGGTACTTAGGACCAAAGTATCAATGCTGAGCTCCTCAGGAAGGCTTTTCTTGGATAAGTGACTCCAGGTTTTGTACTCCCAACAGGAAGTCCTCTGAGGGCACATTCACATGACATGTTTTCCCCCTCATTAAGAGATTTGCTTTGCTTTCCCATTAATGTGCCAGAGGTATAGGAAGGAGGGAAGGAGTAGTGTCAGGGAGAAAGCAGAAAAGACCTGTAGAAATCTGCTTCCATTGTCCTAGTGCCCCCTGGTGTGGCCTGTTTTGTTGATTATCAGGCCATGTGCTTTTCTCTCTTGCAGAGTGATTTACTATTTGCTCCTGTGTTGGCAGATTGCAGTTAGCTCTATTAAAGCATATGTACAAGTCTCTGATTCTCAGTTTTCAATGACCCCACACCCCCAATATAGCTAAAAGCACCATGAAGAAGCATTTCTACTGAAAGTATCATTATTTTAAAAAGGGTCATCTAAATCTCTCTTTCCAAAACAGCTCTGCTCAGGACTGTTGGAACAATCTTGAAAAATATACCCCTAAAAGTCTTGTTTATGATCTCTCATAAATAAGGGCTTTAACCACAGACTTCTTTGCAGTCATGCCAATAAGCCCTGTACCAAGAGTCCAAGGACTAAGTGAAATTGGTGCGGGCATAAAGAAAATGAGGCACTAGGCTTGAAAGAAACTTCATATACTCTGCCTCTTCTCCCTATGGCTGTTTGGTTGATTTTCATAAGAATTCATGTCCATTAGTCTCAGTTATATTAGCCTGTTGGCATGTTCTATTAATTTATGAACAGAAAATTGTGGACAGAACACTAGTGAGGCAAAGCCAATGTAATGCTGATAAGTTATACGGAATGTAAAAAAGCCAAGGAATTCCATTATTCATTCTTTCAAGAAGGGTTTGGTTTTTTTTTGTGTGTGTCTATAATACCGATAGCAGCTGTTGCCTTGGTCTAAATAATAGTCAAGAGAAGTCATCAAGAGAAGTTGCTGTTGAGTCATATCAGTCATGTCCAACTCTCTGTGACCCCATTGGGGGTTTTCTTGGCAATGATACTGGAGTGGTTTTCCATTTCCTTCTCCAGCTCATTTTTCAGGTGAGGAAACTGAGGGAAACAGGGTTAGGTAACTGGCCCAAAGTTACATAGCTAGTAAGTGTCTGAACCCAGATTTGAACTCAGGGAGAGGAATCTTCCTGACTCCAGTCTCAGGGCTCTATTCACTATACCACCATCAAGAGAAGTAGCAGTCAAGAGAAGAGCAAACCTTCACCAGGACTGAACCAGAGAAATACTCTACGTAAAACATTTATTTTTGAAATGGAAATGAACCATACAACTACAGAAACTCGAAAGGAACAAACCACTAAACAGTCAAAGGAACAAGAATTGACTCATTCCTCCACAACAACGCTCCCATCACATATGCTTAATCTGCACCCTATTACCCAGTAATCTTTTATCCAGTGTGGAGGAACCAGGCCTCATTTGAGGTTAAATCTTCACTAACAAGTAAATCCACTTCAGCAATTTGGGTAGGCAAGATAACTCAGACTCAGAAAATGAGAGAATGAGAGAACCAGAAGGGGAAACAAGACAGAAATGAGTCTAAGCCCCTACTTTACAGATGGGGAAAGAATTGTGGCTTCTCTTTTTTCTACCACTGGAGAATCTTTAGGAGCAGATGACTCCAAAGGAGATGTTTAACCAGTTCTGTTGTTGTCAAATTACTCTGGTATGAATGTTTTTTACCAGTGGATTAATATAATATTACTACATGGGTCTGTCTTAAATCTAGGCCTTAAATAACATAGACACTATTATCTCAAATACAATAGTGTAAAGACCTCAGTAATCTCCCTACTCTACTAAAGGGAGAGGCCTCCATGGAGGATCAAAGCCCCAGTCACCCTGTTTTGGTAAGTCCTGCAGTAATAGTCCAAACCCCTCAGGGGTCTGAATATCAATTGACAGCCAATTTTCCAGGAGTTTCCTGAGCCCCCACTCTGAATTCTAGAACCTCACACAAACTGCATTAAGACAAATCGCAAGAACTCCGTGCTTGGAATTTAGTACATTCCCATAATTCGTAGCAAAAAAGTAACTTTTGTGGTATAAGTAATTATATAAATACATAAAGGTAGAATCATTGCCCAGCAACATCCAAAATTCTTTCTCATTGGTATGATGCATCTTCAATAAAGTCTGGATGAAGACAGTGTTGAAGCATCATCCATTACATAATTTCACAGAACTGACAATGGTTGTTGAGGAAGCAATGGCATAGCCATTGAAAAACTGAAAATTGAAATTGAAAATTTTGTTGGCATGTCTTTGATAATCTGCTTCAGTGTAATCTTGATCAACTACTATCATTTCATCTGGCCTTTCTTTTGAGAATTATGAAGCACAATGGTGAAAATTAAGATAAGCTTTCTATCTTCAAAGTTCTTAAACTCAGCTGAAGTAGATGTATAACCTTGAGCAAAACAATAGTGCTTGCATATCAGAGTGTTGCAATTAATAGGCAGAATTATTTCTACAATGATTTAACATGGAGCCAGGAGAGCTTCAGAACAAGTAGAGAAAGATATCTACTACAATCCAGAAATATCACACCTAGAATGATTCTACAAAATCGGGGGCGATTCTTGGCCACACATTCTTCCTTATTTCCCACAGAAAAAAATAGACTGCCTTATTGAGTAAGGCTGAACCATCTGGCATGTGTTACATTCTTATAGTCTTTAAAATTTCAGAATCAATTCCAGGCCACCCGATATAGCTTCTACCTAGTGCTTTCATGGGAATAATTTCCAGATGTAAGGCACGTGAGTACGACCTGGTCAGCTTCCAGGGTGAACTTGTTTACTGGAGAATTCATTTTTCTTCCTTGGAGCTTTAGGTACATTTCTGACTTTCATATGAATTGGGGCAATAACTATATCCAAATATAATAACACTGGGTTCACCCTGCAACCTTCCAGTTCCTCTAGATTGAACAACCTGGGGAATTTGTTAACTTCCTGTAGTCAGTCTGTTCTAATAGTATGAATTCTTTGGACAATTATCCCTGGTGTTTTGAACTAGGTCCTTCCTGAAAGACTTTTCATAGATCATGGATTTGGACCTGAAAGGTACCTTAGAAATTCTCTACTCTAACCCCCTTCATTTTATAGTTGAGGTAACAGACCCAAAGAGATTACATGATTTTGTCCAGGTGATTATCGATGTAGCATGTGGAAGAGTAAAAACTCAAACCCAGCTCCTCTGATCTGAAATCTAGCATTCTTTCTCTTATGTTTTGTTTTGGGGTTTTTTTGCAATCACCCCAATGATAATGAGAGAAAGCTAGCTTATGAAAGAACAATATAGCAAATTCACAATACATCTTCAAGCAATATAAACTAGATATACCTTATAATCTTGAACAATGACTTGTGATTGAAATAACTTTGGCCTGGAGCCCTGTGAGAAAATATTGTGGAAAGTATCTTTACTGATTGATATACCACAACTACAGTAGATTTCCATTTGACTAAAAGCATACATAAGTACTACTGCAAATACTGGCATCTTGCTATTGAGCAACTGTTAAAGCGCTACTCCAGGGATTTACGTTCTTAGGAATAGTCATGGTTCCCTTGTGCTTCACAACTGTTTGGATACTCCTTGTGCTTTCTTCTAATGGACTTCAAATGGCATGATCTATCATGGTGGCATTATAGGTTTAAAAAATATATTGATATATTTTGTTTTTATATCATCCTCATTTCTGAGTGTCTCCATTATTCTTCCTCTGCCCGGCAAGACATTCTTTATAACAAGGAACAAAAAAGAAAGGGAGGAAAAGTAGCTCAGTAAAACTACTAGCATAGTGACCATCTTTGAAAATATATGAAATGGTCCACCCACACATTCCTTGATCCACGCAAAGAATGGAGAGAGATGATCAAGATCTTATCTTGGGTTAAGGTTCATCATTATAATTACAAGCCAATAAGCTGACATATGTTTAGTAAACATCTATCATTTGCCAGGCATTATGCTAAGATGGGGTGGGGGGATGGGGGGAGGTCATAATCAAATGTACATAGCAAAACATTAAATTTCTTTTTTTAAATTTACATTTATTTAGTCATTATGCATTGTTTTCTTTCACCCTATATTCAGTCCTATAAATCTTCCTATGCTTCCCTGAATTCTTCATATTCAGTATTTCTTGTGGCACAATAATATACTATATCAATGTACCAAAATTTGATTAGTCATTCCCTAATTAAATGGGCATTTAATTTGCTTCCAGTTCTTTGTTCCTACAAAATGTGCTACTATAAATATTTTATTGCCAATGGTACCCTTTTTCCTATCTTGATTTCCTAGTAATATTCACCTGGGGCAGGGGGATTGAAGAATGGATTACTTTTTCAGACTCTGTAATATTCTTGAACGCGAACATAGACCAATGGTAGTTCTAGTGTTCCATACCTTAAGTAGTGATCGGTATATATGAACAGATCTGCAGACACTGTTGAACACATATTTATGTGTGTTCATCTATATCCATATGGAACACAAACACACACACCATATATATGGATGTATATATGCATATTCCTGTATTTTACTGATCTATGGGCAAAGGTTCTCAGCCTTATGTTTTGTACAACATGGATATTAAGAATAGCCCTTTTAGATTATATAATATGTAGTGAAGCAATATGTAGATGGAGTCCATTTGGCTAGGGGTTTTCCTTAAGCCATTATAAATCAGTTTTAATTCAATCAAGAGCTATGATGCAAAGCCTCATTGAAACGTCCACATATAGGATTCCTCAACATATTATCTAAGATGTCTCCCAAACTGCAGTATCAAGAAAGTCCTGTAATACATGTCCCCAAACTGTAATATATGCAGGATTCCAACTGCAAAAATGAAATCTTCAAGTAGTGATTGATGGTGTTGATAAAACATGAGCTTTCAATAATTTCCAATTTCATCCTTTGTCTTAGGCTAACAAGTGGAGCTGAGGAATATAATCATGAGATTTTTCATCCCCACAAATATCATATAATTCACTTCAAAGCCCTGTATCTTGTTTTTTTTAAGGTTCAAAAACAGAAGCATAATCTCTCTACATAAGAATCAAAGGAAGTAGATTACTGGGCATCAACTTCTCATTATATCTCAAAACATCTGTTCAGGTTCTAGATTCAGGCAGAGGTATCTAGCTGGTACAGTAGATAAAACACTGGGCCTGTAGTTAGGAGGACCTGAGTTCAAATGTGACCTCAGACACTTATTAGTTGTGTGACTTAGGCCAAGTCACTATAACATCTGTTTATCTCAGTTTCCTCAACTATTGAATAAAGGAATAATAATAATACCTACCTCCCAGAGTTGTTGTGAAGATAAAATGAGATAATATTTGTAAAGTCCTTAGCACAACACCTGGCACAAGACAGGTTCTATATAAAGAAGGAAAGGGAATAAGTATTTATAAAATACTTATAAATATTTATTCCTTTCCCTTTATTCTTCTTGTTCATCATCATCATTCACTTATTTACTGAAGAACTTGAGAACCATCATATTAACTGTGGTTTCTCAGCTTTAACAATATTCCGTCTTCATTCCTAGATAAGTGTGGTATTGACAGTGATAGGTGAGAGATATGCAAGTATACAATATGACTTTATTACTAAAGAAGTCATTCTGTGCAAAATTTCATCATAGAATCACCTTGTGGCATACAGATATAAAAAATCTAAAGCAATGTACCCAAATCTGTATTTTGAGAAGTCCTGGTATTTCATGTGATATTGACAGGATTTTTGAGAGAAAACTTCAATGTCAGTGATATTTTGCCCTTAAAATGGATTGAATAAAAACTTATCTAGGTATCAAAGTACTTACTACTTGTATTTGGGGAAAGGATTATGAAATTAGACAATTTTCTCTATTTCCCTCCAAAATTTCCCATATTCCTATTTATCCTGGGAATATTCCATACCCCCATACCCGTTTTCATGAATTTTTAAAATAGATTTCAAGTCCCAAAGTGTTAAGTGGCCAAATTAGTCTGGGAATTGCTGCTCTGAAGGCACAAAAAACTAATTGCAAATAAAATGAATAAAAGCTATTTATGATGCACTGCAGTGCCACCTATCATACATATGTAACAGCCACCATTTGAGGGGAGGATATATTCAACATTCTGTCTCTCAGTTGTTTGATTTTCAACTATATACAAGCATCCATACATTTGTACAGCATTAGCTCTAAAGGAATGGGTGCCAGGGAAGGGTATACCAAAGAAAGAATTGATAATGTATAATTATTGCATCAAGAAATTTGAAAAAAAATCATTTACTTTGACTTTTGAAGCATATTTTCTGGTTTTATAACATTTATTTTTCTTTGGGCTTTTTTAAGATTAATACTAAAATGATTTTATATTGCCTACACAATTTACAGGATGGGATAAGACTCTAGCGGATCTTGGTTGGTAGAAGAAAGCCAGTTTAGGCCTAGATATTTCTTGTGGAAGAATTGATTATTTCTATAGCAATAGGTTGTGTGTTAGTTATTACAAAGCATGATAATATTCAATTAACAACCATTCATTAAGCTACCATTTTGTTCCAGTCACTTTAAAAGGCATGGGGGATACAAAAACCAAAGCATTTAGGTTTAAGTAGTGTGAGTACTGGACTCAGATCCATGTTCCAACTCTTGATATTTACTAGGCTTTTTTTTAAGTATGGACTACTCAATCTCTGTGTGCCTTTGTTTCCCCATAAGTTAAACGTGAATAATAACATGGTCTTTTCTTATCTTATTCTTTACTTATAAGTATTTTGTAAACCTTAATATTTTATTACTTTGCTGGATCTGTGATAAGAGTACCATGGGTACTCTTTATACTGTTACAGAAATCAAATTCCCCATGTCATCACATAATGAACAATTTGTGTCCATTTCATTCCATAAATCTCAATAAATACAGGATCCTAGAAAAAAACTAAGTTATTGGAATGCTGATGAGAACACAATCTGAATATTCTTAGTTCCTTCCCAAGGATATAGCAAAATGGGGAGGGGGGGAAGGAGACACAACTTTTTGTTTAGCTGTATTGCATTTTACTACTATCAGGACATGGCTTTCTTTCCTCACCCTTGCTCCTTATCCCAGCTGGGCATTTCATCTGTCTCCACCTGCAAGCTCCATGTTAGCCACACTTGGGAATTGGTTCCTGACTTCTCAGGAAGCACATAAAAACTGCTGGACTGATGCCTCATTATCAAGTCATCAAAGCAGTCTTGTAATTGGGACTTCACATCTGTTCTCCTGCTGGCTTTACCCCCTTTTCATTCCAGATCTCCTAATCCTTAAATGGTTATTTGGACTTTTGACCACCCATGTTGCTCTGTCACTTTGGTTCCTATAGATCTCAGGTTCTTAGACATTGGCTTAAAACCCATTACTTTGCCCTCTGGTATTTGTTCTCTTCTGGTTCTTGTTTCTGTACTTGGTTTCTGGCCCAAGGCTTGTCCTGACACTTCTTGTTCCTTTAAGCTTTTATTCTAGTTTATGTACTTAATTATGAAATTCCTGCTTCTTTAGCTGTCACCCCACCTAATATCAACTCCCTGCCCAATCATTTTTTGGTCTTAAAATAATATTCAAATCATAGTAGAATTATCTTGTCATTATCAGTCCATGCTAGGTATTGCTCCAAATTAGAATATTCTTCATTGTAGTGAACATAACATTCATTTCAGTAGACTGGATAATAAATAATAATGACACATCTAAATAGCATCTATTTTTGTTTTGTTATTGATTTTGTTTTGTTATGTTTTAAGAAAACTGCTTTCATATCATCTTGCCTTCACCTATAAATGGTACATTTATTTTAATTCCTTAAAAGGAGTAATATTTCTCAAATATGAGGACTTTCTTCAACTAATTTTAAACACAAGGAGTTAATGTTAATTTATACATTAACCGTATGTATAATATATAAATGCATTTATCTAGGAACATCTGGAGTTAAAAGAATTATCTTTTTTACTTTCAGAAATAATATCCATAATAACAAATGAAATTTACATAGTACTTGATCAAGAGTCTTGCATAATCTCTTTTGAGATTATTCTGTGAGGTAGGTCTTACAGGAATTATTCCTATTTTAGAAATGAGACAGACTGGTAGAGTGGCCTGGGGGTCTGGTAGGTCTGGGTTCAAATCCAGCCTTTTACATAGACTGTGTGACCTATGGGCAAGTCATTTCATCTCTTAGCTCCCCAGGGAATATGTAAGACTGCAAGTTTCAATCTTTGCTGATAGGTATTGATGGAGAAATTTCCTCACTATTAATTCCTTACAGAGACAAAAGGCAATTTTGGTACAGAAAAAATATCAGGTAATTTGGTGATCAGAGAATTTAAATGATTTTTACCATGGTCACATAGCTACTAAGTATCTGAGGAAGATTTTAACTCCAAATCTTTCCATACTCCAAGTGAACTACTGTATTTGCTTCACCACACTAAGCACTATATGTATGGTATGCTGCAGAGGACCGATTATATAGTCCAAATTGATTGCACAATCAATTGATTATATTGATTACACGGTCAAGAAATTAGTCTACGTGTTTTGGCAATAACTAATGTGATAGACAGACAGACAGATAGATAGATGGATGGGTAGATAGATAGATGGATAGACAGACAGACAGACAGGCATTTGGTTTGATAATTCTAGTAAACTCAAGTGATGCTGAGTAATCTTGACACCATTTCAACACATTTCCTATTGTGAATGTATTAATTTCAGTGATTTCTTTATCATAAGCATGCTTCATTCTTGACATTTTGATTTTACCCCATCCTATCCAATGTAGTATATAACCAATTCATTTGCTCTAATAGAGGACAATTTCATAAACTACTTGGACTTCTGCTCTATTTCACTCATCTCTTTAACCAATGCAATTTCACCTATACTGCTAAATGCCATCTTCCACGAAATATTTGGCAGATTGTGGCTTTCCCAACAATATTTGACAATCAGTTCTACTGTTTGGAAGAGGGCGTGGAGGCAAAATAATTATGATATAGTTCCCACAAAATGGAAATACAGTAAAGACATGCTCTTTCCATTTTTTCTTCATCAGTAACACAACAATTCAAGAGATTTAAATTCCATGGCCTTTTTGACATAGCAAAACCCACATTTCTAATTTTTTTCTACCTTTTTCTCAATCTCATAAAGCTCTCCAACATTTTAAATTATTTTCCCTAAAACTTGTGACACTCTCTATTACACATCCACCCACTCATGCATACATTCAAATCTCCTTAATTGGCACATGCTTAAATAGGATGCTTGGCTAATTGGAATGCTTGCTGGAGAACAGATGGGGCATTGGTGTTGAGACTCTGTCTTAATTTATTGTCCTGGGGTTTTCCTAATTACCCACTTAATTGGCACAGCCACACCACTTTGAAATAATAATGTACAGCTAATTATCACCCATTTAAGCCTGCTAATAGCTTGCTTCTTACCAACTAAATTCAAGGAACCAAGCAGGGAAAGGGATCTGCCATGGGGAAATCATTCTGCCTGGGCTGGTTTAGACAGCTACATCAGTGCAATGCAGTTTACAGCTGCACTAACTTGGTTTCTGTCTATAAAACAAAAAGAGTTAGTCTCACTTGCACTGGTTAAAAGAATACTGCTTCTTCCTTTCCCTCCTTCTCCAACCTTTGATGAAACTTGGAACTGGCCTGGTGCTTCAGTTAAAGGAGTAGGATCAATAACTCAGCTTTTCAATTAGCTCATCATTAGCATGTTGTATGGAAAGGATAAATTAGGGGAGATGGAATAAATTCAATTACATCCCCAAGGTGCAGTGTTAAAGAATTCAGTTCAATTGCTGGGAAGGAAAAGTCTTCCAGCTTCTAAGTTGCAGGGAACCTGGCCTAGTTAATGAATGTGCCCAGTACAGCAGTTAGTGCCAAGCAGAGGTTTTAATAGATGATTGCACTTCTCCTAGTGTTAGGAGCAATGGAGAGGAGAAGGCAAAGAAAACAATGAGATGTGAAATAGCATGGAGCTCAACAGAACAATTAAACTGGGAAATAAGAAAGGACAAATAGGAAAGGGAAGGGGCAAAAGAGTCCATAAGGAGTATTAATAAATAACTTTGAATTAGAAAAGAAGATTTCTGCTCAGAGATAGAATGTATTCCTAGAATGTCCACCTTGTAAACTATTTATATTCAGACCATGTGTTGAATCCAGTACTCTTCCAGCCTCTCTGTTAACTCCCACAAATTCAGTTCTTTCAAAGCCTTCAGTTAATGGCAACAACAGATGGATTTAACTAAATCTGAAAGAAATGATAACCTCTAGTTTCTTATTAGTGAATGAAATTTGTGACCACATTACAATCTACAAACTTTTTTTTAAAAAATGTATATTTGTTGCCAAAGAAGGATTGTTTTCAGTTGCATGTGTGTATGCATGTTTGTGTGTGTGGGTGTGTGTGTAAATGACTGATTGTTTGGGAGAGGAAGATACATGGACATATCCTGTGAGCATCATAAGATTGGTTTGGTCAAAACCATTTCTTGGACCACTCAAATTGGCTTAAGTGGAAGAATATGGTGATTTTGCCATATCAGAAATAGAACGGGAAATAGAGTCCATTTTGCTCACAGGGGTAGTACTGATATGAGAAAGTGGGATAACTGCGGAACTACTAAGCTTTGGGAAAGGGGAAAAAGCAATTCTAAATAATGTATCATTGTTCCAAAGCAAGAATTATGGATAACATTCAGGTCTTTCTGAACCACATTCTTCCAAAGCAAAGATCAGGATTCATCATTCTTTTTAAAGGAAAAGAAGATCCATTTACCAAGATAAGATCAAAATGGATAGATGACCAAGATATAAAGAGAGAAATTACAAGAAAATGTGAAGAAAATGGAATATATTATCTATTAAACTTATGGATAGGTGAACAATTTATGAATAAACCAGAAATACAGAAAAATGTGAGGTGTAAAATGGATAATTTTTACACTAAATTAAAAAGGGTTTGCAGAAATAAAATAAATGTAACCAAGATCAGAAGAAGGGCAAAAAATTAGAGGGAATTTTTTATGGACAGATTCCCAGGTAAAAGTCCTATATCTCAAATATATAAAGAATTTTATCAAATCTATAAGAATACAAATCATTCTCCAATTGATAAATGGTTAAATGATATGAACAGGCAATTTTCCAGTGAAGAAATCAAAACAACTGAGAGTCATATAAAAATGCTCTAAATCAGTATGGATTAGAGAAATACAAATTAAAACAACCTTGAGATATCATTTACACCTATCAGATTGGCTAAAAGGATTGAAGAGGAAAGCAAAAAATGTTGGAGGGGATGTGGAAAAATTGAGACACTATTTCACTTTTGTTGGAATTGTGAACTGATCCCATTTTGGAGTTAAATCTGGAATTATGCCCAAAAAATTACTAAACTACCTATGCCTGTTGACCCAGAAATACCATGACTAGGTCTGTTTCCTCAGATGATTAGGGAAAAATGAAAAGAACCTATATATTCTAAAATATTTATTGCAGCTCTCTTTGTGGTAGAAAAGAACTGGAAATTGTGGGGATGCCCATCAACTGGGGAATTGCTGAACAAGTTGTGGTATATGATTACAATAGAATTCTATTGTTCTGTAAAAAATGATGAGCTCAATAATCTTAGAAAAACATGGATAGACTTTCATGAAATAGTGAAAAACAAAATGAGTAGAAGAGAGAGAACATTGCATACAGTAATAACAACAATGTTTTAAGACCAACTTTCAACAAATAAGTCATTTTGGCTATTATAAATATCCAAATTAATTACAAAGGACATATGAAGACACTATCCAGAGAAAGAACTAATAAATAAAAATATATAGAGAATATATATATATATATATATGTATGTGTGTGTGTGTATACACATTTGTGCCTAATGGTAGCCATCTCTAGAATGGGGATGGGGGGTGGGGAGGGAAGAAAAAAGGGGGAAAAGGAAGTTACATGATAACTTTATTACATATTTAAAAAAATAGATTTGCAGTTTCACATACAATCATATTTCTTTTCCTATTCTACTAAGTAATGGAAATGTTTGTTTTATTTCTTAAGTTCAGAATAAAATAAGTAAAATTTAAAAAAGGAAAAGAAAATCTACTTCTAACTCCAGAATGTACAAGGAGATATTAGTCAGAAGATTTATGTTCTGAGGTTCTAATTACAGCTCCACCATCTACTAACCTTGGGCCCAGCGACAAATCACTGAATGTCTCTGTACCTCTATTTTATCATATGTGAAATGTAAATTACAATTCCTGCTCTCTCTGATGCATAAACTTATTCTGAGGATCAGATGATCTCATGTATGTGAAGTGCTTTGAAAAGCATAAAACACTATATATGTGCAAGATATTATTATGTTACTAGTCTTCAGCCCTCTCTTATACTGACCATCTCATCCTCTCAACAACATTTCAATTAGAATCTTGTGTTAATTTATTCTATAAATGACTATCTATCTAAAAATCCTTTTTTCTCTGCTATTGTTTCCCATGTCTTTCTCCTTATCCTATCTGTATAAGCAATCCTAGGAGCTAAGTTCTATAGTGGTGTCAAAATCAAATACAAACAAGTCCCTGCAGGCTCACATTGACTTAGAAAACCACAAACTAACATTATCCACGTTGTATTATATTTTATTAAAATTGTGTTAATCATGTCCCAACTACATTTTAATCTGATTGAGGCCAGAAACAGGAGTTTTTTGCCACATTTTACAAGTTCTGCTATAGAAAATATTGAGTTTTGCTATAGGAAATATTATTCTGAATTTGCAAACAAGAAAAACAAGCATCAGAGAAAGCAAAAATTTGCCAATAGTCACAGATGTAGATCTTTGTGATTCCATATTCAGCATTCTTTTCATAAGAAGCAGGATTTGTACCCAATGAAGAAGCAATATAGGCCATGCTCCTCCCTTACAGAAACATGACTTCTGTTCTCCTGGGGCTTAAAGCCTGATTACGGAGAAATCTAATTATATTGCTCTTAACAATATCCCTGTTGCTATCACCTACCAAGCTTTAGGGCATTCTTTGTCACTCTACAGCCTCAGCACTTGGCTAACTACCTTGCCTCTTCTTTAACCTCCATCATCATGCTTGAGAAATTCAGTTTCTGTGAATGATGAACCTTCTAATACTTTTATTCATCGAGGTCATCTTCCATGATTCCTACCTGCATTCTGGACATCCTCTTAAGGGGACGGTCATATCTGTACCACTCTGGGGAAAATCCTGACAACTGACTTTTACCTCTCTAGTCACAATCTCCCATGCTTCCATCACTATCATTGCTTCACTATACCCCACCCTGGTTTTTCTTCCTTATCACAACTCTGAGTCCCTCAGTCTTTCACTCTCCATTTAGCATCACTATTCTGGCTTCATTTCTTTGACTTCACAGTTCTGAATCTACAACAGGTCAATGAAGCAAAGTATTGCACTACATCTTTTATGTGCAATTCCATATATCATTACTCTGATAACAGCTTTTTTAAGGCTTCTCTTTTATCACACCTTCATCTACAATTCATTCTCCTCTCTCACACAGATGGCTTTGCTCCCTACTATTTCCCAAGAATAATGAGACCATGGGAAGCTAGATATTGCAATGAATAGAGTACCAGACCTAGACTCAGGAGGACCTGAGTTCAAATCTGGCCACAGACACTTGACACTTACTAGCTGTGTGACCTTGGGCAAGTCACTTAAGCCCAGCTACTTTGTCCTCTCCCCCTCAAAAAAAAAAAGAAAAATGAGATGATTCATTATGAGCTACTTCATCTCTTATTTTCTAAGGCCCCAATTATGCCTTAATTAAGAGGTGTCAAAGACATAGCCAATGGGCTGCATTTAGAGTTAGAGTGTGACCTGAATCAGATTAAAATGTAATTAGGAAATATTTAACACAACAAATACACATACAATAACACACAGGTAATATTACATTTTATTTTTTTTTTTTTTTTGGAGAGGGGGAAGGCAGGGCAATTGGGGTTAAGTGACTTATCCAGGGTCATACAGCTAGTAAGTGTGTCAAGTAACTTGAGGCAGGATTTGAACTCAGGTCCTCCTGACTCCAGGGCCAGTGCTCTACTCACAGTGCCACCTAGCTGCACCAATATTACATTTTAAAACTAAGTTATATGCAGTCCACAGAGATCTGTGGTTTCATTGGCCCATTTCTATTTGAGTTTGACACTACTATCCTAACCAACTCAATGCCCTCTCCTTTACCCCTGCCTTAGGAGATGAGGTGACTTTCTTCCCTGGAAAATTCCTTCCACTTATCTTTGATCTCAACTCCACAAGTTTCCTCTGGGAAGTCACTCCATTTACTACTTCCCTCTTTATCATCTTTAATCATTCTCTTATCACTGGCTTTTTCCTCAATGACTAAAAACTGGCAACGTTTTCCCTCATACTAAAACAATCTTTCATTAATCTTGTAATTCCTTCAAGTGATATTCTTGTCTCTTTCCCCTACTTCAGTGCAAAATTTCTAGTGACTTCTACTTTCTGTCTCCACTTTCCTACTATTAATTATTTCTCACTAACTCGTTTATAAAAGCCACATCATCTATCTTCCACGTGATCTACTATAAGGAAGCTCACCCAGGTTAATTACTTTTTAATTGCCCAAGACTATGGCATTCTCTCACCTTCCTTGGCCTTTTTGTACATTTGAAACTCTTAACAATCCCCTAGCATAGTGGGTTCTCTCTGCTACTCGAATTCCCAAAACATTACTTTCTCTAGTCCTACTCTTTTTTTTTCTTCGGCTGTAAACCCATACCTCCAGCTGCCCATTGGATATCTGCTCCTGAATGTCCTACTGGCAAACTTGCTATGTCTAAAACTCAACTCATGGTCCTCCCTTTCTCCCAAACCCTCACTTTCCATGACTGTGGCTGACAATATAAGCAATAACAAATCTATCACTTCTTTCAATACATTAGCAATGAGTTTTTTTTCTTGGTCTAATGATTTAAACCTATTCAGAACAGTTAAGACCTATTTTACTATCTCTGATTTATATTGAGTTTCATCTCTCTATGATTTTTGTTCTTTTTTTTCTCAGTTCAAAGATTGTTCTCCTAGGCAGAAAAAAAGAAGCAAAATAAGAGTAAGTAGTTTTGCCTTCTCCCCATCTTCCATCATCATATCATCTCTCCATGTGTGTCAATACATTCTTTCACCTCCATACTTCATATCAAAAATACTTTTTAAAATCTTTAGTTTGCCCTTAGTAGTCTCAACTCATTCTGAATTTCAGTTTTCCAGATACTATTTTTGTTGGCCCACATCATATTTTTGTATTCTTCTTCTGTTATCTTACCTTGCTTCCTTTTCTATATATGTCTTTTTAAAATTGAAAGTGGCTAATCAGTTCCCTAGGCATACGTATCCTTCCCTGTTCAATTATTCACAAGAATTGTTCTTTTTGTCTTCAGACTTTCATTTCTGAAAACATTCCATTCTTTTGGCCTGCCTTATGAGACCAGGAGATACTATCTATCGTTTTTTCTGAACCCTTTGAAATATATTGTCCCAATGTATAAGATTCAAAATCTAAGGATGTCTTTCTTCTCCTCTATCATAGATTCTAAATGCAATGGTTATTCCCCCTCCCCTCCTGTCACCCCAAGGACCTTTTCATTTTAATTTCAACTTTAGTTCCTTCTTTTTGGTGAAAATCAGGCACAGGTTAGCAGTTATTCTTACTGGTCTTTCCACCTTTTGAAGGATTATATTATAATTAAATCAAGTAAAGACGTTGGCTGCTCCAGTTGCTACAGATGGTAGCTAGATAAACGAATTCTACTATCACTACTTTATCACAATTCTGAACCAAATTTGATCAATTAAAAAAAATCTTTCTCCAGTTCCTTTCTGTCCAAGTGATCTGTGGTGTACCTGGATAACAATATTGTTTCAGTTTCTTCTCCTACTTTTCTTAACTGTCATTTCTAAGTTTCTTCCATGCCTATGTTATTCATATACAAATGCTCCATCCCCTACTTTTGTAAAATTTAACCTACCAGAATAATATCCCAGTCATGAGTTCTATCCCACTAAGCCTCAGAGTAACTAACAGCTCAAATATGCATCATTGCATTTAGCTTTCTAACTCACCTTGTTTGTTACTGATACTCTTTGCTTTTGTATAGGTTCCCCCGAGTCTATTGGTTTTATTGCTGGTTCAGTTTTTGGATTTCTGGCTTTTATAAATTTATGAATAGGCAGTTAGGTGACATAGGTGATGGTGAGTTCAAATACTCTTCTAGATATTAACTAGCTCTGTGACTATGGTAAAGTCATTTAATCTCAGCCTTGGTTTCTTTAAGTATTAAATGTGGGTAATACTAGCTTTGTGGGAATCAAATCAGAAAATTTCTATAAAGGGCTTTGCAAATCTTAAAGTTCTGTAAATGTTAGGTTTTATCATTATTACGATTATTTTAATTTTTGCCATTCTTTCTGCAATGTTTATACTCTCTATGGCATCTACATGAAAGCAGGCTTCTCTCTAACATTTTCTTTTCAGCTTAAAGTCCATCTGATTGATTTCCTAGATTCTAGATGAATGCATTTCAATATATGCTTTTATTTATGTGCACTGGAGCTCCAATTGAGTCCATAATTCCTATATTAGGTGCTGTAGTCAAGAAATTCACATTCTCTTTTCAGATGCAATCCTTTTAACCGTCTGTATAGTTCTCAAACCTGCAAATCTAACACAATTTTCTGAAGCCCTTATATTCAATCATCAACAGTGATGAAAATGCCACCTGTGCCCCCCAAGTCTTCAAGGAAGGGAAAGGAAGATGGAACGAGTATTTATTAAGCATGGGCACTATGCTAAGCACTTTACAAATATTATCTCATTTGATCCTCATAACAGCCCTTCAAGGTTGGTGTTGAGTTGTTTCAGTCATGTACAATATTTTATGACCCCCCTCCCCTTTAGGGTTTTCTTTGGCAAAGATATTGGAGGGATTTGCAATTTCATTCTCCAGTTCATTTTATAGATGAGGAAACTGAGGCAAACAAGGTTAAGTGACTTGCCCAGAGTCATACAGTTATTAAGCATCTGAGATTAAATTTGAATTTAGGTCCTCCCGACCCCAGAGCTGGCCCTGTATCCACTGCACCACCTAGCTGCCCTATGCTTGGAGGTAGGTACTGTTATTATCCCTGTTTTATAGTTGAGAATATTGAGGGAAACAGAGTTTAAGTAAATAGTCCACATAGCTAATAAGTGTCTGACGCTCAATTTGAACTCAGTTCTACTCCAAACTCATTGCTCCATTCACTGTGCCGTGCAGCTGCCTTAACTTTTGGCTCGACTTCCTCCTCCTTAGAAATGCATTATAGATTTCTTCTGGGATCTATCATTTATATGTATGCCAGCTATGAATGACCAAAAAGACAAAAGGAGTCATCATTGAAAAACATACCTCTAATTTATTTTATTACCCTTATACAAAGTTTCGGACTTGAAGACTAAAAACTATTTAGTGGAGCTGAATGCTTTCTTACTCTCTTCAAAGATCATGGATTTAAATTCACTGATAACATCATTTTCCTTATCAGTTAGAAGATTGTTCTATATCATAAAGAAAGCAAAAGCCATACAAAAGTTGAGTTGATACTGCCCAATACCATTGCCTTCTCTATCCTAAGCAGAGATCCTATTCTTTCATCATTCCTTTACTCTATATATAGCAATTAAAAAAAAAAAACCTCTTGTTATCTTTGGTTTTCCTTGCCTGACTCCTTTCACACTCAAAATTCCTGATTTATTTTTTCTTACAGGATCTTTTCATTGTTTGGTAGGTATCCTCTAACCACAACTTTTGCTTCATCTTCTATAAAAATATTTTTTAAAAAAGAATCTCTATTACCAATATCCATAGTATAGTTGTATCCACATAATTTTCTTTAAAATTTTCTTCTTCACTGTAATCACTGTTTTTTTTTGTGCTATGAGAACTTCATAAATGAAAGCATCCCACGCATCTTGGATTCATGTATTCTGCATAATCTCCAGTCATGGAATACCGAACTTTCCCCCGGGCCATTTGAAAACTACTTTAAAAATATGGATGTGTGTCACACTATGCATCGTCTATTCTCTCCACCACCACCACCCTACATCCAACATAGATGGTAAGATGTAGTTCTCACTGGTTCTTTCAATTTGGATGATTAGTGGTACATTATTGCCAGAATCAGGCCTCAAATAATATTTCCCTTTGTTACTTTCTCCACACTTTTAGGAATGAAATTGTCATCAAGTCAACTCAATATATTAATCATTACTCTCCACTTTTATGAGAGACAGGGACAGAGAAAGAGAGAGACAAAGAGACACACGCAGAGAGACAGAGAAAGAAAGCTCGAACAGACTATGCTTAAACCTACCTCTAACCCTTCACGTCCTCATACGCACTCGACAGTATATCATGTTTTTTTGAGACAGAATTATTATATATTTCCTCAACTTATCAATACTTATTTTTGCTTTCTGACTAGGTAGCCTTTAATATACTCCAATTACAATATCACTCCTATTTCTCTTTCCACTAAGTGTTATTTCTTTATGCTCTGCCCCAACTCCCAACCCTCTTAGATTTCCTCTCTCACCTTCACAGTATTTATTGTTATTCCACCATTCCTTTTATCTAATTTGTTAAATTTGAATAAATAAAACTTTCTATAATCCTATTAGTCATGAGCCTCATCTGTCCTTGTACTGAAACTGGTAAGTTGAAAATATACCTCCTTCTGTCAAAGTCTTTAGATCACTTTGTTTTATATCCATGCTCTGCACATTTTTGTAGTGCTATCTAAGGCTCAATGCTTTATTACAATCCCTTTTCATGGTTCCTGTCTCCTCTGAGTTACTGATCTTTTCCACTTCTATTCTTTATCCTATCTCATACCTGCTATTCTCTACGCTCTCCGACTTTGTGCAGTACACAACTTTGGCTTTAAGCCCTGAAGAAACTCAACCCTCATCTTTTTGTTGTTGCTGTTTCTCTTTAATAAGAGATGATCTTGTGAAAGTGTTTTGATACAGATATTAATTTCACATGTAAAATAAGTGATAACAAAAATGGAAGTTAATTTTAAGCAAATAATTCAATGTTTATCCTTTCTAAGTCAATTTATATCATTTTTGTTCCATTCAACAAACATTTATTGAATGGCTATGTGTGCTTTACTCTGTACAAGGTATTGTGGGGATCATAAAGATAAACAAGACATATTCCCTGACCATGAGGAGATCATAATGTAGTGAGAGAAATAATGCAGTTTATTACTACAAAAGGTCAAGTTAGACACACGCAAAAGGAGTGCAAAGTACAATGGAAAAACAGAGAAGGAGAAGAATCCCTAGTCAAATTGGTACAGTAGGTTCCAGAGAAAAAATCAATAACCTAAATTCTTAACTGACCATAGTTTTCAGATTCCAAAGCTTCACATTGAAATAAAATAATATACTAACCATCTCCTAATGCTAAACCTAGATTTTTGCAAAAAGATCCTGCCCTAACTAATTAATGAAAGTGTTTTTGCTGATTTTTAAAGCTGAATTAATTTTATTATCTTCTTTGTCTCCTGGTGCATATTTCATTTTTTTATTGAATATGGTCCATTCTGTTGTAAAATTAATGGCTTACTTTCTTCTTTCTTTCTGGTTGTAAAACTAATGTCTTACTTTCTTCTGCTGGCAAGGGTTTCTTCACCGTCTCTTGAAGAGATCTTCATTCCTTGCTTATCTTTGTTCTGATCAAGAGAACAACCAGGGGTTTGTGTAGGTGTTCTGACAGGGGGACCACAGATCTTGTTCACCTTTTTAAAAGAAAGTAATAAGAAAGAGTTAGTAATATGGCCTTTGAGGGATTTTCAGTCTCCATCTGTACCACCTCCTCCTTATTCACTCAAGTAGGAAAGCATAGGCCGACCTATATTGTTAGGTCTTTATTCATATGAGGCTTCAAGCATAGGATTTTTATGACATTTTCAAACTAACTAAATATGTTTCATTGACAAATGGCAATTGTGACAAATTCATACTTTATGTGATTCATCCACAGTGCTTAGCACAGTTCATAAAGAAAAATTAAATAAGAGTTTTGGATGATGTTGGAGGTGATGTGTATAAAGGCATTAAGGTAACAAATTTAAAATAAATGAATTGGCTGGCTTGAAGATGAAACCTAGAAAAAGGCCTCACAATTTAATGGTTCTATAAATCAAATAGTGAAGCAAAGTAGAATGGTGGTTAGGGTTATGATTCTTTCCACCATTTAGTATATGCAAAAGATATGTTAGATATTAGGAAAGGTTAAGGGAATGGACTTGTGATCACTGATGTAGCAAATGCCTGGTAAGAAAACTTGGTCTACCAATGCAGATTTGCAACTTATAATCTTCAAGAGTTGCTTCTCTAGGAAACTTAAATGAAATGTTAAATGACTTGCCCAAGTTTAAACAGTGAGGATGTGTCACATGCAGCACTTGAATCCACATCTTCCTGGCTTCAAAGTTGAGTCTACACCTGCTATACTATATTGCATACATAATTCAAAGATTTAGAATTTCACCAATATGAATAGCACCTGAGTACTCATGGAATACAGATTGAAATTCTTCTCTACTATACTGTGCAGTATTTATAAGGTGCTGTGGTAAGAAAAAAATAAGTAAATAAAATAAATAAAATAGTAAATAAAAAAACCAATCCATTTTCTGGTAGTATAAGTTCTCTGGACTTATTTAGTTTGGTCCTCAAATGACAAGCACACAATTTGTCACTGAGTCTGGATTAAAATACTTTCTTGCTTGATAGGCTCTGTGAGAGTTTACACCTATCTGGCCTAGCCTTTGAGAACAAAGGATTATTTCCATGACACAATGAGGCATCAGGGTAGCACTTTAGTGAATAATGTATAATGTATGCAATATCTGTATGTATATATATGATATCATAATTCGTATAAAAGACCATCGTATAATTAAGTAGCTTAAAATAAGTCAATGAGAGAAAGTAATATATTTAAAAGACAAATATGCATCAAATAGTCTCAGTTGGTTCTAAAAGGAAGTCCATTCAAGCAACAGAGATCTTATTTATGACCTGGATTTCTGTAGATAGGAAAGCACTACCTTAAATTGAGTTTGAAAGTTAAACAGTTTAGAGTGAAATTTAAAAGAATATGTCATTCTCCAATTGATAAATGGCCAAAGGATATGAACAGAGAGTTTTCAAAGAAATCAAAGCTATATATAGTCATATAAAAATGATCTAAATCACTATTGATTAGAGAAATGCAAATTAAAACAACTATGAGGTACCACCTCACACCTATCAGACTGGCTAATATGATTTTTAAAAAAAGAAAAATAATGGATGTTAGAGAGGATATGGGAGAACTGGGACACTAATGCATTGTTGGTGAAGCTGTGAACCGATCCAACCATTCCGGAGAACAATTTGGAACTATGCCCAAAGGGCTATAAAATTGTACATACTTTTTGATTCAGCAATACCACTGCTGGGTCCATATACTTCAAAGACATCAAAAAAAGGGGAAAGGACATATTTGTACAAAAAAATTTGCAGCTTCTTTGTGGTGGTTACGAATTGGAAATTGAGGAAATGCCCAACAACTGGGGAATGATCAAACAAGCTGTGATAGATGACTGTGGTGGAATATTATTGTATTTAGGAAATGATAAGTATTATTTCAGAAAAACCTGGAAAGACTGAACTGATACAAAGTCAAGTGAGCAGAACCAGGAGAACACTGTACATAGTAACAGTGATACCGTACAGTGAAGAACTGTGAAAAACTTAGCTATTCTCAGCAATACAATGATCTAAGACAATCCCAAAGGACTCATGATGAAATATGTTATCTGCCTCCAGAGAAAGAATGGATATTATCTGAATACAGACTGAAGCAAACCATTTTTCACCTCTTCTTTCTTTCTTTCATTTTTTTGTTCTAGTCTTCTTATACAAAATGACTAACATGGAAATATTTTATATGATTGCACATATATAACCTATAATAGATTGCTTACTATTTTAGGGAAACGGTAGGAAAGGGAGAGAGAGGGTAAAGAATTCAGAACTCAAAACTTAAAAAAAACAAATGCAAAAATTGTTTTAACATGTAATGGGGGGGAAATAAAATATTCATATAAAAAGAAAATTAAACAGTTTGATCTGGAATCTACTAACATTCTCTAATTAAAATACAAGAACCCAATTTAATGTTTCTTTCCATGATGTATTCTGAGAAAGTGGGGGGAGGAGCATGAATCTATGATACTGCTGCCATTCTATTTTGCTTCATTTTTTGATTTATAGAATCATTATACTGTGAAGCCTAGGCTTCATCTACGAGTCCATAATAGTAGTGTATTTTAGATTCATTATCTAAACAATGTCCCTTATACAGATTACCCCAACATCATCCAAAACCTCTTATTAGATTTTTCTTTATGAAAACATTTTTATGAGATATACTAAGCATTGTGGGAGAATCATCCATACACAATGCATGTCTATTGTGGAGTTTCAAAACTTACACAGGCAAAGAATTAGTGTTGTGAAATGGAAAGATCACCAAATAAGGAGTTAAGAAACCTAGGTTTTAGCACCAACTTCATGGGTGTTCTGGAAGCAGCTTATATTGCAAGACTTGCCTATTGTTAAACTTTCAGTGTGAGCATTTGCACTTCATAAATTGGCAAATACCACATATCAGGGTTTGAGTTATTGTTTTGTTGATTGTCTAGACTCAAAAAGTGATGAAGAAAATACTAATAATAAAGATTAAAATTAAAATTTTGTCATGGAATCATTTTTGGGGGGAGAGCTAGTTTTATATATATACATTCCTTCTCATCTTGTGCTATTTTTATCTATAACTTTCCATAAATTCTACAAAGGGCATGCATTCAACATACTGGTGACCTACCTTGATCTCTTCATATTGTATAAGTATCAATAAAACATATGAGTCACCCACTGGTTGTTCCCTGTACTCATAATGTAATATGACTATTTCATCTTTTGGAGGTATAGCTTAAGTATCACCGGACCTCTATCCCTCAATACCCCTCTTTATAAGCCTTTAAAAACAACCATCCCCCTTTGTAACAATAAGCGTAGAGAAGCAAAACTATTCTACACACTGGCTATATTGGGAAATACATATCTCATTCTCTAGTCCATCACCACCCTGTGAGTAGGTGGCAGCAAGCTTCATTATTGGTCCTTTGGAGCTATGGTTAGTTACTGCATTGATCAAAGTTCTTAGGTCCTTAAAAACTATTTGTCTTTACAATGTTGTAAGCATTTTACAAATTGGCCTCCTAGTTCTGTTCAGTTTATTCTGTATTAGTTCATACAAATCTTTATTGATTTCCCTGAATCTATTTGCTTTGTTGTTTCTCATGCCACAATAATATTCCATTACATTTATATAAAGAGACAATGAGCTGTGGTGGATAGAAATCTGGCCTTAGAACAAGAAAGATCTGGGCTTAAGTCCTCCCTCTGTCACTTGTTGATCATTTGAACTTAAGCAAGTTATCTAATTTCTCAATATTCTAGGCTACTCTCTAAGATCATAAGTCAGAAAGAAATATTTGATACTCTTTATCACTGAAATCATAGATCCAGTACCTATCTCTATCCTTATCCCTAACTTACATGTGTAAAACATTATTTGTTCAGCTATTCCCAAATAAATGGGCATCTCCTTTGTTCACATTTCTTTGCTACAGAAAAAGAGTGTGATACTAAATATTTTTGTACTTCTGGTCCTTTCTTTTTCCATTTTATATCTCTGGTAGTACTGATTGTCTCACTGGTAAAAGGGTACATATGCATATTTAAGTAACAAGTTTTTGTTATAAAATTAAGTTGATTTTGGCTGCCATTTCTCATTGTCTAAAAAGGAGATTATTAGCTGAGGTAGTATTGATGGTCCTTGGGTTTTCAATTAGGTCAATTATCTTATATCATCTAAACTTCATAAGAAATGGTAGTAATCTATGCCAAAGCTTGTTCTTTCACAAATTTATTTTTTTCAGCATCAAGAACAAGTCGATTAAATAGGACATATGTAACTTCTGCTCATTATTTTTCTTATTTGATACTGATTATAACAATTGCTATAAAAAGTTAATGTTTCACTGCACAAAGATAGCTAATTCACATATGACTCTCACATTGGTAACTCATCACTTCTAGATGTTAAAACAAAATAAGTTTCTGTTTATGATGTTATCAGGTACTCATCATATTCATTTGCCAATATTTACTTTCTTCTTGAAGAAAGAATTCATGATGTATGAGCAGCAGAGACTGATATACTCTATAAGCCTCTGGATTTTCTTGTTCATTACCTCCTGAGTGCTGTGTTATAAAGTAAACATTTTTCCCATCCTTCCTTATGTCTTCTGTGACATTGAAATCACTCAATATTAAAATGTATGCTGATTTTATTTGGAGCATTTTATCAAGTTCTTTGTAAAATTTCTCTACTTCCTTAATCTCTGCAAAAGATTTTGACGTCATGAGATAGAATTTTCGTCATGGTGGTCTTCTTAAAAATGCTTATCCTCAGCATTTCTTACATAATGTATGATGAACGAGTGACACATAACATTAAGTTTCAATCAATTGACAAGGATTTAATAACACTTAGTATGTGCCAGACACTATGCTACAAGCTGGGGTGGGGGGAAGGGTGGGAATGAAGTAGTCCTTGCCCTTAAAAAGTTTATATTCTATTGGGAAGATGATATGTATACATATAAGTATTTTTAAAAAAAGAAATATAAGGTAATTTTGAAGAAATGACACTAGCAGTTAGGGAAATTCAAAAAGGTTTCATATAAAAGATGGTGCTTGAGTTCAATTTTGAAGGAACCGAATCCTAAAATGTGGAGGTGAGGAAGAAGTATATTACAGGCATGGCAAACAGCCAATGGAAGAGAATGGAGATAGGAAATGGAGTACCATATACTAGGAAAAGCAAGAAGAATAGTTTGTCTGAACTGTAGCATGGGTGGAAGAGAATAATGTTCAGTAAAGCTGAAGAGGTAGGTTGAGACCAGGTTGTAAAGAGTTTTAAACATCAAACCAAAAAGTTCATATTTTATCCTAGAGACAATGGAGAAGCATTAGAGTTTATTATGTAGGAGATGGGATCAGATCTGTGTTTTAGGAAAATTACTTTGGTAGCTGTGTGAAGGGTGGAATAGTCAGAGACAATGAGGTAGCGATAACAACCAGAATGTATTTAATTATTTCTGGTAAGAAGCAATGAAAGTCTGAAATTGAAAGAGTGGAGTGATTGTGCAGGTGATGAAAAGGGAATAGAGGTGAGGGCTGTTGTGGAGGTCACTATGACAAAATTGAAAAAATTGGCTTTGTGGAACAAAGTAAACTGAGGAATTGAGAATAATATCAAGGTTTTTAAATCTGGGTAGGTGGAAGAACGGTGCTAGCTGACAACAAAAAAGAAATTTTGGAAGAGGAGTACATTTGGAAGGAAAGACCTGAGGTGCCTACATGGTGTCCCCTTTGAAATGTCTAATAGGCAATCTGTCAAGTGGGAAAGAGATTAGCCTGAATATATAGGTTTGTGAGTCATCTAAATATGGATGATATTTAAAACCACTGGGCTAAGAAATTATTGAGATATTGTAGAGAAAGATGAGAAGAAAAGCCAGGACAAAGTCATGGAGAATGTTCATAATTAGTGGGCATGATATTGATGACAATCCAGCACCAGCAACCAAACAGGTCAGAGGAGGAGGTAGACCCAATAGAATGGAGTATGACAAACACATACACACACACACACACACACACACACACACACACACACACACACACACAAACACAAACACATCCACAAACAAAAAATGGGAGTACCTAGGAGAGGATGGCCAGCAGTTTCTAATGCAGTATATAGATACTGAAGGATGAAGACTGAAAAAAGGCTAGATTTGGCAAATAAAAGATCACTGGTAACTTTGAAGGAAGCATTTCCAAAAGAGTGATGAGGTTAGAAACCAGAATGCAAAAGGATGAGAAGGGAGCTGCAGGGTAAGAAGATACGATGAATATAAACAATGACTTCAAGGAGTTTGGTCTGTGAAAGGAAGAATAAATCTAGGATTATAACTTGAGAGCTTGACGGAACAAAAGTTTTGAAGGATAGAGGAGACAGGCATGTGCATAGTATCATATCTGGAACATACTAGACACTGAATAAATATGTGAATGATTGGCAGGCAACAGTGAAGGAATTAATAACTAGGGAGATATTGAAGATTAGAAAAGTGAGAATGATTGTGGAAGGTAAGTTGTTGGAGTTGACAGGAGAAGAGATGGCATAAAACAATCTCTGGAAGTGGGCCAGAGGATCAACAATGTCAAGAACTTAGAACCATACATATATCCCCATTCACAGCAACCAACAAGAAGTGCTGGCAATAGAGGTACCCTTCACCTTTGCCTTCCCTTCTCCTGAAACCATGAGTCACCCAGATCCCACTGGGTCTGCTGGCTGAGAAAAGTAATGTGGCCGCTCCTACCACAAAACATATCTGTAATGCTCATATTGTAAAAGACAACACAGACAAAAAAACTAAAGAAAAATAAGGACAGCAAAAAAAAAAATATGCTTCAATCTGTATTCAGACACCATCAGTCCTTTCTCTGGGGATGGATAGCGTTTTTCATCCTAAGTCCTTCAGAGATGTCTTGGATCATTGTATTGCTGAGAATAGCTAAGTCATTCACAGCTGATCATCTTAAATATTGCTGTTATTTTGTACACAGTACATTTTGCTTTGCCTCAGCCCATGCAAGTCTTTCCAGGTTTTTCTGAGATCATTCTATTCATCATTTCTTAAAGTAGAAGAGCATTCGATCATAATCACATAACACAACTTGTTCAGACACTCCCCAATTGATGGTCATCCCCTCAATTTCTAATTATTTGCCCCCAGAAAAGAGCTGCTATGAATATTTTTGTCCATATAGGTCATTTTCCTTTCTTTTTATCTCTTTTGGGATACAAACCTAGGAGGGGTATTGCTAGGTCAAAGGATATGCATGGATTTATAGCCCTTTGGTCATAGCTCCAAATTGCTCTAAAGAATGGTTCAATTAGTTCACAACTTCACCAACAATATATTAATATCTCATTTGTGCCATATCCCCTCCAACATTTGTCATTTATCTTTTCTGCCTATTAGCCAATCTAATAGGTATAAGGTTGTCAGAGTTGTTTTAATTTTGTATTACTCCAATCAATAGTGAGTTAGAGTATTTTTTTCATATGGTCATAGATAGCTTGGATTACTTCATCTGAAAACTGACTATTCATGTATTTTTTATCATTTATCAATTGGGGAATAGCTCTTATTTTTATTAATTTTATTCTGTTCTCTGTATGTTTGAGAAATAAGGTCTTTATCAGAGAAATTGCTTCATATTTCTTCCACAGTTACTGTTACTAACTGTATTTCCCTCCATCCTATCTCCTCCCACCTCATCTATTCTATTCTCTCCTTTAACCTTGTCCCTCCTCAAAAATGTTTTCCTTCTGACTACCCCTTCCCCCAATCTGCCCTCTCTTTTATCACCCACCCTTCTTTTACCTCCTTCCTCTCCTACTTTCTTATAGGGTAAGATAGATTTCCATACCAAATTGAGTGTGTATGTTATTCCCTCCTTGAGCCAATTCTGATGAGAGTAAGGTACACTCACTCCTCCTTACGTACCCCCCCCCTTCCCTTCCACTGTAATACCTTTTTTGTCTCATTTATGGGAGATAATTTACCCCATTATACCTCTCCCTTTCTCTTTCTCCCAATACATTCCTATACAACCCCTTAATTTTATTTTTAGATAACATCCCTTTATATTCAACTCACACCTGTGCCCTCTGTCTATATATACTCCTTCTAACTACTCTAATAATGAGAAAAATCTTATGAGTTACAAATATCACCTTCCCATGTAAGAATGTGTTTACAAAGTCCCTTATGATTCCCCTTTCCTGTTTACCCTTTTATGCTTCTTTTGAGTCTTATATTTGAAAGTCAAATTTTCTGTTCAGCTCTGGTCTTTTCATCAAGAATGCTTGAAGGTCCTCTATCTCACTGAATGTCCATTTTTCCCCCTGAAGGATTATACTCAGTTTTGCTGGGTAGGTGATTCTTGGTTGTAATCCTAGCTCTTTTGCCTCCAGAATATCATATTCCAAAACCTCTGATGCTTTAACATAGAAGCTGCTAAATCTTGCGTTATCCTGACTGTATCTCCACAATACTAGAGTTGTTTCTGGCTGCTTGCAATATTTTTGCCTTGCCCTGGAAACTCTAGAATTCCATTATAATATTTCTGGCAGTTTTCATTTTGGGATCTCTTTCAGGAAGTGAATGGTAGACTCTTTCAATTTCTATTTTACCCTTTTTTCTAGAATGCCAGGGGCATATTTTTCCTTGATGATTTCTTGAAAGATGATGTCTGGGTTCTTTTTTTTTTTAATCATGGACTTCAGGTAGTCCAATATTTTTTAAATTCTCTCTCTTGGATCTATTTTCCAGGTAAGATTTTTTTCCAATGAGATATTTCACACTGTCTTCCATAATTCTTTTGGTTTTGTTTTATTGTTTCTTGATTTCTCATATAGTAATTAGCTTCCATTTACTTGATTATAGTTTTTAAGGAATTATTTTCTTCGATGAGCTTTTGAGTTTCCTTCTCCATTTGGCCAATTCTGCTTTTTAAGGCATTTTTCTCCTCATTGGCTTTTTGGACCTCTTTTGCCATTTGAGTTAGTCTATTTTTTAAGGTGTTATTTTCTTCAGCATTTTTTGCATCTCCTTCATTAAGCTGTTGATTCATTTTTCATTATTTTCTTGCATCCCTCATTTCTCTTCCCAAGTTTTCCCCTACTTCTCTTACCTGATTTTCAAAATCCTTTTTGATCTCTTCCATGACTTGAGACCAATTCATGTTTTTCTTGGAGGTTTTGTGTATAGGAGCTTTGTATTTTTGTCTTCTTCTGAGGGTGTGCTTCATCTTCTTTGTCACCATAGTGACTTTCTATAGTCAGTTTTTTTCCATTGTTTGCTCATTTTCCCAGCCTATTACTTGACTTAACTCTTTGTTAAAGTAGGGTTCTGCTTCCAGGGTGGAGGGTGCATTGTCCCAAGCTTCAGGTGTTTTATGCAGCTGTTTACAGAGATACCTCTAGGGACCCGTAAGTTTTCAGTTCTTGCAAGGTGGTATGATCTAAGGAGAGCAGTTTATTACTCTCCTGGACTGTGCTTTGGTCTGTGAGAGACCACAAGCACTCCCCTCTGCCCTGGAATTGTGAGGAGGGTTCCCCCACCCCCTCCACTGTGGCTGTAAGCTCTGCTATGTTAGGATTCCTTCTTACCCTGAGACTGCTACCCAGGACTGTGACCCAGATCTTAGTATAGGTGAAGCAACAGTCCTAGCAAAAAGAGCCCTGTAAACTCCTTCTGACCAGTTATTTGACTCTCTTACTGTCTGTGCACTGAGAGCTCTGGAAGCAACCAATGCCACTGCTGACTCAGCTACTCCCAAGGCTGGCCCCTGATTTGCTGTGGCTGTGGCTATGCTGGCTCAGCCTGTGCTGAACTAAGCTCCTCTCTCAGCCTGGTGAGCTAGACCTTTCCTGCTGACCTTCCAAGATGTCAAAGCATTGGCTTTGTTTGTATAAAAACTTTTCAATTTAATGTAATCAAAATTATCCATTTTGCACTTTGCAATGCTATCTCTTCTTTGGTCATAAATTCCCTCCCTTCTATCAGCCCCCCTCCCTTTTCTTCCCTTTATCACTTACTACTACTTCTCTCCCTTTTAACCCTCCCCCCTTTTCTTTCTCCTTTCCCTTCCCTTGCCCCTGTAGGGCAAGTTTGATTTCTATACTTAACTGAGTATGTTATTCCCTCCTTGAACCAAATCTGATGAGAGTAAAGATCAAACAATGCTCACTTCCCTCCATTCTTTTCCCTCTACTATAATACATTTTTGTGCCTCCTCATGTTATGTAATTTACCCTTTTCTGCCTCCTCTTTTCCTCTTCTCCCATTATAGTCCATTTGCCCCCCTTAATTAGGTTTTTTTATCATCATATCAGTTAATTTATACCCGCACCCTCTGTCTATGTATATCCCTTTTAAATGTCCTAATAAATATTCCATTCTCAAGATTAACAAGTATCATCCTCCTACAAAGGGATGCAAACAGTTTGCCCTTACTGAATAATAAGGTTTTTTTCCCCTTTTTTCTTTTCCTGTTTACCTTTTTATGCCTCTCTTGAGTCTTGTATTTGAAAATCAAATTTTCCTTTGAGCCCTGGCCTTTTCATCAGGAAGGTCTGGAAATCCCTTATTTCATTGAATATCCATCTCCTTGCCTGAAAGATCATAGCCAGTTTCACTGGGTAGTTGATCCTTGGTTGTAATCCAAGCTCCTTTGCCTTTCAGAATATCATATTCCAGTACCTCCAATCTTTTAATGTAGAAGCTAGAAAGTTCTGTGTGACTTTAACTCTAGCTCCTTGGTATTTGAATTTTTTTTTCTGGCTGCTTGCAGTATTTTCTCCTTGACCTGATAATTCTGGATTTTGGCTACAATATTCCTTGGCATCTTCAATTTGGGATCTGTTTCAGGAGGTGATTGGTGGATTCTTTTGATGACTACTTAGCTTTCTGATTCTAGGAGCTCAGGGAAGTTTTCCTTGATGATTTCTTGGAGGATATTGTCCAGGCTCTTTTTTTTTTTTCATCACAGCTTTCTGGAAGACCAACAATTCTTAGATTTCCTCTCCTGGACCTATTTTCCAGGTCAGTTGTTTTTCCACTGAGATATTTTGCATTTTTTCTATTTTTTGATTCTTTAGATTTTATTTGACTGATTCTTGATGCCTTGTAGAGTCATTAGCTTCTAATTACCCAATTTTAATTTTTAGCGAATTATTTTCTTCAGTTAGCTTTTTTACCTCCTTCTCCATTTGGCCATTTTTTTCCTTTTAAGGAGTTATTTTCTCCAGATCAATCTTGTACCTCCTTATCCATTTGGCCAATTTTACTTTTTAAGGTGCTGTTCTCTTCAGTGATTTTTTTTCATTTTGTCAATTGTATTTTTAAAACCATTGGTCAACTTTTCTTCTACCTCTCTAATTTAGCTTTTAAATTCCTTCTTGAGCTCTTGCAACACTGCTTTTTGGGCTTGAGACCTGCTCATAATCCTGTTTGAGGATTCAGATTTGGGTATAGTATCAATGCTGTCCTCTTCTGAATTCATATTTTAATCTTCCCTGTCCCAATAGTAAGATTCTATGTCCTTTAGTTTTCTAGTTTGCTGCTTGTTCATGGTGGTTGCCTTTTTCCTGGCTTTTAAAGTGGATCTCTGCATCTGGGGCACACAGGGCACTGTCCCATGCCTCTTGTGCTGGGAACTAGGGTCCTGGTTACTGGCTTTGTGTGCCGTGGTCTCTGGTTCTGTCAGGTAGATGCTATATAATGCTGGACGTTACCTGATGTTCGGCTGGAACTGGCTGGTGTGGGCCAAGGCCAAATGAAGGTTTTCTGAGTTTCCCCAGGGGTTACACTGAAGTGTGCAGTGTGAAGTGTGGGGGAGGGACAATCTGGTTGCTGGGCATCCCCTCCTCCCTTAGGGCTGTGCTAGAGCCCAGGTAGGCTCAGCTGCTGGTGACCACATTGGGGTCTGCCAATTTTCCTGGCTGTGTGAAGGCACACCTGGAGTCCTGGTGTTGGTATTTGTCAGCTCCACCCCTTTGGGGCACAGGACCTCCTTCTGGTCTACTGAGGTAAGGCTTGCTGGGACAACTCCAGGACTGCACTGGACCCCTTCAGCCACAGCAAGAGGGACTTCCTGATGATCTCCCTAGCCTACCAAGCTAAAAAACTGCTATGCCCCTTCTGTTGGTTCCACTATTTCAGGTTTTGTTTTCCCCGGGGTAATATTCTCTGGGTGTTTCAAGGTCAACAAGGGGGGGTGGGGTGACAGTACTTTTGGGTTACTCTGCCATCTTGGCTCCCAGAAGTTCAAGTAGGTGACTTTCAAACATTTAAACTGTGGGCTAATAGCCCTAGGAGTAGCTATTGCTGCTGCCACAGGTCCTGCACTTCTCTCACCCAGCTTAGACAGAGTCCTGAGCTGAGAGGTTTGGGAATCACCACTGCTGCCAGTGATTCAGTCCACCAGGGGTCACTCTTACTCCGCTATGGCCAAGTCTGCACTGGTACAGCCCACATGCTCTGCACTCTCCCACCCCAGGGCAACAGATCCTTCCCATCGACCTTCCAGGCCATCCTGGGGTGGAAATTTGCCACACTGTGTCTCCTAGTGGATTCTGTCACTCTAAAATTTGTTCAAATTCACTTTTTAGAGGTACCTGAAGGAATTTTTGGAAGAGTTCGGGTGAGTTGCTGCTTTTACTCAGCCATCTTGGCTCAGCCTCCCAACCTTCTCATTTAAAATATATATGTATATATATACATATATTTGCCAAATAAACCCTAAATGGGTTCACAAATCAGATATGACAGAAAAATTACTGAACAATAAGCATGGTACCTGTCATACAGGAGACACTTACTAAAGGCTTGTTCCCCTCCCCTTGCCCTTCCCTCTGCTAACTCTCTTATTTTTCTTTCCATTTATAACCCTGTAAACCATCTTTTCATTTAAGTCCAACTTTATTCTGTTCTCATTTAGAATGACAATGCCGAGACTGATGATACGGTTCTTTCCATTTGTTTCCATTTGTTCATCTCACAATTAGTTCACCAATAGTTAAGATTATGCTTATAGCATTCAAAAAACTTCATGACCCTTAGCACCCTCTGCCTCCTTTTCTACTATTTTCCACTGTGACTTGTAAAAATGGAAGGAGCTACATAGTACTGGGGACTGTTTTGCATCTTTCTTTGTTGCATGATGCGATAAAGAATTCACCACTAAATCACTACCATACTAGTTATGAGAATTTCTAGACTTAGGTAGAATGAGCTTTTGAAGGCAGAGATAAAGAGCTGTCAGTACTGTTGTATTCAAGAATAACAGAACCTACCACAGCTTCTACTACAACTGCCATAACCTTTGAGTTTTCAGTTATACTTTGGTTCAGCAAAATGAAGAAAATATTCCCTTGATACCATTCTAAAATATATTTCTGGATTCTCTATATCATCAGTCTTTTCATAGGACTAACCTTTAGCAAACTAGTAAAGTGAGGTAGTCTTTCTTTCTATGCTCTTCTCCCTCCTGTTATTCAACCTCTCCAGACACCAGAGTCTTCATTCTACTGGCTGAACCATCATCCTAGATCTACTGATAAGAGGAAGTTCCACATATTACAACAGAGGTTCTTAAACTTTTTTATGCCATAGATCCTTTTAGAGGCAGAATAAGATATCAAAATGCATAAAATCAAAGAATTCTAAAGGAAACCCATTATAGTGAATTACAGTAATCAATAGTTTTTTGTTGTTGTTTTTTGTCTGTTTGTTTTTGGAGTGGGGAAGGCAAGGCAACTGGTGTTAAGTGACTTGCCCAAGGTCACACAGCTAGTAAGTGTGTCCAGTGTCTAGGGCCGGAGTTTGAAATCAGGTCCTCCAGACTCCAGGGTCAGTGCTCTACTCACTGTGCCACCTAGCTGCCCTATCAATATTTTTTAAAGCAAATTCATGGTCCCCAGGTTAAGAACACCGGCTACAAAGATTCCTTCTTTCTTTTTTCATTGAAACTTATATTTCCATAATACTCCACCAAGAGAGAATATAATCAGTAATGCCAAGGTGCAAGTGATCAATAGCTTAATGTATTCATCTTCAAGAAGAGTATTTTCATTTTAAAAGACATTATTCCTTAAATTAATAAAAGGACTCTTTAATAGTTGAATTGCAGGTTTAATAGTAAAGAGTTGGAGAAAATAGAGTGACAAAGAGCTTCAAGAAGCTTCAAAGAAGCTTCAAGCTTCTCAAATCATTTTTGTTGGGTAACAAACGATTTTGGCCCTGATTGGGGAAATCTTGCTTAGTCCTGTTCCAACACTGCAGTATTTCTAAGGATGTATAGATTACACAATCCATATTATATTATAATCTATTATACATATAATATTATAATCTAGTATACAATCTACAGAAGATCACACAATTGTAGGGTTAATGGAATATAAGATCTTCCCCATCCATTAACAGGCCTATGTGACCACGTGTTCCCTTTTTTCTTGGGACAGGGTCCACGTTCCCAAGTCTAAAGGTACACAGGTATTTCAACTATGGATGTCTTGCTGCTTTGAGCTCTAGCCCAGGTCACAACTGTGATACACGCTGAGTCACATAGAGCCCACTGGGGGAGGAACTTGCCTAAGGTGACATTTGCTTAGGGGAAGCTTGCTTGCAGGAAGGCCTTCACATCTTTTGGCATGAAGCTAATTAGGCAGTGAGTCAGAAGGGTTGTGATTCCTTCTGGCTCTGAGCCTATTAGCCGAAAGTTGTATATATTCCAAGATTGGCATTTTGCTTTGGGGACTTCCTCATGAAAAGGACTTTTTGATTTCCTAGAAAGGACTCTGGGTAGCAATTTGTTAAGGAGCCCCCCAACTACTCAGATGTTGGTGCTCTCCTGGTCCAGTAATGTATGTAAATGTTAAAGTGTGTACCAATGTTACTAGACATTGGAGCCCTGTCTTTTGGATCTCTGTGCTAATTTCTCCCTGCTTGCATTTTCTCCATGTTCAGTGTGCTGACCTCTCCCATGAACTAGTGAATGACACTGTTTAATTGAAGTAGGATTGTTAATCCCTTTCAAGCTGTCTTTCCTTTAGAAAAGCGGATCAAAGAAAATGTGCTGGCAGGCCATCATGGAGGGCTAGCCAATATAATGATCTATATTATTTGGGAAACCATGTGGGATTCTGGTTACCTCAAATCCAAAATCCTGGGATCCAAGTCATCATTTGGCCATCTTCCCTCAAATTTGCAGTTGTTTAGTTATTTTCTTTTCTTATTTTTTTTTAAATTTATTTTTAGTTTCCAGTATTTACTTCCATAAGGTTTTGATTTCAAAATTTTCTCCCCTTCCCTTCCCTCCCCTCCCCTGAAAATGGTGTGTAATCTGATATAGGCTCTCTCTCTCCCTCTCTCTCTCTGTCTCTGTGTGTGTGTGTGTGTGAATATATATATATATGTACATATATATATACACATATATATATTCATATTAAAAATATTTTCAATTAGTCATGTTGTAAGGAAGAATTAGAACCAATGGGAGGAGCCATGAGAAAGAAGAAACGGGAGGAGCCAAGATGCCAGCTGGAAAGCGGGGACTTGCCTAAATCTCTCCCCCAGGATCCTCTAAACACCTACAAAAATGGCTCTGAACAAATTCTAGAACTTCAGAACCCACAAAATAGCTGAGTGAAACAGGGCGCCAGCCCAGGACAGCCTGGATGGTCACTGAGTAAGGTCTATTGCATGGAGCTAGGAGTGGAACAGAGCAGAGCCCAGTGTGGGCCATGCCGAGACCAACCAGACCAGGAGCCAGGTGGAACAGGCCCTAGCACCCTGAATGAGTGAGCTGTGGCAGTTACCAGACTTCTCAACCCACAAACACCAAAGACAACAGAGAAGGTCAGTGGGAAAAACTGCGTGGATGGAGTGAAAAGAGTTCGCGGTTCAGACACCACCCCGGGGACAGTGGAGGTGGTGCAGCTCTGAGGCTGCAACTGCAGTTGCTTCTGGCCCCAGGCCCACCTGCTGGGAGGAATTAAGTGGCAGATCAAAACCAGAGTGCAGAGCCTGCTTAGATCTGAATCAGGTCCAGGTTGGCAGTTCTTGGGGGAGGAAAAGCCCTGGTGTGGCAGAGCTTGTTGTGTAGAAATAGCTCTGAAAACAACAGTGCAACCCCTCAAGCTTGGGACAAAGTACTCTATACTCTACAAGGAGTCATACCCCAACAAAAAACTCAAGGGTCAAGTAGTTGTCTGGAAACATGGCCAGGCAGCGAAAACAGACTCGGATTGAGACTCAGACTTTGGAATCTCTTTGGTGACAAAGATGACCAAACCATACAGCCAGAAGTCAACAAAGTCAAAGAGCCTACAAGAAAAGCCCCCAAGAAAAACATGAACTGGTCTCAGGCCACGGAAGAGATCAAAAAGGATTCGAAAAAGCAAGTTAGAGAAGTAGAGGAAAAATTGGGAAGAGAAATGAGAGTGATGTGAGAAAACCATGAAAAACAAGTCAATGACTTGCTAAAGGAGACCCAAAAAAATAGACTAATTCAAATGCCAAAAGAGCTCCAAAAAGCCAATGAGGAGAAGAATGCCTTGAAAGACAGAATTAGCCAAATGGAAAAGGAGGTCCAAAAGGACACTGAAGAAAATACTACCTTAAAAATTAGATTGGAGCAAGCAGAGGCTAGTGACTTCATGAGAAATCAAGACATTATAAACAGAACCAAAGGAATGAAAAAATGGAAGAAAATGAGAAATATCTCATTGGAAAAACCACTGACCTGGAAAACAGATCCAGGAGAGATAATATGAAAATTATTGGACTACCTGAAAGCCATGATCAAAAAAAGAACCTAGATATCATCTTTCAAGAAATTATAAAGGGGAATTGCCATGATATTCTAGTGGCAGAGGGTAAAATAGAAATTGAAAGAATCCGCAGATCGCCTCCCCAAAAAGATCCCAAAAAGAAAACTCCTAAGGATATTGTTGCCAAATTCCAGAGCTCCCAGATCAAGGATAAAATAGTGCAAGCAGCCAGAAAGAAATAATTTGAGTATTGCAGAAACACAATCAGGATAACACAAGAGCTAGCAGCTTCTACATTAAGGAATCAAAGGGCTTGGAATATGATATTCTGGAGGTCAATGGAGCTAGGATTAAAACCAAGAATCACCTACCCAGCAAAACTGAGTATCATGCTCCAAGGTAAAATATGGATTTTCAATAAAATAGAGGACTTTCAAGCTTTCTCAGTGAAAAGACCAGAGCTTAATAGAAAATTTGACTTTCAAACACAAGAATCAAGAGAAGCATGAAAAGGTAAACAAGAAAGAGAAATCATAAGGAACTTACTAAAGTTGAACTGTTTTGTTTACATTCCTACATGGAAAGATGATGTGTGTAATTCAGTATTAGGGTAGCTGAAGAGAACATACATACATACATACACACACACACACACACACACACACACACACATATAGACAGAGGGCACAAGTGAGTTGAATACGAAGGGATGATATCTAAAAAATTAAAATAAAATTAAGGCATGAGAGAGGAATATATTGAGAGAGGGAGAAATGGAGAGATTGAACAGGGTAAATTATCTCGCATAAAAGTGGCAAGAAAAAGCAATTCTGTTGGGAGGGAAGAGGGAAGAGGGGGTGGGTGAGGGGGAATGAGTAAATCTTGCTCTCATCAGATTTGACCTGAGGAGGGAATAACATACACACTCAATTGGGTATCTTATCCCACAGGAAAGAATGAGGAAGAAGATAAAAAGGGGGGATGATAGAAGGGAGGGCAGATAGGGGGAGGAGGTAATCAAAAGCAAACACTTTTGAAAAGGGACAGGGTCAAGGGAGAAAATTGAATAAAGGGGGATAGGATAGGATGGAGGGAAATATTGTTAGTCTTTCACAATATGAGTATTGTAGAAGGGTTTTGCATAATGATACACATGTGGCCTATGTTGAATTGCTTACCTTCTTGGGGAGGGTGGGTGGAGAGGGAAGAGGGGAGAGAATGTGGAACTCAAAGTTTTAAAAGCAGATGTTCAAAAAAAAAAAGAGAAGTTTTTGCATGCACCTGGGAAATTAGATATATAGGCAATGGGGCATAGAAATCTATCTTGCCCTACAAGAAAGTGAGGGAAAAGGGGATGGGGGGAGGGGAATGGGGTGACAGATGGGAAGGCTGACTGGGAAATGAGGCAATCAGAATATGTGCCATCTTGGAATAGCGGGGAGGGCAGAAATGGGGAGAAGATTTGTAATTCAAACTCTTGTGAAAATCAATGCTGAAAACTAAAAATATTAAATAAATAAATAATAAAAAAGAAAGAAGAAACAAAAAAAGAGACAGAGAGCAAATAATTTGCTTCAATATGCATTCAGACTCCACAGCTTTTTTTCTGGATGTAGATAGCATTTTCCATCATGAGTCTTAGAGTTGTCTTAGATCCTTGCATTGCTAAGAAGAGGTAAGTCTATCAAAGTTAGTCATTACACAATGTTGTTGTTACTGTGCTGGTTCAGTTATTTTCAGTTGTGTCCAACCCTTCATAACCCTATTTAAGGTTTTCTTGGAAAAGGTACTGGAGTTGATGGGGATGGGATCTGAACCTCTAAAAGTAAAAGACCATGTCTTTGGGATCTGGACCCCAAAAAGGAAAAGCCTCTGGACTTTTCCACACAGCCCAGATCTCTGGCATTCCCCTGAGGTACTTGGCCCATCCCAGTCAATAATCTTTTAACAGCCCTTTCATTGTGGCCCTGACCCAGCCCAACCTTCAATTCTCTGTTACCTCTGACTGAGCCCAGCCCTTCATTGTCTGTTACCTCTGGACCACCCCAGGATATTTGCTATTCCTTATTTCTATCCAAATCTTCTCACAATCTTTTCCCCTCAAATAAAAGTGCAATCTTCCCTACCAATTCCCTCCATTCTTAAAATCTTGCCTACTTCTAGTGTTGACACAATAAATCTCATCTCTAACTGAAAGAAGGCTTGAGTAATTGAATTCTTTTGAGGCAGACCCATGCCCTTTTCCTTGCCTTTCAGGGTTTCCAAGACCCCTACACCACAATAGAGTATTTTCCATTTCCTTCTCCAGCTCATTGAGGCAAGCAGGCTTAAGTGACTTGCCCAGGGTCACACAGTATGTGTTTGAGGTCAGATTTGAATTCAGAAAGATGAGTCTTCCTCACTCCACATCCAGCACTCTATCCACTGTGCCACCAGGCTTTCCCTTCCTTCAAATACTAAATATAAAAAGCATGATAAACCCCAACTGGGATCCTAACAAAATTTAAATATATTAACATGTTCTAGGAGAATTTTACTTTAATTTCTTGAAAACTCATGAAAAACAATGCATGGGACATTAGCATGGACTTCGAACTATAAACCTCAAAAGAAAAGTCTATAAGATAGCTAGCTATCTTGGCTCCAGTGATATGAGCTGAATGAGTCACCTATTCTTTCTAATAAATTTCCTTCCTCTTCTCTATTGAGAAAACTCTCAGGCATGTTTTGACCATTTTTCATCCTAGACTCATTCTGTAATTTCCTCCTTGCTCTCCTCCCTCATTTTTACCTTTCTTCTCTGCAATCAGTCAGAAGTGTCCTAGAAAAAAAAAAATTGCTTTTCTGCCTAACGCTTAGCTACTCCTTAAAGGCCTACACTTGCTTCCCATTGCCTTACACTTAGATTTTCAAGTTTTATTGTCTTGAAAGATCTTTTTGAGCTGCTTCCAGGCAACCTCAATTCTCACATTTCTACCAAGTGTCAATTTCATTGTTTCTATTCCACTCAGGCTCTTTTCTTATTCTTTCCCTATTCTTGATATGCCCTTGGCCTTATTCATTCATGTTCTGCTACTTATAGACTCCCTAAACTCATGGAGCCTTTCTCCTATCTCAGACTTTTATTCAGAATTACCAGAGGCAATTCCTAGTTTGCACAGATAACTTCCTAAGTACAAGCTATATGTAGGAGATGGATGCTTACTATAAGTTGCTATAAAGGGCTCCACTTACTACTATTACTATTAATAATAATAATTATAATAAAAGTTAATATTTCTATAGCACTTACTATGTGCTAGGAACTCTGCTAATCTCTTTACAATTATTTTGTCAGTTGAGTCTCACAACAACTCTGGGAGGTAGGCCTTATTATTATCCTCATTTTACAGATGACAAAACTGAGACAAACAGAGTTTAAGTCATTTGCCCAGAATCATACAACCAGCAAGTGTCTGAGCTCCAATTTAAACTAAGGTCTTTCTGACTCCAGGCCCAGTACTCTACCTCTTATGTCACCTAGGGGCCCCTAGCTACTAAATCCTTTTGTTTTAAATATTTTTTATATTGATTTCCATGGCTCTCTCTTTTTTTAAATTTTTAGATTTTTAAGTCTACTAGGCAGTATGTATTGTATTTAGCATTCTAGACAGAATGGTATAGAATGCTACACAGAGTTATCTAATATAGAATATGTATAAGATTTGGCAAAGATAAACACTTCCAACAGTTTATATAGTTCTAGGCAAATAAAAAATACTTTTAAAAAAACCCCACTTGACTGAGATTAAGTTTTGTTTTGACTGGTGACTAGAGCCTGACTGAGAGAAAACAAACGACAGGCTTCATGCATACTTAGGTATTCATTGTTGTACCAGAAGCGAGCGAGACACACCACAGAGTATAAGTTTTAAGTGGAGAATTTATTAGCCGGCGGCCATCGGGGTACAGCACCACAAATCAATGGCCAATGTGTTGGGGTGATGGCTTGGTTTATATAGGATATGGGGGTACAGAGTAGGGGGGAAGAGGAACAAAGGTCCTGGCTGATCAAAAGATTCAGTCAGGTTATCGTACTAGTGGGATAATCTCATTTACATTCCTTGGTGGAGTCCCAGAGTCCCAGGGATATCTCCCAGGAAGGGTCTATCAAGTTATCTCTCAGTGGGATGGTCCTATCTATTGACATTCCAGGAAGGAACCAAGGAGTCTCAGGGATATCTGCTAGACAGGATCTGCCAGGTTATCTCTCAGTGGGGATGGTCCTATCTATTGACATTCCAGGAAGGAGTCACCGGATCCTAGGGGGCTCGTCAGTAGCTAGGGGTTACTCAGGGGTTCCTAATTTTCCTTGTATTACATTCCCCACTTTTTTCTTCATGGGAATTTCAAATCCTTGAAAAAAGGAACGACCTGATGGGGCATAACAATAAAATTAGGAGGCCAACCAAAACGCTAAGCAGGGGTGACAATAAAAGGAACGCTAGGTCGTTGGCCCCAGGGGAAGGCCAGACCTAATTGGAAGACTCAAGGAGAGTCCAAGGAGCCTCCCCAGGTACTGCACTCCAGAAATTTTTAAAAAATGGTATAAAACATCCCACATTTCCCAAAACATCCCACATTTCCCCCTTTTTAGTCAAAGGCAAACTGAAAGTTTCGCCTAAAGACCAATTAAAGGTATGAAAAAAAACCTCTATTTTCCACAGGGTGAAGTTTTAAAATCCCTATCTAGGTGGAGTCAGGTTTTCCCTTTTCTGTATTTGGACATCCCCAGGGATGGGCAGAAATTGTAAACTAATTGTAAGTAAGCAGAGGGAACATAATAAAAGTTCAGGAAAAACAGTCTTGGGAACACAAGGACGCAGAAGGGAAAAAAGCAGGTCTTTGCTCAGGTTCTGGTTCCGGATCCCGTGAGAAAGCCGTCTGCATCCGGTGCTGTCCCTCTCAGGCTCTTGGAACCGCAGGGCGAGGTCTTCTATAGGCCCAGATGTCCACTCCTCACAATGTTCATTTAAAGCAGTATTTTAAAATCCCAGATGCCTGATTGTAGTTATCTGGTCCCTTGATAGTAAAAGAGAGTTCTGCTTCTCTGGTTCAGATCTAGAAATTCTCAGACAATTGTAACTTACTATAACTTACAGATACCGTACAAAGGGGATATATTTTCACCTGTACCACTATCTTATACAATTTTCTTGTATTAGCATCCAAATTTAAGATCTTATTACCAAAACACACTTAACAGCTCGAATTTCCAGAATTGATAAATTTTTAGAGCCAATCATACACATCTGTACATAATTCTTAGGGGAATCAATCAATTGCCTTTTTTCAAAATTCGCTGTCCCTTCCTTTTATTAGATATTTATCACATTACATCTTTGCCTTATTTGCTTTGCCTAATCATTTTCCCCTTTCGGAGGATGTTATCCCTATATTATTTCAATGTCTTATTGGTCATGAACCTAAGTTAAAATTGTAAGCTATTCATACCTGTATCCTATTATAATAACTCAGAGATTTTTCAATATTCATCTATCTATTACCTAACAGATTTAGCATAGTGCTTACAAAACTTCTTAATAATTTAAATTTGCTATGAAAGAAACGAGGGACTATGTAATAGAAGGAAAGAACTTCCTTAGCTCTGTTTGATTGCAGGCACCAGTCATATCTGATAGCCAATCTTACAATCACCAGGTGCTGAAAGCAGGGCTTAGGTGTAACCAGGTGGGGACTTTCCTTTTCAGAAAGGAAATAGCAGAGTTGGGAAATAAAGTCAGGAAGATCCTACCTAGGCTGTGTCCAAGGTCGTCTTCACGACTGCTCCCAGGCAGACCCACCTAAAAAATTCTCAGCTTGTAATGCCTGCCGTGCCATTACTGGCTTCATGTGACCTAGTCCTGTAATCAGAGCTTAAGACAATATTAAATTGTAGTCCCATAAAATCTTAAATAGCAAATAAATATCCTTCAAATAAGACTGCCCAAATTTTATTGAGCTAATAATTATCAAATTAAGCTACTTAACTTTTCCATCTTCTAAAAACTTCCTCACACTCATCTCCAACTTACTTTGACCTTCTGAAACTATCATTCTCGGGACAGGAGAGACTTAGCTAACTCCCATTTGTCCCCAAACTTTCTTATCTGCCTTTCCTATTTTCCCTCAACTTTAATTCACCTTTCCAAATCTTTCAAACCTAGTACTAAGTCTTCTTTACATTTCAACCATAAGACAAAACAACTCATAAGTTAGTACTTTCATTGTCATAACTGTGTATACCGGAATCCCATTCCAGCTTCTTAAACACACAAAGACACAAAAAAAGGGGATTTGTTTTTCGTGATAACTCATTCTAAAAGAAGGAACACTTATTAAAAAGATCTGCCATCTCACCTCCCCCCTGAGGGTGGGTTCTTCTCCATCAGATGGCAGACTTCACTAATTAACTACTAGGCCAAACCCATCTCAAGTCTTAGTCTAATCTTATCAGTTTTTTTTAAAAGAAGCCAGGTTGGAGGCTTCTAGGCCCCTACCGTCCTCTTATTGCTGCCCCTCTCCTTTCCTTCCCTTCCCTTCTGACAGGTGGGCTAAGGTGAAATTCTTTTCTTCTTATCTAAACTAAGGGCAGGGAGGAGTAAGGAATTTAGACGGTCGTTTGGAACCTCCTTACTCAAAAAAACTTGAATAAGGCATCAAATGGGCCTTCAACCTCCCTCTCAAGGCTTCTATAGATAAGCATTAATTCTAATAATTTTAATAAGGTTCTCACCCAGAAACTCTGAGAACTCACAATAGGTTTGAACTGCAACCAATTGGCTTACAGGTGGAAATTCAGCAGGCCTTCTAAAATTATACAAAAAGATTTTACAGAACATTTTTTTTCAAAAGTATTTTCCCTTCTTAAAGCAAAACAACCTTCAAATGCTGGAATTCACTAAGTTGGTGCCAAATGTCCTCATTCTCAAATATTGCACAGAATTCCTAGACATTACAAAGTTCCTTAATCAAAAAGTGTTATAATGGGAGGACACTTAATTTCTATAAATTACATAATTAATTAGCCTTATCACAATAATAAGGTTTACCAGGAATTAAAAAAGCTTTTTTTTTTTCATAAGAATTCCTCTACACAGAAAACCACACAAGATTGATAAGAATTCATGACTAGATGGTTTCAAAAGTTCTTGTTCCAGTTAACAACCTCATCTTAACTAACTACGATTCTCAATCTAACAACATCCAGATTATAAGAGAATTATTCTCTAACAGCACAGGTAATGCGATGTTAACCAATTTGTATATAATAACAAACTTAGAAATAAGTACACCGCAAGCAATTATCATGTATCTAAAACTTGAAACAGATTCCAATTAATTACCAATCTAGTGATCATAACTGAGTTGGATAAGCAAATCAAATCTGATTCATAACCACTAGTGGTAACATTTTAATTTCTAAGGCCCAATACTCTCTGCATTGTAAAAGATTACCACATTTTTTAATATTGCTGATACATCTGTTTGTCACATTACACAATTTAGAAATGTACCAGAGCCCTAAACATAATTATGCATTTTAAAACTTGAAACAACCCTTTTATCAATTTAGGTGATCACATTTCTAAATCTCCTTGCACGGAGAATCTTTCATATCATTATTTGAAACTATAACTTTAAATCACCAGATATATTCTCATAATAGAAAACTTTTTCACGCAAAAAGTCTGTTCTCATGGTTAAATATCAGTATTATTAATTATTTACTTGTTATAACCACATATAACAGTTCCAAATTTTATCACATCCCTTTAAAAACCCAATTCACATATATCAAAATCAGATTAAAATTGCTATAATATCATTTCTTACCACACAATGGTCTTCTCAAATTTCACAATCTAAGAGAATTTTGGGAACACAATGCAAGTTTAGAAATACAGAAACAATAATTTTCAGATGACGTCTATTGCATTTCCAGATACACATATAAAAATTATTCAGCTTATTACTTTTGGTATTATATATTAATGTATTAATATATAATACATGTATCACATATACTAATACATTAACATCCCAAATACACTTTATTTAGCTGTATATTCTTCAGCACCACTACCTCTGGTCCAGGTATAGGAACTTTTGCCTGGCCATGAATGAATTTATGAAAGAAAGAGAAACTTAATTTTTTGCACCCACTTTTTTTTTTTTCTTCATCTTATACAAAAATGCCTAAAAGGATTTTTTCGGACTCCCAAGGAAGATAAGAGCAGGAAAAAATCCCTTTTAGTTTTCTAAAGGGCTTCTCCCTAGGTGGGGCCTGGCAGCCCCTTGAGGGCAAGGAGCCTACCCTCCCAAGCACTAACTAACCAGCCCTGTTTCTTTACAAGTTTCCTTTAGCTTCAGCTCTGATAACCTTTCAATGTGGAGGGTGGGGGAAGGGTGAGGCCAGGAGCAGCACATGGCAGCCAAGAGGAGCACATGGACTCCTGACTAGACAGGTAATCTCAAGCTGCTATTCTACAACCCCCTAAATTACTTATACAGGTTTTCTATCTCTCTCTTTCACAAATTCACCTTTTTAAACTTTACCACAAGGACGGGCTACAAAGGTACTCAGGGGCACAGGACTGACTGTCAGTCTGTGACTTTCTATCCCTCTCCTCATTGCCCAGTGGGGAGGGCGATTTAAGTTTTTCCCTACAGTTCTCCTGCATTCTCTACTAATCTGATCCGGGAGAAGAGGAGTTTGATTTAACTGCTCTAACTTTTACTGCAGCCCTAGTGAAAAGATCTCAATGATTGTAATTCAGGTAAACTTCACCCCTTGCTCACTCCCAAAAACTTCTTTTGTACTTGAATCTAAGGGAATCCGGGACTAAGACAAATGCGAGAGTCCCGCTGAAGACTATAACTGAGGTTTTAGCCAGAAGGCATTCATTGGGAGGAGATGTTTCCAGCAAGAGTGAGCTCCTGGAATGGATTTACAATTTCAGGAGTTCTTTCTTCCCAAATTCAACTAACCAATTTCCAAACTTTTTAACAATTTAAAACCCAGAATTTGCCAAATTTTAACCCATTCCCGTAGTTCCACGCTGGCCAAACGGGAGCCACAAGGAAGGGAGTCTGTTTCCCTAGTGGCAGCCTGATATCTCTGGCTGCCTAAGTTTCAGATTTTTTTAACAAAACATAGACATCTCACAATTGACACAGACACGCTAACAGAGACGAACTCAAAACACAACAAAGTTCACGGTGTGGATCGAACTGAAGGCTAAGCAGGCCCCCTCAGAGGAAAGATTTCCTCCTCAAAGATACGACCCCCAATCTCTCTCACACCTCCAACACAAAACAGAGACCAACAGCATGAGTTAATTGGGGCTAAGCAGGTCCCCTCAGAGGAAAGAAAATAAACCAGGTTTCCTCTTCAAGGAAAACACCCCAATCTTCCCACACCCAACACAAAACATATAACCAATGGCATGAGTTAACTGGGGCTAAGCAGGTCCCCTCAGAGGAAAGAAAATAAACCAGGTTCCCTCTTCAAGGAAAACACCCCAATCTTCCCACACCCCAATAGGAAGGGTGGCGTCCCAGCTTCCTAGCTCTGTACCACAGCCTCGTCAGGGTTTAGCATGGTATCAGAGACCCAAATGGCTAGCCCCAAACCAGAAACCAAACCAGAAAAACCTTACCTCTAGAGGTCTACAAAACCAGAATTCTCCGTAGGCCGAAAAGGGACAGGTCAGCAAAGAGTCCATTCTCCGAGACCATCACTCCACATCAGAGTCCTAGGAAAAGAAATCCCCAGGAGCCGGCCCTCTGAAGTGAGAGAAGGTGGATCGGGGGCAGAGACTCCCTGCTGAGGTCCGGAATTCTGTGTGTGTCTCCAGGGCGGTAACACGAAATTCCGCCGCATCTCGCTGGGGCCTCCAAAATGTTGTACCAGAAGCGAGCGAGACACACCACAGAGTATAAGTTTTAAGTGGAGAATTTATTAGCCGGCGGCCATCGGGGTACAGCACCACAAATCAATGGCCAATGTGTTGGGGTGATGGCTTGGTTTATATAGGATATGGGGGTACAGAGTAGGGGGGAAGAGGAACAAAGGTCCTGGCTGATCAAAAGATTCAGTCAGGTTATCGTACTAGTGGGATAATCTCATTTACATTCCTTGGTGGAGTCCCAGAGTCCCAGGGATATCTCCCAGGAAGGGTCTATCAAGTTATCTCTCAGTGGGATGGTCCTATCTATTGACATTCCAGGAAGGAACCAAGGAGTCTCAGGGATATCTGCTAGACAGGATCTGCCAGGTTATCTCTCAGTGGGGATGGTCCTATCTATTGACATTCCAGGAAGGAGTCACCGGATCCTAGGGGGCTCGTCAGTAGCTAGGGGTTACTCAGGGGTTCCTAATTTTCCTTGTATTACACATAATATGCTAAATAATATAATATGCTCATAATATAATAAAGAAATAATTGCAAAAACTGGTCTTGCAAATGGTACTGCAGGCGATGAATGTCATTGAATATGATGAAGGCAGCAAGACAATAAATGTGCCTCTAAACCAGACTCAACTTACATAGTTTTCCTTAGCCACTGGTCTATATAAAATTCCCAAAGAAAAATGAGAGGTAAAAATGACTAAAAACTAGAAACCCTGAGACTACATGGAGTGGATTTATTGAAGGAAAGGACTTCAGCAAGGAAGATTTTACCACTAAACATCATTGCCCTAGCTGAAAGAGCCCAGGAACTCTCTAGCTGAAGAGTGTTGCATCATCCTCTGCCTCAGCATTGGCAACAGCTGAAAGTAAAAAAAGAGTCCGTAACTGTTCACTGAAGAGCAAGGCTAGAAGAAAAGTGGATTGATCCAAGGAGAAAAGCAGATTGATCCAGCCAGCAGATGACAAGCTCTGAGAAGATCCCAAAGTCTGAGCAATCCGACTTACCTAGGTATCAACAGTAAATTATGGTAAGGAGCCAGAACAGCCACTGAGTGACTATGACCTAGCCTTACAGCAAACGGGACTGAGATATTACACCCCAGAAGGAGCAAGTTCAGCTGAGTCACTGCTATAGCAAAGACACTGTGTTCTGCAAAGAGACATTCCAAGAGTCAGTCTGACTAAACTGTGGAAAGATTCATCATGAAATTCTTGAGGACCTTCAGAGAGAAAGACACTGAAGCCCTGAAATTCTGAGGTTGTGAGTTGCCTTGGTAACATCTTTACCCTTCCACATGTGCCTCACTCCCAAGGTCTTTTCAGTTCAAGCCCACCCTTCCCTCCACCCAGACTGTGCATATTTTTGTAGGAGGCTGTGTCTCTGATGTTTGAGGAAAATGGGCTATTACTGTCCTTGTTATGCTGTTTCAATAAATGCTTTTGATGAAGAACTTAGAACTTACTGACTCTACTAGATGACAATAGCGGAAGCAAAGCAGTGGGGCCTAATAAGCTAGCATTTAGGAGGATTGCTGAAACTACGGGCATAGAACAACCACCCTCCAGAGATTCAAATCGATGGGGCAGTTGAGCTCTGAGGGGGTATTACAAAAAAATGGCTAGGAAAACAAAATAATTACTTAGAAGTAAGTGAGGCTGGACCTATGCTTCATGCCAAGCACCCACAATAAGCTCTAACCATTTATGTGATATAAACATGACAGAAAGGCACTTTGGGCCTTGCAAGAACATCGATACTTGTTCATAGCTTCATTCATCCAACATGCATCCTGAGGCTCCCTGAGCATTTAGACACACAAAGTGAATATCAGAGGCAGGAAAATATGGAATTTGAAGTCAAAATGAAAAAGAAAAATAACCAAAGCAATCTGAACTCAGGAGCTAACACCTTTGCTCTTTCTATTGTCTTAATTTTGTGCCCCATAAGGAAAATTTCCAGAAACAACCTAATACTAAAAGAAAAAATAAGGGGTAGAGCCAAGATGGTGGAGTAAAAACAAGGACTCACTTAAGCTCTCCCCCAAACCCCTCCAAACACTTGTAAAAAATGACTCTAAACAAACTTTAGAGCAACAGAAACCACAAAATGACAAAGTGAAATGAATTTCTGGCCCAAGACCACCTGGAAGGTCGATAAGAAAGGTCTGTTGCACCAGGCTGAGAGAAGAGCGAAGTCCAGTGTGTGCCATGATAGGCACAGATGGGGTGGGAGCGGGCCTCAGGCCACTAAATTGCTGGCAGCTGTGGTGGTTTCCACACTTCTCAGCCCACAAACGCCAAAGACAACTTGGAGGGTCAATGGGAAAGGTCTGCCAGACCTGGGTGAGAGAGAAGCATGGTCCAGTCCCAGGGCAAAGGTGGCAGCAGGGAGGCAGCAACAGCAAAGGCAGATGCTACTTCCAGAGCTCTCAGCCCACAGATGGTGGGGAGATTGAGTAGCTGATCAGAGGGGGATTGCAGGAATCTCTTTGCTGACCCTGAGGCAGGATTCTCTTGCTTTGCCCTTGCTCAGATGTGGGTCACAGTCCTAGGTGACGGTCCTGGGGTGAGGAGGAGTGCTGGTGTGGCAGAGCTTGTGGTGGCTGTGGAGAGGGAATCCTCTTTATAGTTCCAGGACAGAAGAGAGTGCTTGTGGTCACTCACAGACCAGAGCACTGGCCAGGAGAGGAGTAAACACCTTTCCTTTGATCATACTGATGAGGGTACAGTCTCTGGGAACCCCCTTGAACCTGATGGGATACAGTCTCTGGGAACCCCCTGGAACTCTCCTAGAATCTTCCCACTTCATCTGGCCTTTACCTGAGGCCATAAGGCTTTCCTTATCGCTAGGCCCAAATCTCTACCTAGCCTAGCCCTTTATTGCCCAGCTGCTTCCCAACCTTAATCCCATCAAGATCCCATTTTCTTGTTTCCTGGAGTTTTGACCTCTAGTCAGCCCAGTACCATCAAGATCCTCCTTAGATTCCTCCTCTAGACGCTGCCTAAACCCCTCCTCTAGTCACCCCAGACTACTTGACCACCCCTCAATCCTTCCTCCCACAATCTTTCTGTATATAAGCTCCATCTTGCCTTCATTAAGGGGCTCAAATTCAATCTAGCTCAGTAGATTGAATTTGGCTGTTTGTGACAACATCACGATGGGTGAGATTTCTTAAGACAACCCAATATGGCGAATACTTAATAAATTTTGTTTTCTGTGGCTGTGAGAAGGCTTGAGTCGAAATCATTCGGCAGGACCTGGCATGTTGGTGTTTTGGGGTCTCGAGCACCCCTAAAAACCTATGGTTTCCTACCTCATCATTTTTCTTTAACCTCATCAATACCACCTTGGAAGAGCTGGAAATTTATAGATCCCTAGAAGTATCTCTGAAAACAGCTTTACAAAACTCTAGAAGCTTGTGACAGTTTGCCCTCCCACCCTGGAAGCAGAGTCCTACCTTAACAAAGAGCTAAAAAAGACAAGTAATTGGCTGGAAAAGGAGCAAAGAGCAGGGGGAAAAAATCAGACTATAGAATCCTACTTTGGTGACAAGGAAGATTAAAACCAGAATAAGACAACAAAGTCAAACCTCCTACATCTAAAGCCTCCAAGAAAAATATGAAGTGGTTGCAGGCCATGGAAGAGCTCAAAAAGGATTTTGAAAATCAAATAAGAGAAGTAGAGGAAAGATTGGGTAGAGAAATAAGAGTGATGCAAGAAAATCATGAAAAACAAGTCAACAGCGTGCTAAAGGAGACCACTCAAAAATGCTTAAGAAAATAACACCTTAAAAAATTGACTAACCCAAATGGAAAAAGAGGTTCAAAAAGCCAATAAAGAGAAGAATACCTTAAAAAGAAAAAATAAATTAGACAAATACACCTGAGAGGACTAGAGATATCAACCTACGCTATAATTTCCTGGGATAAGGTCAATGACAAAAACAATCCTGATCTCTCAGCCACCCATGACAATTTCTCCTCTAAAAAAATCAGTAAAGAGCTCTAACTTCTGACCTCACATCAATAGAAGCTGACCTATTATGACAAATCTGTCATCAATTAATCAGTGCTTCCCTCCCCGCCCCCCTTTTGTGCTTAGATTACCTAAATGTTTATCATTTTTTTTGAATCTTTGGTATATCAATTTTTAATCAAATTTTTAAAACAGATTTAATTTTATGATTTTATAGGCTTTTTATTTTCTTTTTTATATATGTCTAATTTTCTAAATTACTTAACTGGTGATTATTTGGCATTTATAATAGTCTAGGTTTTTAGAATTTTATAATTAGCTTATTAATCTTCTCTTATTCTATTTTGTTAGCATGTTTTTGTAGCTATAATTATTCCCCTTAGAATGCCTTAGGTGTATCCCAGAAATTGTGATGTGCAGCCTCAGTATCATTCTCATTCTTGTCATTATTACTTTTTCTATGATTTACTTTTTGATCCACACAGGATTCAGGATGTCATTATTAATTCTCCATTGAGGCTATATATCTTGTTTGCATCACCTGTGTTAATTACTTTAATTGCATTGTGGTCTATAAAAATATATTTAGTATTTCTTTTTTTACATATATTTATAAATTCTCTGTGCCCTAACACATCCTCTATTTTGTGAAGCATATATTCCTGAGAAATACACATATTCTTTAACATTCCAATTAAGAAGACATGAGTATTTCGGATCTAACTTCTCCAACTATTTCTTCAATTCAATATTTCTCTTCTTATCTGTAATATATTTCTAAATGATGTATTTAGAGGTTATACAATTTGAATATACATTTAGTATTAATATTATTTCACTATGGTAACCTTAAGCATAATGCAGTTTCCTTTTTATTTCTGTTGGTTTTATGACTTTTGCTTTTGCTTCATCTGACATATTTGCAGCATATATTTTTTAGAATTATCTGATGCAAAGTAAATTTTTTTTCAAGCCTTTCTGGGTGTACCTTATTTTTAAGATGTATTTCTTGTATTCAGCAAACCATTGGGAATTATTCTTAACCATTTTGCCATTAATTTGCCATTTGCCTTGTAATTAGATTTGTTTGTAACACTTTAATGTGTTTAGGCTCTTCCCAAAATTCCTCTTCATTTACCCACTATCAACTTCCTTGAATTTATTTTTTTTTATTTCCTTTAATTTACTCAAATAGATAATTTCTTTTTCTTGCTGCTTATTTACCTATTTCTTCCCCTTTCTTGGCTTTTTCTTTTTCTGCTCAGTGAGGTATGTGATTCAAAATCTTCCCTCCTTTCTAGCCTCTCAGTTCATTATATTCTTCTGTAGCTCCCTTTACAAGAAAGTTTTCTTTGCATTTTCCTCCTCCTCAATCTATTCCCCTTCCCTCTATTATTAAGTGTATAGGCTAATTCCTGGCCCAAGCTCCACCTAATGGCAGTATTTTGGGCCCTCCTGGCTTAGAGTGAATGTCAATGGTAACAATTTCTCTTTGGAACATCAACCCTGAGAGTCTTCCCCTCCCACCTTGATTTTTTTTTTCTTTTTCTAATTAAAGGGGCCATCCCTTGACTCACTTCTTAAAGAGGCGTATTCAATGAATGGGTGTTGCCTCACTCTAAGTGAATATATGAAAAGGCCTTAGCTTAAAAGGGCTGGGGTATCCCATAGCATCCTGGGCAATTTCCAGTCATGCTGATAAATATCTGGTCACTGGACCCAGATGGCTCTGGAGGAGAAAGTGAGGCTGGTGACCTCGCACAGTCCTCCCTCACTCAAATCAAAGTCATATCATCATTTCCCTGATGTCATGGTCTTCTTTGAAAACAAAGGACAGGCACAACAACCTCATTCATGTGATATACCATTTACTTGTTCCTTCTTTATTCCCTTTGTGACTATCATGAAGCTTCTGAAATACCAAATATGAATTCTCTGCTTCTATCCCAATTCTATATTGTTTATTCCCATTGTTCATACTTTCTACTATATGTTACTATTGGAAATATAAAATCATGAATAAAACAATAGCAAATGGAAGCAGTGAAAGAAGCTGACTCTCATGCCATTGTGGATGAACATAATAATGATAGTGTGGTAGAGGTCATTCTCTCTTCTGAGTCATGAAGCCCAGCTCTACCCTCTGCCTTTGATGCTCTTCATTTCTAATACCTGGTAATTCTCATTCTGGGTCTGTATCTCCTCCTATCACCTTTGTAAGAGGTGAGGGAGTGGCTTTGTTTCCACAGTGGGAGTCCCCCTTGCCCCCAGCTTTGGCAGAGTGTAGGTCAGGTGACTGATTGGAGCTGCTTCTGATCAGAGCTCTGATCGGGCAAAGACCGGGTCTCAGGTCGGTTGGGTGAAAGGTCAGAGGCTTGTACGCATGCTTAGAGGAGGGCATGACATAAGCAGTCAGGGGGTTGTAGCTGGCCAATGAAGAACCTGGCAGGAGATTCAAAGGGAGGGTCTATAAAAGGATTGGCATCCATCTGAGTCCTTTGTACTTTCTCCTGTACTCTGTTCAGGGGATGTACCCATTTATTTAGGGGGAATAAACGTAAACTATAATTAAAATGTTCCTGGCTTCCCAATGAGTATTGTTTATTCCTAGACAATGTAAGTATGTTTCAAACACCTTTGGTTGCTGCCTTCCCATCAGGACCTTTGAATCTCCTCTCTTGGGGTAGGATGCAATCCTGAGAAGTTGAAACATCCCTAAGAGAAGGCTATTTCTTAATGACCTAAATCCCTTTAAATGAAACCTATTATAAGGCCCCTGTAATATGTAATAGACATAGCCCTTGTATTGGGAATGTTCTTTAGCAGTACCTTTTTACTTCTATATGTTAGCTAAGATCTGCTCTTGTTTAGTTTCTCTCATACTCTGCTTTTATGATATTCTCTCACAGCCCCTGCTATTGCCTATGGATTATATGAGAATGCATATCCAGTTCCCCAATGTCTTTTGCCTTCTGTCATCCTGTCTAATTTCCCACTCTGTTACCCTTCCTGGGAAACATATTAATTGACTTATAAGGGATCGCATGATTTAGTCCTTGAAGTTTTAATTAATTCTGATTCTTTTAGATCCCTTTAAATCTTTATATTCTTAGGTTGCCTTTATTCTTTGATGATCTCTCTTTGTTCCTTCCTTTACCTCAATAGAATATCTCTTAAAATTAGGATAGGTTTAGAAATACAACCCGTAATTTCATTGGTATCACCAACTCCCTAAAAAGGAAATTATCTCTACTAAAGCAATTTGGGAAGATATGTAATTTGGGAGTGCAGCTTGAGCTCCACTTGATTTCTTTTCTTTTTTTTTTTAGTTATCCTATTTCATTATTTCTTTTTATCACATAACTGTGAAATAATACTGGATTGCACCAATTGTTGTTTATGAGATTTTATTTTTTCCTGTTATTTCGCAAAATATTTTGTAGTGAAATTATGAAATTTAACATCTCTGGCTTGGAATTTCAGCTTTTGTCTGTCTTCTAGTGAGACAATGGATTCACTTAATCAGGGCTTTATTGTATTCATTCAAAAGTTCTAATTTTTTAAAATCTCATTTTCTGCATATATGATATTCATGTGTGTGTATGTGTTTGTGTTTAATTTCTGATGTTCTTCACAGAGACTTAAGCTCCTTAAGTTAGTTCTGAGCATCCTAACTTCAATGTCAACTACTTTGGTTTAAACAGAACTCATTTGTTTTAAGTTATTGCTTTTATGTTTGTCTTCTACCAAATTGTCTTTTGCTTCTGAATTTTGGTATTCAGAATTTGTACTTATTTTTCTTTCAGAGTTTTTGATTCTTTGGAGAAAATACCTATCTATCATGGTTGTGAGTTTGCAAAATTTGTTCCTTGGATTCCTTAATTTGGCATTGAGAGGAGTAATTTCGACCCTCATGTAATTCTTAATATTTTTAATAATTTTATTTCTTGCCCATAGGCAGATAAGCTCCTATGATAACATATATAATATACACACATACATACATACACATATAATATTGAAAGTGGGGGGCAGGGACCAGCTAGGAATTCCATTTGGGCAAGGTGAGATTTTTTTTTGCCTGAGATTTTCAAAAAATTATTTTTTCTTATATTTTCCTTCCAGGTGGATCGATTTAAGCCATTAATTTCCTGTTCATCAGTTTTGGTAATCTTTCTTGAGGAGGAAGGTAATCATATATTTTCCTTTAAATTATCTAACATGTTAGACGATGGCCATATAGTATTCCCTGATAGCCTTCTTTTTTAGGTTCTGTGGCCTCTTTTCTTAACAATATTTTATGTTATTTCGCAATTTATAATAATGCAGAGTTGAGATCTTTCACTATTTTTGTTTATTTCTTCTGGTTATTATTAATCTCTTTTTTTCTGATTTAAACTGTCAGGTTTCTGGTGCATGTGAACCAATTATTATCACACAGTTGTTATTTCTTTTAGCCTTTCAGCATTATTTGTTTTCTTTTTGTTTCTTTCTTATTATTGTGTTTTTTTTCCTAATTTGACTTTTACTTTACCAGATACTGTTGTAGGCTGTCAACACCCACTAAGTTCAGATTCAATGCTGAGATAAAACTAGGCACTCACAAGTAACTGAACATTCAACAAAGGAGAAGGTTTACTTTGTGTTAACAGAGCTAGGATATGTAACCTGTATAGAGTAGTACTTAGCTTCTCTGGATGTAGCACCCCCTCATCTCTATCTGCAAACCCATTGTAGCAACACTTGTGCTAGGAGCTACTGTGGCTTATCTGTCCATGGGCAAAGGGAATGGAAATCCATCTAGGCCTAGTCCTTCCCACAGAGTTTAATCTGGGTAGGATACAGATAGGCATTCTCCAATGGCAGGCCCCTAATTTTCTAATGCAAGAACACTCAGGAGCCCCAATATTCAGTGTTTGTGCTACAGTAAAAGGGGCTAGACCCAAAGAATGAAAAAAGAAGCTAAGGGGCACAAGTATCAGGGAATGCAAGAAAGAGCTGAAAAAGAAAATAAATCCAAGGGGGAAAAAAAAAACTAACTATAAACCTTTTTCACAACTAGATGAGTATCAGATAGTCTCCATAAGGAAAAAAAAAAGAATGAGTAAAAACAAAGTTTATTTCTTGTTTTGAACAATTTCCCTTTTATCCCTACTTCTCTTCATTTCCCTTGATAGTCTTGATATATTTGTTCCATTGTTTCTGTGCAATCTTAAAAATATTCCTTTGGAGAATTTTGATCCATTTTCTGATAGAGTAGAAACCTGTTTATTGAACTCTAAACTTTAAGTTTTTACTCATTCTTTTTTTTTCTTACCGAGACTATCTGATAGAGAAGATAGGTCTTCTGCAAACAAAAGCAATGCAGCTAAAATGAAAAGGGAAACAGGTAGCTGGAGGAAATCTTTACAGCAAGTTTACATAATAAGGTTCTCATTTCTATAATATACAAGGAACTGGCTCAAATCAATAAGAATAAAATCCATTTTTAATTGATAAATGGTCAAAGGTTATGAACAGTTTTCTAAGGAAGAAATTCAAATTATGAATAAACATGAAACATACTTCAAATCACTATAATAAGAGAAATGCAAATTAAAGCATCTTTGAGGTTATACCTCATAGCCATCAGACTGTCAAAGTTGACCCAAAAAAGGGAAAATTACAAATTTTGGAGGGGATATAAAGGGTGGGAAATTTAATTTACTATAGAGCTATGAATTGGCACAACTGTTCTCAAAATTTATTTGGAACAAAATTACTGAACTGGACATAGTCTTTGAGCCTGCAACACCACTACCAGGCCTATACTCTGAAGAGATCAATGCAAGAGGCAAAGGATGCATATATACCAAAATATTTGTATCAGCCAGTTTTGTGATAGCAAAGAACTGAAAACTAAAGAGGTTCCCATTAGTTGTAGAATGGATAAAAAGATCAGAGTATATGAAAGCCATGGAATACCACTATGTCATAACAAATGATGAAAGCAATGGTTTCAGACAAACCTAGAAAGACTCAAATGAATTGATGCAGAGTGAAGAGAAGAGAACCAACAACAGTATAAAAACAAACAAGTTTAAACACTGTAAGAATTCTGGTTGTTTTGATGATTTTTAATTTTCTTATTATGTAGGTTAGATCTCTGTGAGCAGGAGGAAAAACAGTGGGAGAAATTCTGGTGATACAAAAAAGATATCAATAAAAATGTATTTTAAAAAACTCTGATCAACGCAATAACCAGGTGTGATTATAGAGAACCATTGATTGAGTATGCTACCCACTTCTTGAAAGAAAGATGATATACTCAGGGTGCAGAATGAGAAACATATATTTTTGGAAAGTCAATGCAAAAATTTGTTTTACTTGACTGAACATGTATTACAAGTTTTTTTTCCAACAAAATGAGGGGCAGTTAGAAAAGAGAGAAAATCTAATTTTTTTAATTGGACAAACTTATTCAATTGTTAATTGGACAAAATTAAGTTAATTTTAAAAAGTAAATACATGTCCAGGCTAGGTAGGATGCAGTCTATGAGCTATGAGTATCTGTGTAGAAAAGGTGGCATTAAAAATAAAATCCAGGAACTGTATAATTAGAAAAGTAGGTGGGGTCAACATACCAAAAGAATCAGGAACAAAAGATGGACAGCCTGAGAGTTGTACCTGCACCCAGAAAAATGCTGAGACCTAATGGAAGGCCTGTAATCCACTAGGTAGAACTTCAGCAAGATTTTTCAGGAGATATGGACAATAGATATCCAAGATGAAACCATATAGAAGGGATGTTGTATGTACCCACATCAATGAGATAATGGTTCTATTAGCATTAGTATTAGTAGTGTAAACCAATATAAACTATCACTGTGACTTTGATCTCAGATGGAATAATGTGCTCAAGTCTTACACATGATTCACGCCCTTCCTGTTCTCACAGGGAATCACTAGATTAGTGGAATCACTTCACAGGGTTGATTCACTAGATCTAAAACTAACACATAGGAAAACAATACCTCAGGCAGTGTCTGTCAAGAGAACATTACTGTCCCTCTTCCCCATTCTCTGCCATGCACAATCCTAAATGCATAAGGGTATGACCTGGAATCATACTTGGTGGAAGATGAGTGACTGATCTCAGTGAGAAAAGCAGAAAAAGCAGTGATTCCTCATTAGCTGTTTCTTTTTCATTTTTTCATAGGAGTAAAAATTCCTTGAGGAATCTCTGCTATGTTAGGAGAGAACGTTTTGTTTCTTTTGTAAAATACCCTTAAAAAAGAGTTCTTTTTGAAATTCTTGCTTTGAGGATAAGAATTTATATCTCAGTCATTCCATTAACCTTTCTTTGCCTCCTTGTCATCTCTTCTATTCCTATTTATCTGTTCCCAGAACATGATTTTATGCCTATCTCTGAGAGCTGCCACCAGATACACCTTTGATGTATCATTGTGTAGCTCAAGTTCTAGACGATCTAATGAAAAATATTTTTTAAAGTAATAAATGTATTGTCTTTGAATTTCCCTTTCTGGAAAGGACCTAGGAAAGGATTGAATCTGCATATATGGCTTTTGTCTCCCTCCATTTAAACCACAAGAGGGAGCATCAGCATCTTGATCTTCTTTGTGATCAGTATTAAAGCTTATAGAATTTCTATAGAGATACCAAAGCTAAGTCAATGATACGTGTGTGTATGCACACTTTCATTTCTAAAAGCAACTTTTGATTTTCATACCTCATTATTACCAATGTTGCTATTTTAATGTAAATTTGGTCAGTAAAAAGATCTGTTGGAAATTGGGGATAAGTTTAACTTAACAAAGGTCTCAAAAATAGACTCTGAAGTAAAACACATTCAATCAACCCTTTATTCATATTAACATCAGCCGTGTAGTTAGTGCTTACTCTCTGCATGGCAGGAAGTATAACATATGGTTCCTGCCCTCTGGGAACTTACCATCAAGTTAGAAAGATAAGACATAAAACTGAATAGTCATACAATAACAGCATTAAATGAGACATCACAAGACACTATATACTTTCATAATGAGTAAGTACAAAAAACGAGAAATTAAAGGAATTTTGGGGGTACCAGAACGTCAGAAAAATCTTCAAAGAGGTTGGGAGTTGGTTGAACCTTGAAGAAAAGGTAATACAAAGTTTGACAGAAAGAGTTTGAGTTTGTGGTAGGATATCCAAGTAGAAGTACATAGGAAGAAGTTCAAGACATAGGATTAGAGTATAGGAGAGATCTAGGAGTTAGCTCTATTTAGGCGTGTATGTATTTAAAGTACATCCTAACTGACAACAGTTGGATATTCCTTTATACTCTTCCCCCTATTGAGAAGCAATCTAGCAGGCTATAAATGTCTTAATGCTTGCATGCCTTAACCCAAGAAGTCAACATTTCATAAGAATATGCATTCCTCATTAGTAAGCTTGTGTGAGAATATTTATAGGAATTCTTGGAAACAATGGATTTGTTATTTCTATGGTATATCTTAATAATGGAGGCACAGTAGAAGAAAAGAATACCTTTTGCCCAATTAGATCTATAGACTTTGGAGCAAGCTAAGTCTTCAGGTACACTCATTATTTGTATCTCTTGGTTTTGTTTCAGAATCCAAGGAATGTGAATGTTTTATAAACAAATTTAATCATTTGAAATCACAGTAGGTAAAGGTAAAATATCTATGCTTAAATATTAAGAATATTGATGAAGGTAATATAATGATTTTATAAGGATGAAGAAGACTTCCAGTTCAAATAAATGAATGAAAACTGGAAAACTAGGTAAAGGAGGAAAAGTAAAAGGAAGAAAAAAACAATGGAATGTAGAATGCAGGAGAAGGAATCAATATTGCAATTACTTCCTCCACATATTTGAAAGTGAAAGTGAGAAAAAAGCCTATATAAACTTTGAAGCTTAGTCACACATAAATAATGGAACAGGTGGTGACAATTCTATCTCTGAAATGTCTTGTAACTCCAACTCTTCATTTTCATTCCCATTGTGCCCACCATAGTTCATGACTTCATCTCCATTTGCCCAGCCAAATACAGTAGCTTTCTCCTTAGTCTTTCCATATCCAATTTCAGCCCTGCATCTTGTTGCTGGAGTAATATTCCTAATCCATGTAATTTCCCTACTCAGAAATCATTTCTGGTCTATTAGAATCCCCACAGTTGAAAGTAGTCTCTCACTTCTCTTTATGTCTCTTTTTTGGCATTTAACACATTCTGCCATATCTATACTTATTTGTGCACATGTCTTATCTCTCTAAAGAAGAGACTAGAATAGATTAGAATAGAAACTCCTTAAGGGAAGAGAACTTTAATCTTTGTGTTCCCACAATACTTAGCTCAGTGCTGTATATATAGTATTGGAATACAGAAATGACCTGTGATTTCATCATCTTGAGACTTTCTCTCATGAAGGAAGACTGACAATAGTGTACGACCTAGAAAATAAGTCTTTGGGAGTTTTCTGAGTCATGCTGAGGTTAAATGACTTAACCCATGGTCATACAGCTAGTATTACTGGCATGCTTTGAACTTAGGTCTTTTTTACTGCAAGCAGAGTGGGTACTCAAAGATGTTTGGTGGAGACACTGTACTAGCCTGTAAACATGATTGCCAAAGGCTCAACCTCAATTTAACCTTGAATCAGTGAAGTTCCAGTATTGAGTCAGAGGCATGGATCTTCTCAAGGAAAAGATCTTGGACAAATTCAGCACCCATCCATGCTACAGAACACACCTATCCATTCATCATTAGCCATAGAGTACAGATGTGATTCCTTCCTTCCTTACACCATCAACAATCTAGAGCTGATTTAGATCCAGCCAAGATGTTTACATTACAGATGACCCTTGATCCTACTTGTGTAGTAGGTGCAATATCTACAAGTCTAGGCTCATCTGCTAAGCTAGTTCTTTCCCTAAAGTGAAAAAAAAAAAACCCTGTCCCTTTGATTTAATTGGACCCAGGACTTGAAGGCCTGATTTGTTGACTCAGATTTCTGATAACCTAAGGGCTTAAAAGCATCAACCCACAAAGATTCAGTACTCTTTAATCTTAGCATAGGTCCTTCTGCTTTGAGAGTCACCACACCCTGCTCTGCCAAACAGATACATTTCTGGAGACAGGAACGCCATGTCTACTGGAGTCAAGTCCTATATCTTCGAGGAGCATTCTTTCTCCATTTGGTGGATAAGTAAATCTTTTGTTAATTGTGAAATATATACATCTCATTTTGTTCCAATCTCAAATCTGGTTGCCAGACTGGCGTAAGTAAAGTCCAACTCGATCTGTTTTCAATCCAACCCTTCAAACTTGGATCAGAAGCAGATTATTAACTGAATGACACTGGAGGTGAGGAAGCATGCTGTGGTGGAAAGAGTGCTGCATGTGGTCAGAGGATCTGAATGTAAATCTGGGCTCTGCTACTTATTACCTGTGATACTGGAAAAGTCAGATCACTTCACAGGTCTCAATTGTTTCACCATAAAATGAAATTTCTGGATTTGATCTTGAAATTCTCTTCCCACTCTAAATCTATGATTCTATGAGGTGAGCTGAAATAAGGAGACAAAATATTTAACTCCATTTGTTCCCCTTGGGAAAAACCACTTCAAAAAGAAAACCTGCTTGATGATAATTTTCTTTCTTTTTTTAAGTCTATTCTGGCAACATATCTTGTCATAAAAATCCAAATCACTTTTATCCTCACTATGGTCATATGAGGATACCATCATAATCCTTTTTGAGGTGAGGAAACTAAGAGCTCCAGGACACACAGTCAGGTGTTCAATGAAAATGTTTCTGCATTCTAAAGTTAATGATTTCTTAGTGGAACATATTGTAAATCATCATAATTTGAGGACAGCATTGTCATAAGTTAGCCATGATACCTTGAAGACATTGATAGAAGACTATTGCTAGTCAAATACCAGGTTTATTATTATTTGAAGTTTATTTTAAGTCTTTATTTAAAAAACCTGATAATTAAATAACAATAGTCAGATAAATAACATAGTCAGATCCTACCATAAAATACCAAGAGGGAAAAATATTACAACCATCTCCATATAATCTAATGAATTAACATCATCTTAAAGTTACATCACAGTGGTTGTTGTGGGAGGTATGACAGTAAGTTTTACAAATATTTGAGTGGAACACATTTATATAGGTAAATTTATTTTTTCCCAAAGGAGAAAGGAAAGATTGTAGGCTTTACATCATCAAAGTCATATATTCAAGAGCAAAGCAGAATAAGGCATATACCTAATTACCTCAAATCTGTGACTTATTCAAGTGTTATTTCTAACTGTGATATTTTCCCAAATCCCTAACAACACTGTGACCCACTGGCATTAACTAAGGCCATATTACGATTGTGTTGTTGTTAAGAAACTGCAGGCATTTGATATAGTAATTTTAAAATCTTAAATGTGTTCGAAAATGATCTTGCTTTCTCCTTTCTGTTTATTATAGGGTGTTTTTGCTGTTTATTTGCTACTACTAGCTGAAGAATTTTGTAGAATCTGAGAGAAAGAGGAGTTCTTGGAAGTCATTCAATATCATCTACCTCTAACCAAACAGAAAACCTCTCTAGAATATTACGAATTAATGATTATCCAGCCCCTACATTTAAGGATGGAAAAACTTACTACATTGGATGATTACACATTCCAATAGCTCCAATTGCTAGGAAGTTTTTCTTTACATGAAGCTTCAATTTGCTTCTCCCACGGCTTCCCTCCACTGCTCCTAATTTTGCCCTCTAGGAGAATGTAAAAGAAGGCTAACCCCTTCATCTACTTCAAATACTTGAAAACACCGATCATGTATTCCTCTACCAGGGGCATGCTGGTAAATGTTTAACTACTGATTCTTTGAACAAAAAAGTGCACTTGACACACTTTTAACTTCAATCAACGTAAGAAATAGGAGGAGGAGTTTCGTTTCCATAGAACTAAAGGTGTGCTTCCCGCCCTCCCCCACCCCAGCTTTAGCAGAGACCAGGCCTCAAGGTTGGTCAGGTGAGAGGTCAGAGGCTTGTATGCATGTGCATACTTTTTGAGAAGGCAGTCTAGGGAATTAGAGAGGCCAAACCCACTTGAACCTGTTCAAGCTTATCTAGGGTCTGGTCTTGGTCAAGAATCCAGGCCTACTGATTTGCATAATTTGCATATGTTAAGGAGGGAAAGTAGGGGAAGTAAAAGAATATAGTTTAATCCTAAACTAAGACAAGGAAAGTCTAATTAACTTCACTTTTGCTTCTGTATCCTTATTATCCTATTTATATAAACTGTATAACCTAGGAAAACTATGTAAAAAACAAAGACTGTAAACTAACCATGACTCTAGCAGGAGTGGAGGGAATGGTTACCCCTGCTCCTGCAGCTGTATCAGTGTGAGTGTTCCAGTGAGCACTACACCTCCTCTCTCAAGGAGCATAATAAAATGCCTTCCTCTGCCCACTCTGGTCTTGAGTTCTTTGGGTGAGAATGGGCAAATCACATGGGTCTTCCTAAGGTCAACTGAAGGGAAGCAATAGGTAGTGGAAGCTCGCCAGGCTTACTCCTGGATCTTGTCTTGGGGTGTCCTGTGGTCCCCACTGTGGTGTTAAGAGGGCTACTACTCTGGATTCCCTTGGGGAACCCTGTGGTCTGCACAGCCTTCTTAAGGGGACATCACTTGAGACTTCTGGCCCTGTCTCAGGAGCCTTGTGATCTTACCCCCATCCTAAGGGGCCATCACTTGGGTCCTCCTTAGGGTCTGACCCTGAGGAGGCCCTGTGATCCCCACAGATTAAGAGGTGGCTACCACTTGGTCTTCCTCTGGGAGTCCTGTGGTGTGTATAGCCTTCCCTAGGGATTATCACAGGGTTCTTCCTCAGGACTTTGGCCCTGCCTAGGAAGTCCAATGATCCCCAAAGCTGCATGTTCTCAAAATTTGGGGAAGTCCAGTGATCCCCAAAACCACGTTTCTCACAATCAACATTATTAACATTTTCTCCATCACCTTAAAAAAGTCTTCTAGAAAAGCAATAAATCAAACCTTGATTTGTAGCATTTGGTGATTTCAAAGATGAAAATTTAACAAGTAGCTCTCACAATCCCGTTGAAGCTAGCTCCAGCACACCCCTCTCTCTACTCTCCTACCCACAGTCCCGTACCACCAAGATTTTATTTCTCCAGTCCAATATGCACCAGTTCCTTCAACTGATTATTATATTATTATATGATATGGCTTGGCTGCCTCCCTCCAGAGAAAGGATAGAAGGATGACAGATCACATATTCCAGAGGGGAAGGGTGACTTTGTTATTTTTTTTTTTCATTTCATTTGGAAATAGGATGCTCTCCTCCTACTCACTCTGCTGGCTGGTAGAAAAAACAAATTTTTAAAAGACTGATTCTTAACACAAACCTTCTTGTAAAAGCTGTAGCAATCATTATTTAAGAAAATCAATTGGAGGACCTAAAGGTTCACTAGGTCATTAAACAGCAATAGAAACAAATACAGCACATTCCTCTAGTGGTAAATGGGCAATTTAGTTTTATTTTGCAAATAAGATGAAGAGAAAGCTATACAATGAGGCAATGGTTGGGAGCAGGGGGGTTGGTGATGAAGAGACAATCTAGAACTCATTGTATCTAAAACCAGAGCTGTAAACACATATAAATATAATTTTAGTAACAGAACTATTTATAGACCATATACATATGGGAACACATGGATATACATGTGAGATATATATGTATATATATAGAATATGTATGTATACATGTCTGTATATATGTATATATACACACACACATTTGTTACAGCTTATCATTGCTTTTTGGGTAAATATAATTTTATACACTTCCTTGCATGTAAATATAATGAATTTTAATGAATATGTTTGCTTATGTGAAATAAATACAACTCATCTAATTAAGGTAATTTTGCCTCAGTCTTAGTCTGATCTGCATAAGGCTACAAATCTGTATAAAATCATAATAAATTCCCACAGCTTCTGCAAGGTTGACATGATTTAGAAATAATTAGAAGAGGGGCAGCTAGGTGGCTCACTGAGTAGAGCGCTAGCCCTGGAGTCAGGAGTACCTGAATTCAAATCCGGCCTCAGACACTTGACACATTTACTAGCTGTGTGACCTTGGGCAACTCACTTAACCCCAATTGCCCTGCCTTCCCCCTAGCAAAAAAAAAAAAAAAAGAAAAGAAAAAGAAATAATTAGAAGAAAAAGGCCAAACTACGGCAATGTAGACAGATTACTAGATCTAGAGTCAGAGAACTGTGGGTTAGAATCTCAACTTTGTCACTTTCTACTAATTTGACCTCAGAAAAGTTAGAACTTCTTTGGATCTCAGTTTGCTCATCTGAAACACAAAGGGGTCAGACTAGATGATCTATACAGCTCTAAATCTTATCTAGTTCAGACCCTCTGATTTTAATTGTGTGAGATACCAATTCTTGAGTTCCTGTCTCATGTGGTTCTTCGAATAGGAGCAGTGGGGCATCCTACAAACCTGACTATACCCTCCAAACACACACACACACACACACACACACACACCAACCTCCATACTTCCATTCCCATCAAACCAGGTGAAGGAAGAATGAGAGGCTGGGGAGGAGAGATCCGCTCAAACAACCATTCTTCTATCTGAGTGATTAAAATCTTTCCTGATAACCATAGGCAGGATCTATACCTCAACAATTCTAATAGCTTGCTTGGACAATATTTGGGGGGGTCGCAAAGCACTTTACATACATTATTTCATCTGATCCTGACAATAACCACATGAAATAAACACTATAGTTATCATCATCCCTATCTTAGAAAAGAGGATACTGAGGCTTAAAAAGTTTCCATGATGTATCTGCGGTTACATGACTAGTAAGTGTTGGAGGCAGGGCTGGAACTCAGGTCTCTTTCTGTGACTTACTATCTGTATGACCCTGTGCAAGTCAGTTCACCTCCCCAGGCCTTAGCTTCCTCATTTGTAAACTGAGGGGATCTGATTAAATGGACTCTAAGGCTCATTCCAGCTCTATTTATGGCTTAAAATCCAATTCTCTTTTCATTACACTATTGTGTAGAATATACACATATATATGTGTAGAATATACACATATATGCACATATTTACATCTATGTATATGTGTGTATACATATACATATGTACATACACATATATATTTTACATATATATGCCATATATATGTGCATGCACCATGGTATAATGAAAAGAGTCACAGGATCACACTTCTAGATAGAGTATACATACATATATGTATGTATATATTACTATCTCTATATCTTACACACATACACACACACACACGCATGTAGACCGCTGGAGTGGTTTAGTTACATGATAAGGATTTAACCTATTCACTTGTAAGCCACAAATAGCTTGGCTATGTTTATACTAAGACCGTAACCTAGGTGGCCTAGCTCTAACATATACTTAAGGAGAAACAGGCAGATGCAGAGAGACAAAGACAACAGACTAGGAAAGTAATAAAAGGAAAAATCCAAGTAGAAAAAGGACACAATATTTTCATAACACACTTTACTATCACATTTTCTCCCTATTTTTGGAATCTTTTAGAAAATATTCAGAAGAGAGTAGAGAATAATCACAAAAGAGAATTATATGTATGATCTTTACATATGTGGAATACAAACATGACCAGTTTGAAGTAACGAGCTATTCTTAGAGAGCAGGACTTAGTAGATTTTTCATCTTATTAATCTCAGTTCTCTAGTATTGTACCATTGGTTGATCAATTTGTGTCCAATATGCTACTGGTATTCCAATTTTTACTAAATACTTTTAATCCATAAAATTTTTATAATGCTTCCACATGTCCATTAAAAAGTAGTCAAGGACATCAGACTATTCTAATTATCATTTTAATATGGCAATAAGCAATTATGGAAGTATATTTCATCTTGCTATATGAATATACTATTAACTGAAAAATTCTCTGTGCCACTTTTGAACATTGTAATTCATGATTTATAAATGGAAGGGACTGAGTCATGGCAAAGACAAAGCCACAGAAGTAAGTAGCCAAGCAATGTTATCATGCAGGACCAAGGCCTGGCTCTCTTTCTTGCCCATGGAGATAGAACATTTCTCATGATTTCTACCAACATTTGGCTGTTTAGTAATATAGGTGTAACATATTAAAATTCTAATTTGGCATCATATCCCAACATGAAAACCAATCAAACCCACTTGAACTGTGAATCCTTCAAGCATCATATCCTTTTATTTTCAGGGCCGGACCACTAGAAGGTAACTCGTATTTTCCCAGAAGTACAGGTCCAGATGAGGATGGACCATAGCTTTAATTTAGTTTAATCTAAGTATCCTTAGAGCTCAGATACAGTTTTATTCTTGTTGGTCTTGGGCTTTCTCATAGACTTGACTATTTAGAGGAGAACCCAGACCAAAAACAATTAGTCAGTCAGGCCTCTTTCCTTGAAACACTGAATGAAGCCCACAGGATCACCTTGGATCAATCATACCTCACAGAGACACAAAGACCCTGAAGTACCCTAGATTAAACTTAATGCCTCAGTCATGATTCATACCCTAGTGTTATTTCTAGGACCAAGACAACAGATGAGGTGAAGGTTCAGTTTTTATCTGATCAAGAACTAAAAAGCATGTGGCACATTTGGGCTAGTGGCAAATACCAGAGTATATAAAAGGAAGGCCTTTTCTATCAGCTCCAGTTGATTGAGATTGTATTCATTTCATTCATTTCTAATGATTAAGGTCTATAATTTCCCCCCTTTAGCTTATTGCTACCATATTCATTTGACAAATGAGATCCCTGGCTGTATTTAATATAAATGCAGATACTGTGTAAATAATACTAGGGTACTGTCAGAATAATAGCACCAAATGGATATATTTAGTGTAGTCATTAAAATAATCATAGATTATCACAGTTGCCTTTGTGTTGCATCATGCAGGTTATGAGATATGAGTAATTTAAAATCCACTGAAAATTTTAAAATGCTTGAAATCAACTCTCATTCCCTCAGTTCACAATTATTAGAACTTTTTGCTGATGGAATTACAGATGCTCTGGCTGGTCTTCCATATTTCTGCCCTTTCTTATATCCAGGAGGGAACTAAAGAAGCTTCATATACGTATATGCACATATATATGTATATACACACATATATATGTGTGTATATATTTATACATATATGTATGTGTGTGTGTGTGTGTGTGTGTGTGTGTGTGTGTGTGTGTATATATATAAATATATATTATCTCATTTGAGCTTCACAAAAGCCCTAAAAGGAAGATGCTGTTATCCTCATTTTATACAATAGGAAACCAAGGTTAAATGACTTGCTCAGGGTCACACAGCTAATAAGTATCTGAGGCAATGAATTCAGGTGTCACTGACTCCAGGTCCAGCTTTACTACCTAGTTGCCTCTTATCCTCATTTGACAAATGAGGAAACCAAAACTCTGAGAGATTAAACAACTTGTCCATAGTCATGCTGCTAGCAAGTTCCAAAAGAAGTAACATTTGAATGTAAGTCTTCGTGATTCCAAGCCAAACATTTTTTCCACTCTACCATACAGCCTAGTTATATTTTATGCTATAGAATTTACACTAGTATGCTGCAAAATGAATTCAGGAGTCTTAAATCATCTTCCCCTGCTACTCAAAGATATAACCATTTTCTAGGGTTAAAAGTTAGGAAGACCTTAGGAAAAAAGATGAAACAGGTGGAATTTGCCTTCTGTTCATATTCCCCTTCAGCATAGTTTTTTTTCCTGTCACATTTCCTCCATTTTTACATTTTTAAAGGAAAAATGTGTGTAAAAAGCATCTTGTTTAGTGATAAACTCAGTATTTTAACTTAATAAAGATAGGGCACCCTGGAGAGTTCAGTGCCCTATTTGCTGTTCTTTTCCTCTTCTCCCTTCTTTCTTTTCTCTACCGTTTCTTCATCTCACCTTTTACCTCCTTATTCTGTCTAATCCCATCCCCCATTCTAGATGTAGGGTATGAAGCAACTGGAGGGAAAATGGTGAGAAGTAATGCCTTTTTCTGGAGATATCAATCTAAGAAAATAATTTCAGGTATATTAGTCTTTCCTTCCCTAGAGGGAGGGAAGGATCTATTAGATTTTGCTTTTTAATGACTGTGTCAGGAAAAAAAGAACAAACTAGTGTCAGAGACCAGCTTTGGTCATATTTGGTATGGTAATGAAGTGGAGTTTGTTAACTCAGCTTTCTTGGGGGTGGCATTCGTGGCAGTGGGGCTGGCTTTGGAGGCTATTCCCCATAGATGAAAATTAGCCTGTGGAGATTACTCAATTGAAGTTCTGACCGACCCTGCAGGCATCAAGAGAAGGTAAATAATTCCCAATACTTTTTCACTCTCCAAGGATATCCTTAGAGAGGGGCTTATAACTTGTTTCTGCTATTTTGTCAGTCTTTCTGGGAGTAGGGTATGATATTCAATGGATAGGAGGGGAAAGAGAGGGAGGGAAAGATGAATAAAGGAAGCTTATGTTGCTAAGCGCTGACAAATTCCTGAAAGTAAAGACTCAAAAAATGGGCCAGGTGTGTTACCACATTCATTTCAGTCCTTTGCCTTCCCACCAGGTCAAAAGCCAAGGGGACTGCTTCCTCGCAGGTGCCAGCACACTCAGCCCATGTATGCTTATGCTTGGAATACATACCTATCAAAGGACTTTTCTTTGAACTCTAGGCATGACCCAGGATGCCCTTTTGTGGGTTACCATTGTTAGATTTCTTCCATCCTTACTACCACGTGCTCTATAACAGTAGCTTTCTAGAGGCTTATTTGCCACCATGATCAACTGGAAGAGTGTCTAAGAGTGAAGTAAGATTTGATGCCTACATTTCTCAAAGCACTTAGTATAGGCATTTGCATTTGGAGATTCCTATCTGATCTTGCAGTCTGGGTCTCAATACCCCTAGAAAGAACCTTTAGGGGAAAGAAGTAGCTCAAAGAGAATGGTTACAGGGAGTCAGCTTCCGTCAATCCTGCTGACATCTTTACATCACAGACCATTGTTGTATTTCTAGGATGTGTTAATCTATTCCTCTAGGGCTCCACCTACCATCCCTGTAACTTCTAAATACAAATATACTCTTTGCACACCCTTTATTAAAATGTAAGCTTCTTGAGGGCAAGAAATGGCTTCATTTGTGTATTTGTATTTCTAATACTTAGCACAGTTCTTGGCACAAAGAATGTACTTAATAGATACATTTTCATTCATTAATAGCTTCCAGGCATCAGATATTAAAGACAAAGAAAACCTCACATAGGACACTTTAGGAATGCAGTTATCACAATTTTTCTGACATCATTCCCAAAGGAGCCTAGTCAGTAGACCAATGAGACATGAAAACAAGCCTAAGTGCCCAGGCTTCTGAGTCCATGCTACGCAAAGGTAGCCAAATCTCAGAAATGAAGAATCGTAGAGTGGAAGGGATCTTGGAGTTCACTTAATCCAACCAATACCTGACTGAGAATTCCCTTCTTCAAAACCCCTGGCTCATTTCTTTGTTTAAAGATATCTAAAGATGAGTGGAAATGACATTGGAAAAGAGGTATTCATATCTGCTTTGGCACTGCACCCAAAGGATCATGAGACCTTTCTAGCTGATGCACAATCAAAGTAATTTCATGTGTTGTCTCCCCTATTAGAATGTGAGCTCATTAAGAACAAGAATTGTCTTACGTTTATTGTTGTTATTCCCAGCACTTGAGACAGTGCTTTGCACATAGTAAGGACTCAATAAATGCTTTCTGTATTTATTTATGTATTCATTCATACTGCCAACTTAAGTCCACTGCACTTTTGTATCATTCCAATCATTAGGACAGGTAGGTAACACAGTGGATAGAGTGATGGGCCTGGGAAGACTAATCTTCCTGAGTTCAAGACTCATCTTCCCGAGTTCAAAGTGTCTGGCCTCAGACACTTACTAGCTGTGTGACCATGGGCAAATCACTTAACTCTGTTTGACTCAGTTTTCTCATCTGTAAAATGAAATACAGAAGGAAATGGCAAACCACTCCAGTATCTTTGCCAAGAAAACCCCAAATGCGGTCACATAGATTCGGACATGACTGAACAGTAATAACTGTTAGGAAGATTTTTTTTTTTAATGAAAACTACCCTTGATTTCTCTGTCATTTTGTCCTCATGGGCAACTATCCACAAGGTGCAGAACTCTAGGCTGCTTACCTAAACACTATATTACAACCCAGTTCCTGCTGTTCACTTCTCATAAGTATCCTGGCTATAGCAGCATGTGATAGAAAGGATGAGGCCATTAACTGCTTTCCAGAACTATAGCATTATGAAAACCTGCCAGAGAAGTGGCACTTTTCCCTCTACTTTTCTTTCATTTCCTTCTTTTCTGATCTACACTAAATACTTTCAACCCTTCTAATAGCTAATTGTCAATATACGGAGCTTTAAAGTTGGCAAAGCATTCTTCAAATGTTATCTCATTTTATATTCACAACCACCCTGAGAAATATGTGATATTATTGCTCCCATCTTACAGATAAGGAAAAACCGAGGCTGGCAGAGGTTAAGTGACCTGCCTAGGGTCACACTGATAGTTTCTAAGGCTAGATTTGAATTCAGATTTTCCTCACTCCAGGTCTAGTAGCTTATCCGCTATGCCACCTTGAAGGCAACATAGATGTCCCTTCAATTTATACAGATTCAGATTCTGAGAACTAAAGGTAAAGAATCGCATTCTCTAAAAAAACAGGACAAAAGTATCTATAAATGGGTTAGTAATGATAAGATCATAAATATGTATGGCATTTCAATCCTTGCAATGCATTTTACATGCATGACCTCATTTTGTCCTCACAACAGTCCTCCAATGTAGTTATTTCACTTCATATCCCTAGCTTACAGGTAGGGAAGCTAAAGACTCTAAGGGTACAAGGGACTTGCCCATCTTTACACAGCTAGCCACGGTAGTTTTCTAAACCAGTTCTTTCTTCAGATCAGCAGCATCTAGCACTCATCCCAGTGTCTAGGCTCATGCCTTATTTGTCAAGGTCCCAAGGACAAAGAAGAAATAATACACAGGAATCAGAAAAACGAAAGAGACTTATTACTTTTGCTATTATTTCATTTTTACTTTCCAGCTATTTTTTTGCATCTCTTAAATCTTTTTGGTCATTTCTTCTTACCATGATCTTTCAAGACCTTCTCAAACCCTGACTTTCATAAGACCTGACATATGTCCTATCATTTTAAAAGTACCTGATTTTTTTTTCTTTTATTCCACACAAACACCCACAGGCAAGCACACACAGACATAGAATAAGGCATACACGTTAATATACATATAGGCAGGTACCTGGGGATGCAGATGTAACCCTGTATGCACTAAGGTCACAAGTTATCTATGGTGCTTTTTGATTAGTCAACAGAGTGGCTGATGTGAAACAAAGCTGCTACTACATTTCTAGCTATTTTTTCTTAGGAGCCCTATTTGGCTTACTGTGTTAGGAAGGTATTATTTTCAGGGATTCAGAAACTTTACAAGAAAAGAAGGAACTCCTTGGGAAGTACATTTCTGGGGGGAACCTCCTAGAAGTTAGGAATTTTTGTTTGGGAGATGTTTCTAAGTCATCAACAAGTTAGGCATTTATTAAATGCTAACTATATGCCAGATTCTGTCCTAAGCATTGGAATAAATAGAAATAGAAAGAAAAATAGTCCCTCCCTTCAAAGAGCTTACATTCTGATCAGGGATGATGGGTAAACTGAAGCTGAAAAGGAGCGGACTAGAGGGATAAAAGTTCCTTGCATAGAAGCATGACAGTAGAAATCTATAGCGCAGCCTGGAGATTAATAAAACATGGCTGTCCTAAGCACCCTCCTAAAATGGTGGAGCCACACAATCAGAGAGTGGGGGTGCTATAGGGGAAGAGGTAACTTCTAATTCTAAAAATAGAATATTGCTCTCAATGTCATAATAGATGATAAATGGAGGGGGTGGGGGGCAGATCATAACTCTGATCTAGAGCTCAGTTCTCCCAAATTTGTACACAGTTCCTTTTACATCAGGGTTCTCAGGGACTAATGTTCCATCATACCAAAGAAACTCATAAGTGCAAATCATTTATATATAAACTATGCTTTGTGAAATCAACTAACAAAAATTTTAGGCACATTAGGCTACTCATTTTAAGCCTCTGGACATCAGTTTTCCTATCTGTCAAATGAGGGAGTTGAATTTTATTGTTTTTGATGTTCCTTCCAGCTCTAGATACTTTAATCTACTCAACCAAGTGATAAAACCTATTGCAAGACCTCAATCCTGTTCAGCTGTTCTATAATTTCTCTAGCAATTGAGACCTAATCCACCCTCTTAGCATCAACCCTTCTACCCTCTTTCCTTGAATAAAGGAAGACTCTTTACACTTGGTTATGGAGGTGACGTGGAGTGGGGAGAGTTTTATATGTGCTTTCTCCCCCAACTCCATCTTTAACCCAGGGCTTTAGTTTAATCTAACTATAATTGGATATTGTAAAAACACATGAAAAGAATGTGAAGGGAAGACATTAATGAGAATGTAGAGCTCCTGTTGAAATGACATGGAGAAATTCTCAGTAGAAAAATTTGCTAGGCATATAAGTGTTTGAGGGTAGGCAATACTGCCTTAACTCCAAACCTATCTCCATCCCTGATGGAGAATCCAGATTGAATCGAGCAGAAGGTTAGACAGAAAATGTTTAGGCTGCCTTGAGTATATTTATGGAAATTATTTCTATCCCTGTATTTTTGCCAGGATGAGTTCAATGTTGCCTAGTTGTGTCTCATCCTAAAAATTCACTTTTATAATCACTTTCTGAATGGTCTAGAGAGATATTTGAACTGATTGGCAACCTTTAGATCAAAATAATAAAATTTCTAAGGCTTGGAACAGTCCAATAATGTAACAAAGTAGTCCATTAGGTACTAAGCACCCCATCATGATGGAAATTCACAGATGATGTTATAGAACAACAATGGAATGACAGGGGCTACTCAGGAATGAATGAAAAGGAATGTACTATTTACTTATGACGTGCAAACCTGGGGATACAAAGACAAAGGCAAGATAGTCCCTGCTGTCAAAGAACACATATTTGAAGAAAGGTAATAAGGTAGTTTCAACTATTCGTTGGATGCAAAGGTCCAGTGGTCCTTAGGGAGCAGTGGCAAAACAGATGATAACACATCATTTTTAGTGTCACTCTCACTGGTAAAACGACATCTGTTTCTGATGTTGAATCTTATGACAATGCCAAGAACTTTGGTGACAAGGGATTTCTCTTCCAGGTTTTCAGTAACTGTGGTTGCTAAAGGAGGGGTAGAGTGGGGGGGCAAGGAAGAGGAAGGATTGTTTTTGAAGCACCTGCTGAAGCAGTTGACAAGTCCCATTTCCATAAGGATTCCATATGACACCTGTGTCTTTGCCCCAGGATGTCATGCTGCTTAAGATGTATTAGAATCCCCTGAAACAAATGTCAGGAAAAGGCTGGATGAACACTTGTTGGCATTGTAAAAGAAATGATTCTTGATAAGATATCCATTGGCCTAGTTTAGCCTGAGGTTCCTTTCGATGATATGGAATAGATTTCTCTCCCAGATGTGTAGTTGGGTTGGTGTCCTCTCTGTTTTCCTTCCTATACACTCTCTTTTATACCCTGTGCAATTTCTCAATAATAGGGTGAACAGTTATAAAAACTCATATTTATATGGTTGGTACCTTGAGATTTCAAAGCCTTCGTCATCACAACTCATGAAGTTCTGAAGCAGAAAAAAAATCCATCATCATAAACCTGGAGTTAGGACCCAGGTTTTAATCTGAGATCTGCCAATTTGGACAAGTCATTTCATTTTTCTGAATCTCAATTTCCCTATGTGAAAAAATAGGGAAAATAATACCATGCTGACTTACATGTTCTGACAAGCTAAAACAAAGATAAGTAGGAGCTTGTAAGAACACAATTTCACTTGATGCATGCAGTTTCATCAAGCCCAAATAAAAAATGTTCTAGTTTGAATATTCAGCTTCAGATTTTATCCAACCATCTACCTAGGTCATCTCAGTATTTGCCTGCCACTACTGACCTGCTCCTCCCCACCTGAAGTGCCACCCTTCACAACAGATCTGAGAACTGGACCTACAGGTCTTCCTGAATCCATGCTCCATCTTCATCTGCTCATCTTTTAGAGCACCTGCCTGAGGGCCTATCATAGTTGATTGGTGACTGAATATGTGCAATCTAGTCCCCTTAGTTCACTCTATCTTCTAAGTGATACATTAACTTGATATCCCATCCGGTCATCTATCTAGGCAATCTCCCTATCTACCTGCTATTAAGCATGAATCTTCCCAGCTGCTGTTCTCCTCTTCAGAATATGGCTCTTTTCTATTTTTCCATTTTTTAGAATATAAACTCCTTGAAAGCAAGAACTATCTCTCTTTAAGAAATATTCATATCTCCAGGACTTAGCACAGTGAGTGCCATATTATAATTACGTATAAATACTTTTTCATTGGCAGAATCCTGAAAGATATAGTAGATATGATTCCTGGGGTAATTTTTGAAAGATTACAAAGAAAGCAAAAGCTACCATGGGAATAGAGAAGGCCATGTGTTAAAGAAATTTTCTCAAAAAAGAAATATTTCTTTTTTAGCTTAAAAGATTCATAAGCCAGTATTCATGTAACTTAAAGATTCATAAGTCAGTGAACTTTATTTCAATTTCTAAGGATATTCTAAAGATTATTATGAAAAGAATACTTAGTGAAGGTATAGAAAAAGAACTGTTAGACTCTTAGCTATCTTTTTTCAACAAATATATGTTATGCCCTACAAAAAATAATTTCCGTTTGATGATGAAGTTATGAAAATAAGAGATCAAGGTAACATTGTTGATATAACATATTAATAATTTTAACAAAGTATTTGAAAAAGTCTACCATATTACTTTTCTAGAGAAGATAAAGAGATGAGGGCTAATTAGCAAGAAAAGTGGATTGGGAATTGGAGGAATGGTAAGACCAAAACAGTATTCATTGATGGTTCAATGTCAACTTGGAAGGAGATCTCCAAATGAATTTCACTGTGATCTGTGCTTGGTTCTGTGCTAACATTTATAAATGATTTCAGTAAAGGTACAGAAAGCATGCTTGTCAAATATGCAAATAAAATAAATCTGGAAAGAACAGTTAACATATTGGATGACAGCATCAGGATACAAAAAGGTCTTGATAGGCTAGAACATTCAGACAAATCTAATAAATGTCTTGTTCTTGTTTTCAAAACATCAACTTTTTAAGTAGAAAACAGAGGAAGCAGTGTTAAACTTCAATTCAACTGAAAAAGATATGGAGGGGTTAGCAATGCCTAAGGTCAATATAAGACAGTAATGTGATTATGAAAGCCAAGAAAGCTAGTATGGTCTTAGAACATATAGTAAGAGAGGCTCTCAGAGTCCAGCACTAGAGAGATAATACATCCAACATATTGTACCCCAGTAAGATTACACTGGGAACTATGTTCAGTTTTGGTGACTTCAGAAGGATATATATATATATATATATATATATATATATATATATATATATATATATATATATAATTTTTATTTTTTATTTTAGACTTAAATACTAAAACTTAAATACACAATAAGAAAAGATAAAGAAACATATTATAAACTTAAATACAAAATAAGAACAGAAAAAAACATTGCGATGTGTACAGCAGAGTGTAAGAGAGGATTCAAAATATACAGCAATAAATTTCCATTTCAAGAAGGCATTCATTATAAATACTACACCTTGTACTGAGAGCTGTCCATCGTTTCTTTGCTTCTTTGTAAGTTTTCTCTTGTCCTCTGTTGTGTAGTTTTTTCCCCCTTCCTCCCTCCCAAGGCTACAAATGACCATGGAGATTATATATGTGCACACACACATATACACACATATATGTATATATACATATATGTGTCTATATATGTGCACAGATATACATATATACATACATATGCATGTGTATACATATACATACACATTTAGAAAGGGTATTACAGAGTATCTAGATGATTGCAGCCAGAATGGTGATAGATTTTGAGGTCTTGCAGCATGATTGGCTGAATGGATTGGTGACATTTAGCTGAGGGGAAAGGAGTAGAGGACATGAAAGTTGTTCTTTAAACATTGCAAGATATTTAAAATGGAAGAGGAAATTAGATTTGTTCTGGTATAAGTAGAAGACAGAAATAAATACATTTAGGCTGGACGTATAATCCCAAAATGGAACGTACTGCCTTGGAGACAGTGGGTTCCTTCTTGATAGCTGTCCACAAGGAAAAGACTGGATTACATGTTAGACAGTATGTAAGAAGGATTCTTAGTCAAGTCATCCTAACCTATTATAGTGGCCAAAACCCATTAATCAGCTATAATCTAATCACCTTAGTGACACTGTACAAGTATAATCCACTAAGATACTACATATACTCCAAAAAACTCATTGTGTCATGGATGGAATCCTGGCACTTCAAACATTATGCCAGTAGAGTCCAAACTCTGAGAGGCCTAATTGTACCAAGAGGGAAATAATTCAAAACTAGGCCTAAAGATAGATGGCATGTCACTTTTCCAAGAATCAGCCTAGCACTTTTGGACAGGATCATCACCATTTTTGCATAAAAATGATGAAATTTCAGGTGACAGAATCAATCACTTGAAGATCACATATGTCAAAGAGGGGTAGCAATTTGTACCCATAGAAGAAGTGCCCACATCTACAAAACTTCAGATCCTTTCAGTATCCAAAAATTCAAAAATAAAAGAATAATCAGAACATGAATTGCCAGCTTTGTTTCATCAGACAATAATTAAAAATCTCATTGTTAATTTCCCTTTTGTAATTCTTGCTCGATCCTCCACTATCATCTTCTATGCTTATGATCGCTGCTCCTTTCCGTTGCCATTGCAAATACATCTGTGCTGTTTTTAGTAACCTTATTCCCTAGAAACAGTGCCAACCCCTTAGGTTTTCCTGAAATAAGACTATTAAAAAAGATTAATCTACAAAAGGAATAAAATATTCTTAAACATCAAAATTAGATATATAAAAAATAGATTATAGTATTCAGGCTAAACATAGTTATTGTGATCCATTATAAAAACTCGTGCCTTTGCTTCAAGTACTCATCTACTTAAAAATATACACATACTTCTTTGAAAGCCTGTGCTTACTCTGTTAAAATAAGTTACACAAAGAAAAAAAATGCACCTTAAAAGCATTCTTAACTCTCTAGATATCCATACGAGTAATATGATGAAATAGCATCAGCCTCATTAGGTCTGTATATACAATCTGAAAGGTATCTTTTTATAGCAAATAAATTCTATGACCGTTAAATTTTTTAGACTTTTTTTTATTCCCTGTCGGGTTGTTATGAGGTATATATGCCTTTTATGACTCTAATGAGATACCATTTGGCAGTTTCCATGTGGAGCCTTTGGATGACTGCTTTTTTATTTTTCCCTTTAAGAGATTTCTAACCAGTTTTATGCTTTTAATTTCCTTCTTGAAGCATCGGGTGATCGCAGTACTGCTTCTAGATGTGAGTCTTCTTGTCAGACTGACACATTTAATTAAATTATATTCACTATTACTTGGTGAACAGTTCAATCCCATTTATCTCTGTAAGTTAACCACTGAATGTTCTCCAAACTGTGCCAAGTTCCGGGGGGTCTTAAAAGCTAATGTTTCTGTTATCTAGGGACTTTCTTCCTCCTATTATCAATTGAATACTTTTAAGTCTCCTCAAATTGCAGTAATTGAATTCAGCCCCCAGTGTAAATCAGATATACCAGACCATCTCCTCCTTTCTAACTTCATTAGATTTCTTTTCCAAATAGAAGTTAATCAATGGCTATATTGGCATAATCAAGGGTAGGGGGAGCTAGAGTACAGAGTCCCTAGCAAAGTTTCAAATAGTAATAGGTACTACTGAAAAGGTATATTTTTAACCAAGGATTCTTTGCCTTTTTGTGGCCTTTGGCCTTTCTTAGCCTTTGGCATTTGGGTAAAGCCTACAGACATACACTCAGAATAATGCCTTTAAACGCAAAAAGTAAAATACTTAAGATTATAAATGAAAAGAATTATACCGAAAAACAGTTATCAAAGTATTTTTAAAATGTATTCATAAACACTAAGTTCATAAATCCTGCTTTAAGTCAAGAACTAACATTCAAAGGCATTTCCTTCTGGTAGTTTGTTCTTTCTCAATGGTTTTGTTTATTTCTCATTCTTTACATGCTATATTGGAGACAAAAATCAAGCTAAAAAAGCTTTTAATACATTATTTTCTGATTCAGCACATGTAGACACATGACTGTTTAAACCAGGCTAATTCAAAATGAAATGAAGCTTCTACTTTACTACTTTTAGTCTTTATCAGATATAAATTGTTTTAAAGAAATGAGGCGTTTTAGGCCCAGTAGGATGAACAGATGAACAGACACACAGACACACACACACACACATAGACAGACAGACAGACAGACAGACACACACACACACACACACACACACACCTCAATTTTAAAATTCCATACTAAAACAGCTTGGTATCACATTTTACAACTTTTGTAGAGGATTAAGTTTCCAGAAACATTTCTAGAGTGATTCAATTCAACATTTATTATCTCTTCTATGAAAAGCACTATGTTCTGTCATAGCCAGCAAAAAATGAGTCAAAAAACAAACAAACAAAAAAAAAGAAATCATCTTCCTCCTCAATGAGAACCCAGTAAACTATATCGTCTTTCAATAATCCCATCAGACATACAAAAGGTGTCTAAACATGTAAAACAAATAGGAGGATTTAGGCAATCAGATATTTTGGCACAAAACATTTTTGCCTGAAATATCCGCATAAATAAAACAAAACCTAATTGTCCCTTTAAAAAAAACCTCATATCTCCACTTTAATTTTCTGAGTTGGATTTTTTTTTGGTTGATATCTTGTTGGTTAGCTAGGTGGCACAGTCCATACATAGAGCACCAGGCCTGGAGTCAGAAAGACTTGAATTCAAATCCAGTCTCAGAAACTTACTAGCTATGGGACTCGGGGCAAATCTCTTAACCTCTGTTTGCTTCAGTTTCCTCATCTGTAAAGTGGGGATAATAACAACTATGTCTTGGGATTGTTGCAAGGACTGAATGAGATGATAACTGTAAAATGCTTAGCACAGTGTGATAGAATTGATATTAATAACGAATTATTAATTTTGATGCACCTTTTTTCTTTTTCTTTCTGTAAAGTCTCAACTCCTGCTAAAGTCGGTCATTCAGTATCTGAGGGGCATGGCTGATGGATGAGATTGCTCCTAGCCCTCAATGAACATATTCCTCAATTTTGGGGAGGACTCTACCCAAATGGGAAACCTAACTTCAGCTTAGAGCATAAAAAATACCCAGTCTGGGCAAGCCCTTACTCCGAGGAAATGAATCCCTGTCCTTGGTCTTTGGTCCCCTGAGTTTAGGGTGACCCAGCCCATGAAGGAAAAATCAACCAGAGAGGTCTGGATGGAAATGGTTTCCCCTGCCCAGATCGCTGGAGGCTGCGGAGTCTCATGATCAAGGCACATTCTCAGCAGGAGGAGCTGAAGACTTTTAGCCCACCTTCTCATTAAATGTCCACTAATCAAAGGTAATTTTTACTTGTCAGGGGAATTCCCTTTCAGAAGGTATTTAAGCCATCTTAGGGTCTTCTTTTGGGTCTTTGGTTACTGAGAGAAAATGCTGACCATCAGTTTATTAATTGCTGGCCAGCCTTTAATAAATTGATTATTAATTACGCAGAAACTCTGACCCTTGGAATTTTCATTTGTGACAAGTGCCTGGCACAGAGTAAACATTACATAAATGTTAGCTATCATTATTATTATTAATGTGACATTCTAGTTGCCCCTAAATTCACATGTAGGCTTATAGTATGGAATGAGATAACTCCATTCTCTTAAGACAAATATGTTGTCATCACAACCCAAAGAGAAAGATCATAGATTCTTTAACGAACTCATTGAAATGAGTGTACAGATAGAGCAATTATACAATTATTTCCTCAATCTAATACCATCAGTTACCAATTTGGGGGGTAACATATATGGTTAGTAACCATAAGACTAATGAAATGATAATGATGAAAACCAAACCAGAGCCAAAATCTGTTTCACCTTCAATTGTTAATGTCAGATTGGTAGATCAGTTAGAGGATGTGGTGGATGGAAAGAGTCAAAACTGATTTCATTTGTATAAGGAGCTCTGTGTGGATCTCCACAAATGAAGACTAGCACCTCACCTACAACTTACAGGCACAGAAATTGATTAAAGAAAGCGTTGAGAAGATAAGTGGCTTGTTCAAAGTCACACATATGGTATATTCTGGAAGGAAGAGATGAAGCCAGGTTTTCCTGACCCTGATGGTATTCACTAAGCCACACTGCCTCTGGTAGAACTATGATCCACATAATTACTACTCCAATGGCTAATCATGGTTTGAGGATGTGCTGATGATTCCTGAAGAAGGATGAGGATAAGCCTCCTCCTAATGGTTGAGAATGAGAAGGAGGGTTCCTGAAGTTTTGGGTGGTAAAGCACAATTTCTGGGAGACAGACTAAGCCAAAAGCATTTGCTCAAGAATATACTATATGTCTATGGTCTAAGAAACAACTAAGCTAAGAGATGCTCATCAACATGAATTCTTGGGCCGCAGAAACACAAAGAAACAAAATAGCTCTCTTCTACTTCTGCAGTAATGTTGTGGAGTAGTTACATCATTTACAGATTACTCTAGACATGAGACCTTTGTCAAATGACCAACCAGTTGACAGTTTTCTTGGGGAACTAAGGCACATCTCTATTGACATCTCTGCTTTATCATCTTTAAATAACACCTTTATTATTTAAGTTCGACTGAGTCCTCACTTCAGCAAGGCAACCCTTTCACTCTTCCCTAATTGATTCTCTATACAATTATGCATTAAAGCTTTTTTCAAATCTTTCTGTCTCTCTTTAAGCCTCTGAGACATTTTCTTCTTTTTGTCATCTGAAATGCAAACTTTGCCTTACTTTTACTGATAAAATTGGGGCCACTCTTCATGAGCTCTTTCCCTTTCTCTTTATAACAAAACCTCTTAACATATTCTTCCACTCTGCCTTCCTTTCCTCCAGTCTCTGATAATCCAGTGACCCTTGCCCTTGCCAAGGACAACTTGTCTATCTGTTGTTCCCATCCCTCTCATCTTCTCCAGCAGATTCATCCTACTATTGCCCCACTTCTCTCTAATCTTCAATTTCTTCCTCTACTAGTTTATTCTTTACTGTCTTCAAACAAGACCAAATCTGCTAACCCCTTTAAAAAATTTCACTAGATCTACTATTCCAAAAAACTATCACCCTATACCCCTTCTACCTTTTTCCACCAAACCCCTAGAAAAGCTGTGTATCACTTCGCTTATTCCTCTAACCTAACTCCAAAGTTACCAGTGACCATATAATCGACAAATTTGCTGGTATTTTCCATTAATACTTTTCAACATATCTACCAAATCTGACACTATTGATGACTTTCACCCTCTGGATATTCTCTCCACCTGAGTCTTCATGACACAAAAAGTCTCTATTTGTTCTTCTCCTACCTGTATGATTACTCCAATTTAGTTGCTTTCACCACATTTATGACCATATTATGCCCCCTAACTGTAGGTTTATCAAAAAGGCTCTGTCCTGGCCCTCCTCTCTTCATGCACTTCATTAGTGACTTCATCAACTTCTATGGGTTTATCATCTCTGTGCAGATTATAAACAGATCTACATATCAAGATAGTCCCTTGAGCTCTAGTTCCACATCACCAGCTGCCTCCTAGACATTTCAAACTAAATGTTCCAAAGATCCTACATTCTCAACCTGTCCAAAAGAGACTTCATTAACTTTCCCCTAAAGCCCTACTTTCCTCTATTGGCTTTCTCCATTTTTTTCAAGGGCAACACCATTTCTCCAATCTCCTATATTCATAACCTCAGAGATCTCCTTGACTCTTCTTTTCTTCATCATTCATTTCCAATCAGTTGCCAAAACTTGCTATTTCTACCTCCATAACAGTTTTTGTATCCAAGGGTGTGCTAGATGTTTTTCAGCCAGCTCTTTTGGAGGAGAAATGTGAATACTTTCATTTAGTGTGCATTAATAACATTTTCTTTATCACTTAAGTTCAGACAATCAATAAAACTATAATCCAAGCCTTAATATATAGCATTGACCAATAACTAAGATGTTAACGCTCCACTGAAAATTTAACAATAAGGTCACACAAGCTTGAAAGAGCTGGCTCCCCCATACCTTTGCTTATATCTGATCTCTTATCTCTATTCACAAGGCACTACCTTAGTCCATGCCCTCATCTTTTCTTGCTTAAATTATTGCAATGACCTCCTAATTGGTCTTCCTGCCTCAAGCATCTCTCCACTACAATCCATCTTCCACATATTTGCCCCAGTGATTTCCTATAAGAAATGATCTGAATATGGAAAATAAAGACAATACTGGTTCATAGTACAAAGTTATTTGCAAAACATTGCAAGAGGGGATGGCGGAAGATGAGCAATGCCATCTCACAAAACAGTCCAAAGCTGCAGAAGGGAAAACAATATGGAAAAAAGTGTGGTATTAGATTTACCTGAGCAAGATAAACGAGAGAGAATTTGTAGACAAAATAAATATATGGGAAAATGACCAGATTTGCCAGCAATTTGAAACCAATCTATTCTCATAATTGATGACAATAAAAGCACGACATTATGTCTAAACAATAATTTTTTTCTTACTTTCATAAGGTCATTGAAATAACTCATAACGAACTCCCTCTTTTCCCCTTCCCTCTATCACAAAAACTCATAACATAATCTCCCAGTCTGCTTTCCTCTCCTCCAATCTCTGACAGTGCAATGACACTTTTTCTTGCCAAGGACAACTTACTAGTTTATTCTCTACTGTCTTCAAGCAGGCCCAAATTGTCCATATCCTTCATAAAATTTTGAGTTTGAGTGTTGTGAAGGACCTGCTCCTCTCAGCCTATATAAATTCTCTTCCTTTGCCAGTCTCCTCCACAGTGACAAAAGTACTCATAACTACATGAGGAATGATGAGTTTTTGTATAGCAGCACAATCTAAGGTTCAATTGCTCTTACTTATCCAGAGGAAAAAAGCTCTACTTAGGATATATCATCCTTATTAGTATGGTGCTGGATTTTGTGGTGTTCTTGAAAATGAGTGCCATGTGACCTGGTATTCATTTATGACTGAGTGCTAATGGGCCAGGGTACAAGTACCTAGCTTTTACGTAGTCTTTTCCACACTCATGATTGATCCCTGAGAAAACCCAGCCTTGGCACATATCCAAGAAAGTCAGTGGCCTTAGACATAGGTAGGAGTAAAAATCTACAACCGGCTGGTTCTCATAATTAACCTAGAGATGAAATATAGTCAGTGACCTCAGGAGGTGTCAGTTATCTTAGAATGGGCAGTCGGCTCAGCTTGAATACTAATAAATATCCTCAGAATAACCTTGACAGAAGCTACTGTTATCTTAGTGAGTGGGCAGCTGTTAACAGGAACCTGAGAATGGAGAGAGAGAATGAGAGACACAGCATGGTGTATAAGTTACAATAAAGTAAGAAAGTAAACATGTTGAACCTTTGACAAGAAAATATATGAAGGGTCAACTGGCTAAAATAGAGTATTATTGACCTTCATCTTGCAAGCAGGAAAAAAAAATACATTGAAACTACACTTAATATTTAGTTTCTTCTACTTACGAAAGCAGACCCAAAAATGGGGATTGCATTTGTGTTTTCAGTGTATAAGTACTAATAACAAGAATGAGAATAATCCTGCCTGGATTAATCATTAGCCTTACTTCTATGGGTAGAAATTAATCATCAGTAGCTCTTCGAATAGTGAGAAGAGTCACAGTTGTCAAAATAATTCACTAGCTGTTTAAAAAAAAGGCCAACCAAGAAAAAATGTCTCATATGAATAATTAGCACTTAAGAAGATGAAATCAGGAACAAATTTGAAAGGGAACTTGAATCAAACATAAACTGTTGAATCCTTCGGGGGGAGGGGAGGAATTGACAACTTTGAAGACATTAAAGGATCCATTTTAAAGATACCTGTACCAGAAGACACCAATAGGAAAATCATTGGTAACATTAAAAATAAAACACAAAACTTGATCATTTCATCACCTAGACAATATTTCCCATCTGCTGACACTTCACTCCCCTCCCTCCACATAGTCTGAACCAACCAATGATGCCAGCCTCTTTACCATTCCTTGCAGAAGACACCCCATCTGATTCCATACATTTTCAATGGCTGTTCCCCATACCTAAAATGCTTTCTCTCCTTATCTCTGCCTTCTGGTTTCCCTGTCTTCCTTCACATCTCAGCTAAAAGCTCACCTTCTACAAGAAGCCTTTTCTGGTCCACCTTGAGTTTAGTGCTTTCTCTCTGAAATTAACTTCCATCTACTCTGTATTTATCATGCATGTACACAGTTGTTTACATGCTGTCTTCTCCATTAAACTATGAGATACTTGATGGCAGTGTCCCAAGCACTTAGCATACGGCCTGGCATATAGAACATATCAATAAAAATCTAATAATATATGCTTATTATTTCATCAGCTATTAAATATTTATGAGATTGAATCATGGTTATCTCTGATGAAATATGTGAAAGGAATAGGCATGCTTTTACAGATGATTTTTCTTTCGAAAATTATTGATATCTTCTTAAAAATTTTCATTTCTGAATTTATCCCTCTCTCATCTAGCAAGCCATCCCTTTTCACAAAGTTTTAAAAAAAAAGTTGAGCAAAACCATCAATTGAGTTTGATTGTGTGTGTGTGTGTGTGTGTGTGTGTGTGTGTATGTAGTCAAGATATTAGGAGACAACCTGTTTTCCAGAGCTAAGGCCCAACAAGCAGTCTGTGCCCTGAGCTTGGCATAATAACAACCCTGTGTACTTGCCCTCTGGATGATATCAGCCACAGCAAAACCCCAGAATCGGGACTTATGATTTCTCTGTTTCCCCAGGGGATCCTGACCTGAGAGTTGGAACTGCAGCTGAAATACTGCTGCAGAGAGTGATCAATCACACCTGATACTCTGAACAATCCCTGCACCTGTAGCTGCTAAGTGAACCGAACCAAGTGCTGCACTCCTGTTCCTGCCATGCTAACTAGGGTTCTTACCCCACTGAATGATCACAAAGCTCCATGTCCCTTAGGACTTCAGACAATCACAAGGCTCAATAATTCTAATAACTTGGAGACTGTTCCCACAGGACCCAAGAATGCCTGTATTGTCCTCAAAAAGCCTGTATCCATGGGCCTGCCATGGGAACTGTTTACTCAAGATCTAATAATGACTGTGTTAGGTCCTACCTTTCTGTGGTGTTCATGCTTAGAAACCCTACCCCTGCCTTCTCAGGAGGACTTTTGCTTACAAGCATTTTCCTCACTTTGAAATTAAACTTCTGTTTGATTCCTGACTCTCCTGTCTCTTGTGTACTTTACTCAGCTCCAGCCACCCAAAGTTTAGAGACTAGTTCTGGTCTAGATGATTCTCTCTCTCTCTCTCTCTCTCTCTCTCTCTCTCTCTCCCACCATTTATATAAATACACACATACATGTATCTACACACGCATATACACATATAACATGTATGTATACACATGTATATACATATGTATACATACAGATATGTGTATTTATGTGTGTGTGCATACATATACATACATACATGTAGATATTAATATCTTGTACCCATAAACCTTCACTTTCACAGACACAATTAGCTGAAAGCTATAGAGAATACAAGATACTGCTGTGCTTATTACGACAAAAAGAGAAAAGTTTCTAATAAAGTAAAGCAAGACATACTTTTAATAGGTTTATTTCCAACTACAATCTCCTTAAGCACATATTACAATTTGATAGATGCAATCACAGAAATAATTTTGCTCAATAATGCTCTGATTATCAACATAAAGCAAGGCATAAAGCAAATATGCCCATCAATGGTGTTAACTGCTGAAAAATAACATACGACAATGGAAAATGTACAAATAGAAAACAAGGGTTCACATCCTGACTCTGCCACTGATGCCTATGTGAACTCGGGGAAGTAATTCCTCTTTGAGCCTCAGTTTCGTCATCTATAAAACGAGTTTTTATCTTTAAGATTAGATGATCTTTAAGGTCCCTTAAAGCAGAGGTGTCAAAGCAGGTGGCCCACACAAGATTAAAAAGTAATTAGGAAATATTTGATAAAAATACAATAAACCATAGATAGCATTTCACTTCAAAACTAAGTCAATACGTAGCTAGCAGGGATCCATATGAACCTGCTCCTATTGTAGTTGGATACCATTGCCTTACAGTTCTAAATCTATGGTCCTTAGTCCTCTGTGCTGCATATAATTCCCAAGTCTCTCTAAAGATGGTTAGGTCCTCCAGAAGCTCTAATTGATGGATGACAGGGTACTGGATGCATCAAGCCCAGAATAATAACAATCCACATAGGAGAAACAGAAAAAGATGAAGAATTTCTCTTGCTCAGATCAACATCTATTTAGATACTCAGCTTATATAACTGGCCCCAAAATGCACTGAAATTGACAATGAGCTGGGCTTACAATTGACCTGGAGGAAGAGTAGGATACATTCTACTTGAAAATGATATAGCAAATTCAATGATATTAAGCTGCTCAAATGCCCATCTTTTTACATGCCATAATTCTCCTAGTGGTACTAGTATTTGTCCCCAAATCATAGAATACCTTAACCTCAGAAGAACCAAAATCGTTGGTGACTCAAATGCCAATAGACACATGATAGCATGAAGTGGGTCATAGCATATAACCAATGATGATTTGTAAGCAAGAAGTGGTTTAAGATTTCCAGAAAAGGAGACAGGTCAGTCACAGAGAGGGAGAGCAAATGAAAATAAATGACAAGTCTACACGTGTCAGTGCCTATATTATGTTAAAAAGCCTTAAAGAAAATATTTTACCATGTTGAGTAGTTTTTAAGAGAGCATGAACAAAGATCACACTGAAAGAGAATGTATGGATGAGTTTCGTTTTATGCCACTGTATTCCATTGGATAATGGAATTAAGTCGATTTCTTGTGCTGAAGTAAAAACGATATTTTCAATTTTCAGAAACTGAAGGCTTAAAAAGGAAAATAAAAACAGATCTAAACTAGTTAAACTGAAGTTCTTACAGAATATTAAAGGAGACTTACAAATATTGATGAATTCTCTTAGTTAACATACCAGTTTTCCTGCTGTAATGCAGAAAAAATGACCTATGGGAAACTAGACGGAATGTAGATATGCACTGCACCATAACTCAGTCATTCAAAAATCTCAGGGCGAAAACCTAGTGCTGTTATAGCTGGTCACTGTCCATTTTCCTATAGCTCTGTATTCTCTGCCTTACCTAGGCACCACCAAGTGACTGGTGGTATCAATATAGTCAATATAGTGTCAGGATAGCTTAAGCAAATTCAGATTAGAAAAGGCGAACAACAAAAATTACCAAAATTATGCCAAAAGATAAAAATTTTAAATCTGGAAAGGATCTTAATGGTCTCTAATATAACCCATTTATTTTATTGATGAAGAACTTGAGACCTAGAAAGGTTCAGTGATTTGCCGAGTGCCACATAGGTGGTAAGTAGTTGAGCAGAGATTATGACTGTTTTTTCTTTCTACTACATAAAGCTGTTTCATTCAACACAATCCGTTGTGTCTTCGTATCATGAAACATGCTTATTGATTTGTTGTAGGGCAGTGGCTATAATATCAATTAATTTGGGACCATTTTTTTTACTGTTTTAAAATGCTAAATTAATTGTCTTTGATTGAGCCTTACTAGGTGCAACACCCCAGGCCAAAACCCCTATCTATTAGGTGCTAAGCTGACATAGGTGTGAAGCCCTTGGGGCCCTAAGGGGAGTTGCTAAGACCAGAGCCAATAGTATGCACCTAAGTCCTAGTAGCTCAGATTACATCCAAAGACTATATAAAAAGAGAGAACAGAGCTATTTGTTTGGGGCTCTCGCTCTTGGAGGAGTGTTGATGCGGAGGCTACAGGCAGCTGTAGTTAAGAGCCCTTCAGCTTGTGAACCCAGATGTTGATGCTTCCTTGGTAACCATAAATTGTATTTGGTCTGTTTATAATGTATGTTTGTAATTTGTTTGTATTTGCTCTGAAGTTCAGGGTGCTGGCCTTTTCCCCTGAACTAAGTGAACGATATATGTATATGTTGGATTAAAATAAGATTGTTAACCCCCTTAACGTTGCTTTCATTAGTAAAGCAGATCAAAAGAACTTGTGCTGGCAACATTCTTGTTGTTGGGCTTGTGTTGTTCTTTCACTCCCACAGCAGCTGCTAGCCAAATTGTTGCAACAGTTGGTGAAACACTGAAGGTAGCACAGGGCACAGACTAAGAAAAATCTGAGTTCAGATCCTGCCTCATACATCTTGGGCAAGTTACTTCACAGCCATCTGCCTGAGTTTCTTCAACCATAAGACAGAGACAATAGTTATACCTCACAGGGTTGTTATGAAGATTAAAGGATGATTTAAAAAATTTTTAAACCTGAAATTTCTATATAAATGCTAGTTGTTGTTTCCAACCAAAAAAAATTGAGTTAACCTCTCACAGAAAGCAAGTTTAAAAAAGTGACTTATGAACACAAAAGTATTTACACTGTCACTTTAAATTGTGATAAAGTTCAAGTCCAAAATATTTACTTTGTTAAGGTTCCTTATCTACAGGCTACATAGAAATAGACTTTAAAAATCTGCCAATTCCAACTTATTTTTAGCAGTCAAAATGTTAGAGTATAGGTGTTAAGTAGTAGATTAACATCTCCCACATATTTACAAGGACTAATTTCTCACTCAGCTCTCTCTCCCTTCAGATCCCTCAGACTAATTTCTCTATTCTTTTTGGTAGCAATGAACTTAAAATTCTTTTTCATCCTTTCTTTGAGTCTTTTATAAAGACATCTTGACTTGGGCTATCTTTTGTACTGAAAATATACTATTACTACTTCTGCCCATCAACTGATATTAATTCTTCTTCAATACTTAAGAATCTAGGAACTGGAATTGGGGGAGCTTAAAAGCCATTTAGTCTAGGAATTCATCATTTGTGTGTGTGTGTGTGTGTGTGTGTGTGTGTGTGTGTGTGTGTTTGTATGTATGTTTGACAGATCCTTTTGAAGGCCTAGTGAAGTTCTAGCATTTTTTAATGCAAAAGATACATAGAACTGCAAAGGAAATCTATTATAATTAAACACAGTTATCAAAATATATAAAAAATACAAGTTCGTGGACTTCAATTTAAGAACTTCCTTCTTTATTTTTAAAAATTTTTTAGAACCTCCTTTTTTAAAGGGTGCTAATTTGATATCCACCCAAAAAAGAGGGGAAAGAAAAAGGGGGGAGGGAGGGAAGAAGGGAGGCAGGAAGGGAAAGAGAGAGAGAGAAAGAGAATGAGAGAGAAGGAGGTGACAGAGAGGCAGAGGGAGAGGAAGGGAAAGGGGGAGAGCAAGGGAAATGAGACTTAGACAATTATATAATTCTCAATGCATTTCCAAATGAATGAAATTATGTAATCTGAGTTCCTAAAGAAGTAAATGAAAATTTAAAAATGAGTTAAACAAAGGTTAGACAAAGACAAAAACAGACTTTGATTGTTTCTTTAATGAAGTTAAACTGACTGTCTATTAAGCTACACGTTTAAAACCTTTGCTCAAAGTCTTTATTTTTGGCACTCATCTACAGACATCAACATCAACAGCAATGAACCATTTTCAGGGTCATGTAAAGGCTGGCACGGATGAATGCTTCTTAAAATGTTTGATTTAGTAGTCTTGCACCCTAGGGCTCTAAGGAAGTTGTACAGGCAAGTCCAGAGTTATTAGTGCATTTAATTAATTTCAAGCGAACTCATGAAAATATGTTCAGATTTTTTTCTTGGTTAATATGATTATGAAAGAGATTCTCAGCCTCTAGCATATGAATATTAAAAGATCTGTCTCTGTAATCTGCTTTGTAAATACAATAGTTAATCATTAGTATTATGTTGACATAACAGATCTAACAGCTAGAACTCTTTCAAGTCTCAGAAGCTGAATTCTGGAAAACAAAGCCCATAAAACTTTGTACCCAATAAATAGTTTTGGGGAGAGCTTGGGATTTTTTTTTGTAATATCCTTAAACAGAAATAATAGCAAAATAGTTTTTAATGATCAATTTTCAGTCATAACTATAGTGGAATATTTGCATGGGGACAGGGCCCCTGATTTTACTGATATAGGGAACTTTAAGTGAGAAAATTACTACCACTGCAAATATTCACCATCTCTGCAATTTATAGTTTTAAATAATTGCCTAGAGAACTGGTGTCAAGCTCAAATAGAAATAGAGGTGACTATACTGTACCTTAGGATCCCTGCAGGTCATACATTTACAATTTTAAAATGTAATGTTTTATTGTATTTTTGTTCATTTTGTTAAATATTCTCCAATGACATTTTAATCTGGTTCAGGCCAAACTAGAGAGTGTTTTTGGCTGCATCTGTGGTGACATGTTGGACACCTCTGGCTTAGAATACCTAGAAGTTAAGTGACTTGCCCAAGGTCACAGAGTCAGTCTATATCAGAGACAAGACTTGAATCCAGGTCTTCTTATCTTCAAAGCCAAAACTATGCTGCCACTTTTATTTGCATAGCTATCTGTTATATTCACATATTTGCAAGACAGTCTTTTCTGGCAGTACAAAAAAGGAGGAATATTGGATTTATTTTCCTATCTAAACTTAAAAAATATAAACTATTATTTTTGAGGGGGAGTATATCTTACACATTCATGAGCATTCTTCATTTCCATATGACAGCCTCCAGGTACCAGGGCTTTGGACTTTGATCAAAGAAAAAGGAAACCTAGTCAAACCAGTCAGACTGTCTTACGGTAACATGGAATTAATGTAGTAAGTCAGTGGCTAAAACTGAACATATCATAATGACCACTGAAATTCATTTTAAAAAGAAAAAATTCAAAATGCATTGAAGAAGGCATCACTACAATGGAAAGCAGAGATTTGAGGCAATTATCCAGATAATTTAAGCAAAAATCACTATCATTCACTAGTTCTCACATTAAATATTCAGGTTAAGTGTGAGACTTGATTTCACCATATAATTGCCCTAGTGTTATATTTCAATTTTACATTGTAGGTAGAACTAAAGACCCCTGGGAATTTATAACAATTTAGCATGCCATCTCTCTGCTCTTCACATGTGGATATGTGTTATGTAGAGGATTTGATCAGATATTAGTCTCTTTAGTGCCATTAGGGTACAACAGTCTGTGGTATTCAGCTTTTACGCTCAATTTCAGGAGGTTTTATAAATCAGATTACACAGCATTTCCAGAGCAATTGAGATGCCACACACTGAAGAGAGGTTAGAATAATGGTTTGCATCTACACCAAAATGTTCATGGGACAAATTAACTGTGACTTCTTATGGTGGAAATTGTGCTCTAGCTGCCATTAACATTTTCTAGAGTTTTTAATTTCTCAGAGAAAACTTTTCTTAAATTCCAGAGAAACATTGTTAAACTGAGCTTTCTTTAAAAAGACTGTAAGCCTACCTATGACACTACATTAGTGAGACTGAGGGGAATATTTTTTTCAATTAAAGCACTATGATTAGCTCAGCTGTTACTGCCTATGCCTTTGCTAGCAAGTCTTCCTAGGAAGGATTAAGCTATGGTGCTTTCAAAAATTCACAAAAGAATCAATCTGCTTATTATTATGAGTATAAAGAGCTTTGTGATATAATCAGATATTAATTTGGAAAATAAATAAATTATCCAACCTATAGGCATTTGGCATGCCTACTGTCAAAAACTAACATTTAATATACAACATGTAGAAGATATAGACATGGAGTTAGAAAGACTTTTGTTCAAATACTGCCTCAAACACTGACTAGCTGTGTGACCCTGGTCAAGTCCCTTAACTTCTCTGAGCCTCACTTTTCTCATTTGCAAAATGTTAATTATAAGAGAACCTACCTCACAGAGTTTTTGTAAGGATCAGATGAATATATATATATATATATATGTATATATACATATATATACACATATATACATACACATTATTTGCAAAGCTTAAAGAACTATATAAATTCTAACCATTAATATTACTTACATATATGATCTCATTTGAGCCTGAGTAAGGTTCTACTATCATTTCATTTTCATAGATGAAGATACTGATGCTCAGAAAGTTTAAATTTATAAACAGCTAGTTTTAGACTACAATTCAAATACAGACCCCTCGACCCCAAATCTAGTATTCTTTCAACAACACCACAGCATAATATTCAACAATCTTTCTAAAGTTCATATTTGCTTCTCTTCAGAAGAGGGTCGTATGTTAAATTGTATGGAATACTCTTTAAAATGTTTTCTCATTCCATCAAGAAAAGCTGTAGTTATGTTTTCTATTAGTAATGACCTTTTCATTACTAAGATGATAGATGCTGAGTAAATCTAAGGAAACATAATTTGAATAGAAGTACAACCAGTTCTGTCATAATATTTGTTTTGAAAACACAAATTTGTCCTAAGACAATTGATAAATTAAGGAAATGATTTTAGCACAAAGTAAATTTTGTGTTTGCTTGGGCACAATTTCATTGGTGCAGAAAACTGCCTCTTCACAAAACCTCACAAACTGCAACCTTTTCTATGCTCACTTCCACAAGCTAACTTTTGATCTTTGTCAAGTGTTAAATCTGTTGTATATTTCCTGGTGCAGTAGGTTGGTCTGCTCCTGCCTCCATGACCAAGGGCTCAGCTCTGGAGTTTTGGCCCACCAAGACTATGTGCTAGCCCAGGTTGTGTGGTATCAGGACACAGACTGAGCTGAAGTTCAAGGTAGTGAACTGTGCTACCATGTTTATTAGCTCCTATACTTTTTCACCGTATCACTGATTTAGTTTTTGACTTTTGTGCTCCTAACCCAATTTTCCCGTAAAACTTGTGGTTTTTATTGAGATTCTGCATACACAGAACAGTGATTTTTCTTTTTAGGAGCACACAAGTCATGTTATAGCAAAACTGACTATACTGGATTTAGAATTAGAAGATTTAGGTTTGAATTTCTACTCTTCTACTTGCTATCATCGTGACTTTAGGCAATTCACTTCAACTCTTGGGGTCTCAATTTCTTCATCTGTTAAATTAGGAAAAAAGAGTGAATTTATAAAGCCCTTTCCAGACTTAAATCCTATGAACTAGGTTATGCTTTGATAAGAAATACGGTTTATCCAAATATCAACACGATCATAAAATCAAGTGACAGTCAACATGAAAGCTATGATTAACATTTTGCTGGAAATTAGATTTTGTGCAAAAATTTGACATCCATCAAGATGTTTATGATTTTTTCAGAAGGATGTTTCAGAAGGATATTTTTTCAGAGAGATTTATTCAGAAGCATATTTGAATTGTCACCCTCAGATCTCTTCCTCTTAGTTAGAGATATATGCAAACACCTCTAACTGGAACCTAACACTTCTGGTTTCCTCTATGAATTTTTGATAGGAAAAGACTTAGTAGTCCTAAACCTGAAGGGATTGCTTTGAGTGTGTGAGAAAGTCATTATTTGCTGGCTCTCATCATTTATTTTGAATTTGCTAAATTCATTGATGTGTGAACCGCTTATCAAAGCTTGATAATCAGTTTATAAATCACTTTGAGACTGGCAGAAATAAATATTAATGAGTCAATTTGCAGGGAATTCAGAGCCATTTCTTCCTACTCCTATCCTTCATTATTTCATAAGAAAGAGTGTACAATTTATTGGCTGTAATGCCTTTTTTTTCCTCAAGATGGTCCTAAGATTATTTATTACACTGACTCAAACTGTACTCTATAAAGGCCCCTTGGGAGCAAAAGAAATCCCCTCTCAAAGAATAAAGACTGCAACAGAATGAAGATGTTTAGTTTTTAAAAATTCTATTTATAAACCTCATCATTAAAAGGAAAATTTAACCTCAAGGGACGTACCAAACTGAGTGTTCAGTCTGTTGAATTGCATGGGCCTCACTCACGAAGAAGAGAAATACATAGTTCCTTAGTTTGATTTTTGAAACATTGAGATGGTCTTCTTCAAGTTCATCTCTTCTTCTCCCCGTTACGCAATCATAAAATCTTAGATCCAGAGGAAAGAAATAAATGATAATGCAATGTACCCTTTTCATTCTGCACATAAGAAAATGGAGGTCTGGACAGATTTGGTCATTTGCCCAAGAAAAAGTTTTGGATTTGGCAATAGATGACCAGGGTTAGAATCTGCCCTGCTACTTCATAGCTAAATGACTTTAGGATAGTCACTTAACTCTGGGCCTCAGTTTCCTTCTCTATAAAATAAAGAGATTGAACTAGATGATTCCCAAAGCTTCTTCTAGTTCTAAATTTATGATTCCATAAGCTAAAGTTTGTATCTTTCCTTGCACGGGGTAGTAACAAAGACAGGATTCAGCACCTTATTTCCAAGTCTAATGTTCTTTCCACCCTACCATCCAGTATCTCCAACAATTTGATGTTATAAAAGTAGTATCTTCAACAATTGGTATAGATTTAGAGCTTGGAAACCAAGACTTAGAATTCTCTTATCAATTTAGCTGAATCAGCCATGGAACATAGAAAGAGCATGACTATGAGGTCAGGGGATGATAGTTTGAACCTCATTTTTGATGCTTACTATCTGTGGAACTTTGGACAAGTCACTTAATCTTCCCATGCCTCAGTTTTCCCATCTGTGTTCAATCACATGGTTTCTGACATCCTTTCCAGCTTTAGATCTACCATTAGTGACTCACTCATTTCATTTACAGCTCTGTGTGTCTGCCTTCTCCTCAAAATTAATATGTAAATGGTATATGGGAAGGGTAATGCTTAAACCATTATTTATCATCTATAGCTTAAAAGGAAGTAGTTTAAAAGATCCTTTCTAGAAAGCATGTGTTCTGAGTGGAGATAAGATGAGGAGGGAGAGGACGGAGGGAGAGGAAGGGGAAGGAAAGAGTAAAGAAAAAGGGAGTCCACTGTGAAGAACAGCTAATTCAGAGTTTTTCACAAAGCCATCTTGGCTGTAGTACTCTTGTTTTAAATCTAAACTTTTAGTTTAGAAAGTGACATTTTCTTATTACCACCACAAAACTTCTGCTCCAGAGACTCACGATGATTTAAAGGTGACTCCAAATTATGAAGAACCCTAGATTCTCAAAGGTTATGCTAGCAAAGTAAACACTCTAGCAGGTTCTACCATCCTGAACAAGTTTCCAGGACAATCCCAGAAAAAGACTGTTTGCCAAGTTATAACCTTGATAAATAAGGAGAAATTCACTCCCAGCACACAGAGCATTTAATAATGAATTCTTGGGCAAGGGCAACCAAAGTCACACAAGTAGAGTTACAAAGGATCTCAAAGGTTATGCATCACCTGACTCATATCCTAGCAAAATCTCTACTGTAATATCCAATAAATGGTCATCTAGCCTTTGTTTGAAGATCACCTGTAAGGGTAAACCTCAGTAGAGCTGTTTCCCCTTTTGGACATCTCTAATTGTTAGGAAGAAGTGGTTCCTGACATCTAGATAAGGCTAAAGTTGTTTCTTCTCAACTCCCACACTTTGTTCCTGGTTCTAATTTCTGTGGCCAAAAAATAACAAGTCAAATCCATTTTCCACATGATCGACCTTAAGACACTTGAAGATAGTTATTATCATGTGCCTTCTGATTGTTCTCCTCTATATTTGTTCTTTACCATCTTCATCCATCAACTCTTGTCTTCTACAATAGATTACTCATACTCTCAATTACACTGACCCACAAGTACATTCAGTGGTCAAGGGAAAGTGGGCTTAAAATCAGAACAATTATAGCAACTGGAGTAACACAGCTCCTGAAAGTTATGTTCTCAAAAGTTCCTCTTAGGTATGGGGTAACTTTGTGCCTTGAATCTGCCTTTCCTACTTTGTCCTCAATGCTTGGTGCATAAACACTCCTATTGCTTACCTGGGGACCAAAGAAAAATGTCCTCCAAATCCTCTAGTCCTCTAAAGTTCATGAGATCATCCTCTGGCCAAGGTTAGACGGGGTATTGGAGGAGATCAAGGCTAAAGAGGAATCCTCTCCTTTCTTAACCCTTCCCTCACTCAATTCCTAGAGACTTCTACCACTAAGCTGCTAAACTCTGGATTCTTTGATTGTGAACTAGCTTCCTGGCTTTATGTAAACATCATAGGGCATGACCAAATCCCTCAACCAATTCAAACAGACTTCCTGTCATATTTGGTTGTAATGCCTTCATTAAATAGATAGTTCCAGGCCTTGTTCACACCTACTTCATATCACACATACATCTGACTGATTGATTGATTCAATATTTCTCCCCCACAAAGGTGTCAGGGCATACTTTTGGGTCTGTTAATTCAAGGGGAATAAGTTGGTTTTATTGATTGATTCAATTGACTCCAATATTTATACTGATGTAACTGGGAGAAGTAAAGCTCCAATCCTTTTATGTATAAATAGTGTGCATGACTGATTCAATCACCAAATGGATTTTTGGAGCATGTGCAAACATTCTGTAGCTGGTTCTGGTTTGCTAACTATGTGGTGGACAGACTCAGACTTCTGATTGGCTTCAGGGCCAGCAAAGGGGTACATTTAAAGGTACCTAACTGCCTAAACAAAATCTCTTTGTCTTTAATGCCTGACTTCACCTGTAAAACCTTAAGTCCATATATAGGGAGACATCTTGAGCTATCTTTACCCAAGGCTGATAGGTGGCCCATGAATATGGGCCTCTGTTCTGTCCATCTTTGTGTTTATTATTCCTTGATTTTAGGTGAAGGATGTATTAAAGACCTCTACAACCTTCTGAGCCTTTACAGATTGAAATGATGAGCCACCAGAAATCCAGAATTTATCAGATTTTGCTCCTAGCCAAGATGGTAAGGACCTACCATGGATCAATGGCAACCAAAAGGGAGCTACAGTGATTCATCCATCAGCTGTAGAAATAAATTTGGTGGGGCAAAATGCATTGTATAGAAATTGCCTTAAATTCCAGTCTGTTCTCTCAAGGGACTGAGAATGTGTCCTTAGGTGTTAGAGGAAAATGCCTATAATTTGTATTCTTGCTATATATTCTCAGAAAATGTCTATTTGTTTAAAATTAGTTGATTTTTAGTTCACTAATTGACACCGGGATTTTATTCACTGACTACTGATATTGGGAAAATACACCAGAATACCAAGTTTTACAGTATTGGAGAAATATACACCCACCGGTCACGGTACCTCCAGAATCCTAGGGGTGAGGAGTAGCTTTGCACAGATACTTGACTTTATCAGAGCGGGAATTGTGATAATAATGTCCAGAATTTACATGAACTTCACTAGTTACTAATGTGGGAATTCTTTCTTAATCAACTGTTTGTGTACAATCAAAATATTATTTTGTTAAAGAGAGATCGACATAAATACTAGATTGTAAGAAAAAGTTGAAAATAAGGAGATATGGCACAATTAATAATTCTACAACTGAACATACATTAATAACGCACATGACACATGCTTAAAATCAGTGAACAGAAGAAAAAAATAGTTCACAGAAAACCTGGTGAGAGATTTAATTGTAAGAGACCATTCCAAGAGCATTAAGGATCAAACTAGGATAACAGAACAAAAATGTAAAAGATATGTTGAGATTTCTATAAAAAAACTTTTTTCTTCAAAGATGTACCACAACAGAAAGACACGTGGTGGTAGCAGATAGGTTGTGGTCAATTACCAACCTAGAACTGAACAGCAAAATGAGTGTTAAATGCATTATTAGAGATTTATATGACTATAAAAGTAAATAGACCTGGTATACAGCAAGAATGCAGATAGCAGATGGATAATACACGTGATCTAACCATACCCACCTAATATGAATAGATTTATAGGATTAACTCCCACATATATGGCAAACTTTATTTAAAAGGTTTGTGGGAAGACATGGACAAGAGTCCTATAGGATGGGAAGGTATGTCTAGGTTAAAATATACATCATTGGAGAGAATACTTATAGTTATGAAATCACAGATCTATAGAAATATTAAAAATGTACATGAACTGGTATTGAGACTTAAGTTGAGATTTTTAAATGATCTATATGAGAAAAAAAAGCTAAAAATATTGAGTGTATCTAGTTAGTGAAGAGACAGTAAGTGATAATTCAATACCAGACGTATTCTATCAGTGTATCAGTATGAGAGCAAGTAGTGGAAATACACTGAGAAAGGACAAGGGGCTTAGAGTTTTTCTAGGAGGAAAGTTTTAGGCTAAATACCAGCATAATCTTCCTCATCTGAAAGGATATGAGACATACAACCAAGGAAACAGACAGCTGCTTTTATTGGAAATGTTTAAGGAAACGGTCTTGTACAGAATGGAGAAGGTGAGCTAAATAAACTCTCAAACCTTATAGTTTTATGATTCTGTATTAAAGGAGTCTCCAAGTAGTCTTGTAATGAAAGACTGTGAGACTGTGCATACTCTTAGGGCTAAGAGAATCACAAATGTTACGACAATGACACATTTTGAAGATACTGTGACAAATGTGTCTGAAAACCAATCCATAAAATGACCTGAGATGAGTTAATAGAGTCATGATAGAGATACATTTTCTGGTTTTTTAGAATAAATGCCATTGGAATTAATTTCAGATCAATTTAACCAAATAAATCAGCCTCTTAAGTCACTGTATTACTTAAATGTCTCTTCCTTAATCCATTCTATCCCGATAAATGATTTTTTCATGCACAATTACCCCCTCTATTTCTTCCTATCAAAGTCTATCTGTATATCTATTTGTCTTACACGTACACAGAAACTTTTAGATCCACAGACCAAGAGGCTTTAACATGGACAGTGGGAGGAGGTATCCATTGATAAAGAGGATACAAATAATATTGGATTTTGCAGTGATATTACAAAACTAATAGTGTGGATCAAAAATCACTTGATTTTGTTTCAAAATTAAAGATAAAAGAAACTCATATCAAGTTTAATCAGTAACTATGATTCAATAATTTAAAGCCTGTATTCAAATATCAACAAAAGTTCAAGATGATAATTTCAAAATTAATATGTAATAGGCCTAAATGTCTGGTTTCTCCATTACTATAGGGTTTTTTGAGGAGGCAGTGGAAGGTAGAGGAAGAAGGGTTAAATTAGTATAGACCATAAAATACAAGAAGTTGCTTCTTACCTGCTCAGATAATTTTTTTCCATTGATGTGAGCCTGCATAACAGCATCATTAACAAGTAAGTGGAAGTTCAGAAGTACATGCTCAATGTCATATGTCCCATGTATAGTATCAGAAAGTTCTTCCAGTGATCGGATATATCCCCGCCAATGAGGGTCAATTTCTGCCACATTAGCCAAGCAGCCTCTCACAACATTAAGGCAGTAGCCCATACATGGCTTACTTAAAGTCAGAGCCTGGCAATGGGGACAATATTGCATCTTCAAGAGGGCTTTGCTGCACTCTTTTGAAAATTGCAGATGATCAGTGGTATTGATGACTTCAATGCCTAAATTAAGAGCCTGCAGGAAAGTCCGGCTGGGTAACAATGATCTCCCCATCTGTCCCATTACAATTTTGGGAATGTTTCCAAAGGGGTTAATATCCCGCCTTGCCATTCGAATGCATTCTGAGTATTCCAGTGAAATATCAGTCACACCAGGGTTAATGAGATGATTGTAGACCAGAGGAAACAGAGTATCAAAGAATCTGTTAACAAATTCATCTGGACTGATGTCGGTGCCAAACACAAAGAGCCCTACATCTGTGAAGAGCTCCTGAACAGAGGCAGCAGCCTCTAAAGCCATGTTCCTATAAGTGTTGCAGAATAAGGTGCTTGTGTAATTCTCTGCCTGCTTGATGAGAGTTTCAAAGGTCTCTGTAACAAAAAGGGAAAGTAGAGATAAGACATCTGAATATTCATTCAATTGATCAATTAACCAATTAATCAAATATTTATTAAATGCCTACTAGGCTCTTACGTGCTCAGCATCACGCAGGGAACTGAATATGAAAGTGAGACAGTACCTACCTTCAAGAAGTTTACATTCTACTGGAACACTGAAGTTTAAAAGACTGAATTGTGATCTTTGGGAAAGAGAATAAAGGAATTTCACACACAATAAATCTACCTAAAGCTAATTAAAGCATCATTAACTTGCTCTAATGATCATGAGGTATCAACTTGGATTTCAGTGATTATAATTTTTTTTAATTGGATACATACAAATGCAGAGAGATGTATGTTCTATGGGCTGCATACAGCCAACAGTCTTAAAAAAAACTGCAGTTGTCCTACCAACTTCTGACAACTGTCAAAATAAGCTGGAAATGGGCATTATATGTAGTGTATCTCACTCCTCTCATTAATTCAGCGGTTATTTCATAACCCAATTAATTAAAGATGAAATGTCACCAATCATTTAGTTTCCCATCATGGAATCCATTATTTATAGAAGATGACTAAAGGTGTCATTAAATCTTTCACATAAATGTCATTTTATAATTTAAATTCCTGAGCTTTTTCATAATGAAAATCAGCATAATTCTCTACATAAAACTAGTATGTAAGAATATATAGTAATATTATTATTATTACATTTTAGACTTAACATGATAATCACCCCATGCATATATTAAAAGAAGTTATTTTTGTTTTGCCAAATTTCTTTTAATTTTCAAGGTACTGCATTTACTTCACTATCTCCCCATCTTTATTTCCTTTTGTCACTGTTAGAACCATATTTTTCTATCTGGAGCAAAAACATTTATGAGGCAGGGAAGCAGTGGCATAGAAGACAATCTGGCCATGTATACAGTTTAGCCCTTTTCAGATGGGGTTGAAATGGGAGAAGAGATCCCTGTGAGAGACAGGCTATTATTATAAGACTCCGGAGGTGGTTACCCAGGGACAGTTCTGTCACAACAGGGCTGACGGAGGTAAGGTGACGGCAAGATAAGATGCGAGGAATATGAAAGGTATAGGGATGAAAAAGAAGTCTTGCTTCCCTGAATGCTAATAACCTGGGGCCCCTTGATAGTTATGGCTGTACCAATGCACTTCCTCTACTAATCATATCCAAAAGAAGAAGAAACGAGGCCTTTAAAAGGTTCCTTTTCCTATAGCTCAAGTCTTACGTCATAAGAGGATATGAAGTAATACAAGTAACTCTTTTTGCTAAAAGTATACAGTATTACCATTTAACTATTAACTGAAAGTTGTAAAGAATATAAGGTCCTATTTTTCTAAGCTCTAACTGTAATGTAATATTGCCTTCTATTATGACTTTTAAAAAACTTTTTTTTTTTCCTGAAGAGAGATCCATAGGTTTCATCAGACTACCAAAAGTTTCCATGACACACTAAAAAGGTTAAAAATTCCTGCTTCAGGCAGATTTGAGGATTCTAGGCCTTCTAAATTTCCTGCAGAGTTAATGCCATGAACTTCCAATGTGGCATAGTAATCACTACCTTAAAGTAAAAGATAGGCATTATCTGTAAAAACATTGTTTGAGAAGATTAGAATTATTTTAAAGATTATTTTTCATAATTAGCCACTCAGTCTCAGTCACAGTGGTTCAACAGGGGCAGGCCTCATGTGAACATTTGAATAAAGAAAAGATGTATCCTGAAAACTGTTTGGAAGGCTAAAACTATCAGATTCATAATATGTGTGTGTGTGTGTGTGTGTGTGTCTATATGTGTGTCTGTGTGTGTTTTCAAGGATTCTGACTTCTAGAGTTAATCACTATTAGGAACTTGATATCAGTTTGCTAACGTAGGTGGTGCAAACTGTTTTTTTCTCACCAGCTCTATAAAATGTCTAGCAAAAAATATTTTAGTCATTCAAATATGGGCCACTTTCTCAAATATGGCGCATACCCTTCAAATTAAAAATCTTGGAAAGAAAAATAAGCTTACATACTTCAGTACTTCAAAGGAGTTACAATCTCACCAATCTGGGCAATCCCTCCAATGGTGCAAAAACCTCATTAATATCTCATCCTGTACCATACTTATCTGCATCCTAAAGAAATCTTCTACAGCAGAGCCACTCAATGTACTAGGCCTTCCTCTAGTTTTCATTTGTTTGTCATTGTTATTTGTTTTTTGGTTTTGGTTTTTTTTTTTTACAGGGAAGTCTTATTTTGTTTTTGTATGTCTTAAACGAAGCAGATGTTTAATAAGTGGATAGACAAGAGAAGGCTCAAAGTTTTGTTTTTTTTTTTTTTGTTTAACACAAAAGTGAATCTACATTGACCAATGAACTGTTGTATCTTCTGTGTAGGATCTTCAATTCCCCTCCAAAGCACATTTTGTTTTCTACATTACTTCTTTACCAGTGGATTCTATGACCTATCCAGCATTATTTCCTCTTTCTATACAACCAACCCACCTCTATTTCTGGTTATATTTTTCTTGGTGATATATGTTATAATACTTCTTATGCGTGGTAATATAATGCTGCCTCCTTTCTCCCACTCTTTATTTCTCTATTGCCTTTTGGACGACACACAGGCAATGGTGAGGTACCCAAAGGACAATGATAGATATACCCAGAAGAACAGTGTCATAAAACTATAGTATAGAAAACACTGGTGCATTTTGTGAATATTTTTTTCTAAATGTAAGTAAACTTCGTACACACACATACAGCACAGTATCAGGTTAAAGGGAACCTAAGAAAGTGGGGGAAATTTGGGATGGAAAGCAAACATTGGGTTTTTTGCTACCTGCCTCCTGACAGAGAGGTATTTAAAACTAAAGACATGACTGTCTTTGGACATAGTAGATTTGTTTTGGTTGATCATGAATCTTTGTTAGAGTTTTGTTTTTCTTTTTTTCCCTGTGGTTAGGGGAGATGAAATGGGGAGAAAATGATACGTTTTTATACCAAAAAAGTGATTAAAGATGAGCAAACAAATCTTCCTTGAGAAATCTTTTTGTTATTGAGCAGACCAAGAGGGTGCTAACCGGTCATGACAAAGTTTGGAATAAATGAGAATTCAGGAAAAAGTGTAACCTGTCTTCAGAATAATACAGTAATTTCTAAGATATTAAATTAATCCAAATCAATCCAAAATCACAAGTTATAGGGTGGAGCTGATGTTTGGCTTTGTAATAACTATTCAAAAGGGCAAATGTGAAATCAGAATTTGAATCCTGGCTCAACCTTTTACTGACTGAGTGACCTTGAGCGAGACATGTGATCTCTGCAACTTGAAGTCTTCAGCTATAAAATTAAGACATTGACTAAATGACCTCTGAAGTCCTTTCCCACTTTAAATCAATGAGTCCATGACTTTACATGACTCTTCTTTGCAGTCTAAGAACATATATAGATTTTGAAACATGAATAGCTAGTGTGCTACTCTATTTTCTATTGAGCCAGTGGCCACATGTGTAAGGTCAAAATGGCTAGCGTAACATAGTGGGGAAAGTCAAAAGCTCTGTGATTGGGCCCAAAGATCTGGATTTAAATCATAGTGTTACTTTGTACTACTTGTGCAACCTTATGCACATCTCTGTTTCTGTCTTTCATGATATGTGAGAGTTGTTGGAAAGGACACTAGAAATTATCTGCTCTAAATTTTTGACCCATGCAAGTGTAATGGGGACACCAAAAATCAGATATCCGAGTTCTGTTTGAAACATTTCTCTTAATGGGAAACTCCCTAACTCAAAGGACCCACTACATTTTTCAACGAGCTATGATTTTTAGTCTCCAATAATTGTTAACTTAAATTATTCTTTCTTCTAAAGTATTAGCCCATATTTATTCTATTTAATATAATTGTTTTTTTCCCATAAACTTTTACAGAGTTTCCCTAGGTCATTTCCTTAATGTAAGAGTGTAGGACAAGGACCCATATGGACAAAAATATTTAAAGCAGTTCTTTCTGTGGTAGCAAAGAATTGGAAACTGAAGGTATGCCCATCAATTGGGGAAGAGCTGAACAAGTTATGGTATATGAATGTGATGAAACACTATTGTATTGTAAGAAATGATGAAGGGGATGATTTCAGAAAAACCTAGGACTGATATGAAGTGAAGTATGCAGAACCAGGTGAACAATTTACACCAAAAATACTATAAAGCAATATTATAAAGATAATCAACTGTGTAACTAATACCATTCTTGTGGAGGAGATGGAGATAAATGGATTAAATAACACAATCCAATTGACCTAGAACTGGTTGGATGGAAGAATTTTAAAAGTATTCAAGTTTAATGCCAACGTGGCAGAAGGTCTCTAGTGGAGCACCTTGGTGATCTGTGCTCATCCCTATGCTGTTTATTCAGATGACATAATAACAAAAATCTGCTGATAACATCAAGTTAGGAAGGATAACTAACTGGATGACAGTCAGGATCTGAAAGAACCCTGATTGCCTAGATTCTATTTCAGCCTATAAAACATTGGGTTTTATCTAATACAATGAAATTCAATAAAGATAAATATGAAGTCTTGCACTGGGGTATGAAAAGAATCAACTTAACAACATATGATGGGAAAGACATGGATAGATACTAGTTATTCTTTAACAATATTTTGAGATTTTGTTAGATTGCAAGGAAGCTTAATAAGAATCGGTGTGTGATGTGTCATCTTTATAAATTCAATCTATCTCCCCTAGTCCCTAAAAATTTAGAATGAGTTACAAATGTAAATGTAAAAATTTAAATAAATCTGAGAGTGTTCTGAGGAGGGGAACTGGAAAAGCAAAGGATTTCAGTTTATGTCATAGGAGGATGGGTTGGAGGAAATGGGAGAGTGAAAACAAAGAGTTAAAGATGACTCCTTGCTTTAGAGCCTAGGTCACTGGAAGAATGATGGAGCACGAGAGAATGTACTTTATACTTCTAGAAATTAAAAAGAATAGCTACGGATACAGAAAAGACATACTACCATTTCAACTTTCCTTTTATGGTATCTTAAGACAAAAGGGACAGTCAATAAGCATTTATTAAGTGCCTACTAAGTGCCAGGTATTGTGCTAAGTGCTAGGAATACAAAGAAACGTGAAAGACAGCCCATGCTCTTGATACTGACAGTCTAACTGGCCAATTTAAATATTTCTTTAAATATTTTATACATAAAGTAAAACTCCATAGTCCCTATCACCACCACTGCTGCACATTTACCATTACTCCTACTCACCCCCTCTTCCCAATTCACCTGTTTAGGGGCATCTTATTTTCCCTCTAAACACTCCAACATACCCTGAAATCAAGGCCTTAAATAAAACCTAGAGAAAGTAAAGCCAGATGATGCCAACTTGCACTGTGAAATTGAACAAACTGCAAAATCAATTGAAGCTTCTTCTAGCTCTTTTAAAGCAAGAGAAGTTCCATCCTCATGGGGATCTTGCCATCACTTTAGAGATAAAAGAGATTTCAATAGGTAATTTATTGAAATAATGATGTTATAGTAACCTCTTTACCATGACATGAACAGGAATTTTATGACTTTTCATTTTTTATTGTTGCTTTCTGAAACATGAAAATTATAAGATACAAAATGCCTGTTACAATTTAAGGACACACTATATTAAAGCTAAGTGCTACGACTGAACGTGCATAAAAGAATAAATCACAAAGACCATAGATAATCAATAAATTGCACAATGTATTTCTCAACTGAAGAGAAGTTTTCCAGGTTGAATTAACATTGCTGTGTCCTGCAAATCCACAGGGCATTCAACAAAGAATGTCAGCAAATGATTTATTACTCCCTTGTCCTTTTGTAGACAGTTTATACCAAAAACTCTATTTGCCCCTCTGCATAGAGAAGCTTTGTTCTTTTAAGAATCAGTTACCTACTCTGTTTTCTCCCAGAATTTTTTTTAGAATTAGATTTAAATGTTTAAATGAAAAAGTGTAATAATATTTACTACTATTGCTCTGAACCAAGGAATGATTCCTCAATTGTTTTAATAAAAACGCAATGAGAAATCCTTGTGACCAGTTGCAAGTCATGATTTCACTGAGCCTCTCTGAAGCTGTTAGGATTCAAATTATCAGAGTTTTCATTACAAGTTTCTGCCACGTGAGCAACATTGGCCACCCTATGGAATACGTAAATGCTTTCTTAATCGCATCCTAGCTTGTTCTAGTCTCCCTGCCAAAGCAGGATGACACTTGCTGACAAAGTATGAGGAAACTTTTCTCTCCATCCTTTTAAAGACTATACTGTGCAATTTATAATCTTACTCTTCAGCAATGAGTCATCTGTACAAAATAAATGGTGTAGGGGCAATCAATCTATAACCGAACTCTTTAACATAGTGATCATTAATACAGCAATGACAGCCCCTGACACTCTGCCAGGACACCATTAAGTGGAAAAATCATCTTTCATGTTTGGCATGGTGAGGATGGTTTGGTCCCCCACATATGCACTCAGGATACCTTTTTGATTCACCCATTTAGTGCTAGTAACTTTTTTGTCACACAGCATCTGAAAACCAGCAAGTTCTTTTATTTAACCATTGTGCCAAGAATCAGCCCTGCCCCCCAAATGTCTACAAATCAGATAATAAGCACTAAAAACAGCCAGCTCTGCTAGTTCCTTCATGATTTAGCATAAGATAACTCTATTTGAAGAAGAATCTTCCTATGTTCCCAAGATAAACAATTTCATAGTTTATTAAAGAAGAATGAACAACTTAGTGATTCTAAAGAACTGTTAGTTCTATCTTTACCTAACTAATTCAATCCAACCACTATTTGTCATAGATATACTATGTGCTGAGTTTTAATTCTTCTAGGCGTTATGGAAGACACAAAGTTAGGAGATGATTTCTGCCTTCATGACGTTTAAGTTGAGTTTTTAAAAAAATATTAAGTTGATGAAACTCTTTATACCCATTACCTCATTTTTCACAACAACCCTGTACAGATATATTATCCTATTTTTTATAGATTAGGAAACAAAAGCTCAGAGTAATTAAATTATTAACTCATGGCTACATCACTGATAAGTGGCATAGATGACTTTACTCCAAATCCACTGTTTCTTTCACCATGCTCATGTTTTAATTTTATTAAATATTTTGCAAATATATCCCCTTCCTAATATCTTCCAATGTTCAGTTTCAATTGGTACCATTTTTGCCGCCAAACACATTATCTTAACATATAAAAACCTATATTTTATCAGTAAAAGGAATGACAGATTTGAAGTCAGAAGACAGCAGTTTCACAATTCCACTACTCGAAACCTTCATAACTTTGGACAAGTCACTTGATCTCTGTGGGCCTTTTGTTTTTCATTTTCAAAAAGGGGCAACTGGACTAAATGACATTTAAGAACATGATTTATTATTCTGTTGTCTTTTCCTGGACAGTTTATGCTTAAAATCCTATTTGCTCCTCTGCATAGAAAAGTTGTTTTATGGAGAAGCTATAAATCTATATCCCTATTTTCGTTACATATTATCACAATTTCTCCTTCAATTAAATTTAATAAATGTGTAATAAATGTTTACTATGTACATTGATCACTCTGCTAAGTGCAAAGGAGGAAACAAAAATAGAGGAGACATTTCCCATCCTCATGGAATTTGTGATTTAGTAAGGGATAAATGGCACATATGCAAATAACGATGACACAAAATATAAGTACAAGGTATTATGCTACTTCTGAAGAAGAAAAGTTCACTTCTAACTGATAGAATTAAGGAAAGCTTCATAGAAGAGATGATGTTGACATCTGTGCAAAGCGCTGAAAGATGAATAGAATAAAAGACAGAAAAGCAAGTGAAGGTCATTTCATTTGTAGACAATGGTGTGAATGACAGTATGAGGGTCAGAAAACAAATATATGCCAAGTGATTGGAAAACATAACGGTATGGTAGGGCCCAGAGCAAGTTCAAAGAGTGTATGACCTAGAGATTGTCTCTGAAAGGTACATGGCCTTTAGCAAAGCTGGTAGTGAGCCTCTCCAGCTCAGCTTTACTTCTTTGGAGACAATCCATCACCAAGCCTATAACCATAGCCTCTCCACCTTAATAGGACCTCTCTGAGCTTATACGTTGTTGGCATAGCCTTCAAAAATTCACCATCATCTTCACATCATGAATAAGACTTCAATGAGGGCAAATAGGAAAACATTACATAAATGTGAATTATTAGAAGTATAAGGCATTCCTGAAATTCTTGCCTCCACTGGTTCTTTTTACAAAATTTCTCCCATTTCCTACAGCAAGCGATTAACAAATACTCCCTCTTTCTCTTCCTCAGTTCATCCTATTCTATTAATGATTTTGCACAAACTATTTCTATTAGTTATACTACAAAAATTACCAATGACCTAAAATTTTCTTTTCCAAATATTTGTACTCTTATTATTTGTAGTTATTTTATTTTCCTCTGTCATCATATTCAGGTTTTCTCCTGGCAGCATATCCCTCTAGTCTGTTGACCGTTCTTATTGTTGCTAAAATCATTTTTAATCGTCATTTTCTGGGGGAGGTTTTTTGGTTTGTTTTTGTTTTATTTAGAACTAGTGATTTATAGAATGAGTCTCATAATATCTCCCTGGTCTCATGATTCCTGGCATGTTTGGCTGCCAAATGGTATTATAATATGAAGGCTAATTTGCTTGTCTCTATTGCCTCTTTAATGATGAATAAATATTCCAGTTGGACACAGATTAAAAATTCTTTAACTCATATTTCATGCTCAGTTGCATTTCAGCAATTCAACACTTCTGGAAACCAATAGCTGACTTAAATAAGAGACACAAATATCATGGTCCCATCCCACTCTGGTTCTCTCCAGGCCTCTACAACATCCCAGGAAACAGCATAGAAGACAGGGAAAAAATAAGCCATGTAGGATGTGGGGTGAAAAGGGGTGGGCCCAGGGGCAGTGCACTAGGTTCAAAATACCTTAGGTAATCTCTTTTAGGCATAGACCAGAGCTGGATAGCAGAAAGACTTCTAGGTGTTCATAAGTATATTTGTTCAATGATGGTGCTTTTATGCCCAAACTAAGAAGAACCTTATGGAATGATTCCAAGTGGATCAGAACCTCCAAGATTGGTCTCCCGAGTATGGCTCATCTTGTGTTTCAGAAATGTGAAACAAAATTAAATGGTACCTGGAGCTATCATCTTAGGAAAGTTAGATAGAGGCATTGTAATAGGGATTGGCTGTGAGCCTGAGCTGACACAAAAAAAAGAATTAAAACCCTAATGAATAGGGAAATTAGGAGGTCCTAAAAACCACTTAACCTATCTCATAATCTTTCCCAGGGCTAGGTCTGGTTAGAATGTCTCATGGTGTTATATCATGCTGCCTGTTGCCAGGCATCATCTTCTCTAGGGATGTGGAATTGGGAGGAAAAACTCAGCTAGGCTAATTCAGATTGACAATTCTCAAGTTGGATATGATACAGAGATTAATTATTATTTATTCCTCCAACACATACACAAAGACACATAACATATATGTGTGTATATGTATACATGTATGCATATGTATATTATATAGACCATATCTACATTGCCCTTCTCAGCCAAAACCAACTGCTTCATAACTCTTATGCCATGTGTTCTTACAAACAGGCTCTATTTGCCAGCACTTATTGGCCAGTCTGATCTCAAATACACCAATTTCATTCACACATTCTAGTCAAGTCAAATCAATAAGCATTTATTAAGCTTCTACCATGTGCCAGGTGCTATGACTACTTCTGGGGATACAAAGAAAGGCAAAGAAAATCTCCATGATTTCAAGGAGCTCAGAGTGTAATGGAAGTCCCCCAGAAGGATCAATCAGTATTCCTTCCATTTACTTGTTTCCTCACAGCTACAGAGCTGTAGAAGAAATTTCATGGAATGGCACTAACCATTGTGCTACTACCTATGCTCTCTTTTGCTTCTGAGGTTCCCCTTCCCTACTGTACTGATGCTTTGAAATTTTTGGCAGTCCAATGTATTCTCTATTTGCTCTACAACACCACAGACAAGAGACTAGGAAAAGGAGTATATTCCTGATAGAAGGGCTGCAGGTCTGCTGGACCATAATAACAAATCTTATATCTCAGTGTCTTGGAGAGTCACAAAACAGTGAACAGAGTATGAAATGAATTGTAAAGATTCACTCTGAAGTTACAGACAGTTTAACAAATATTCTGTTTCTAACCTGACAAGAGAGGAACTCTCAGAAGTTGGGCAATAATTTAGACCATTACATTCTTTCCAAATAGCAGAAGGAAAAATCACAATACCTTCAGCGAAAAATCTGATTACAGAAATGGGCTATAAAGCACAAAATCAATCACAACAAGAAAATACAGTTTTATTCCAAGAACTATTCCAGCTTTCATAGATGTTATCAGGAAATGTTTTGACGCTGACATAGTCACAAGGAGAATGAACAGTCTGTAACAATTATTTGTGAAAACTACCAAACCTAACATCTAGCTACTGGATCTAGGAACCAAGAACTAACACTGTTGAAACTCTAACAGGAATAGGTTTAGAAAAGCGTAGGAATGTGATTTTCTTGTCTAATGTGTTCTCTTTGGTAAATACAGGATGCTTCTGAAAACACTGTAGAGAACCAGATTTAGGAATAATCCAGCTTTTCTTTATGAATGTGTATTTATCTCCAAAAAAGGGAGAAAAAAGACTTATTGCCCTTTGCTTGAAGGATTTTTATAATGAGTATAGAATCTTATTATTATAATTTAACAGTCCAAGAATAAGGAGCTTGGGGATGTCGGCATGTCAGGCTGGAAGAAAATTTGAAAGGTCATCTAGTCTATCCCCCTTTATTCAGTTAGAAAAAGAGTATCTCTAAGACAGATGAGACTGTTTCCTATTTTGAAAAACCCACAGAGGAGTTCCTATAATACCTCTCAGTAAATAATTCCAAAGTTTAATAATGCTTAGAAAACAAATCCTGTATGTATCTTATCTCTACATAGTTATTTGTATGTTGTCGCCTCTGTTATATTGTGAAGTCTGTGAAGGCAGGAATTGGGTTGGGTTTTTTTTTTTTTGGTTGTTGCTTTTTTATTGTATGCCCAAGGCTTAGGACAGTACGTAGTACATAGTAGACACTTAATAAGTGTTGTTTTTTTTAATTGATGACCATATCTAATTTTTAGCCATATGTACAGAAGTTTAAATCCAATTTCTTCTTCTTCTGTACTGATTATAGTATATGAGAGATATTTATATATTTTCCAGTCATTCAAACCTGGGCCATATTATGTAAACATCCAAGGATGTGGCCTTTTGACTGAGTCTAAGTTTTACAAAACAAATAATTTTATTAAGGAGATTTGTTCTGTGAAGTTTGGATTCAGTCAATGGGCCACACTTGAGGACCTAGAGGGCTATATGTGGCCTCAAGGCCACAGGTTCCCCACCCCCAGTTTAGAGAAAAAGGTACTGAGTTCAGTTTTGGACATGTCAAATTTAAGATGTCTTATGGATAACCAGTCTGAGATGTCTAAAAGGCAGATGGAGATGTGAGACTAAATGTCAGTAAAGAAAGAGGTTAGGGCAGGGTAGGTGGATTTGAGAAGCATCAAAATAGAGTTGATAACTAAATCCATGGGAGCTGATGAGATCACAAAGTAAAGTAATATAGAGGAAGAACAGAAGAGGGCTCAGAAACAGAATCCTGAGGGACACTTAGAGTTAGTGCATATGAGCTGAGTAAAGATCCAGCAAAGGAGACTGAGAAGGGGTCTGATAGGTAGGAAGAGAAGCAGGAGAACATAGTGTCCCAAAAATCTAGAAAGAAAAAGAGTGTCAAAGGGAAAGCAGATTTCAGTAAAAGCTAGAAGATGGAAGTAGTGGGAAAGGAAATGGAGCTTATTACCTTATAATACAAGCACTCCCGAGTTCACAGTAGAAAGCTTAGGTAGGGCTTGGCTAGGGTTTTGGGGTGGGAAAGTTGAAGGAAATGGGAGTAAGGAATTGGTTGTTGATGGAAAAGAGTTTGGATGATGACCTTTAGGGGTTTAAAATTACTGGGATGTGCTGAGTGTGACCAGAAGTATGTTCATCACTGAGTGGAAGACATCATTTCTCTTCCCAAAGGAGGCTGGAGATCATGCAGAGAACTGTGCTACAGGAAACAGAAGTCCTGCACTCCATCAACTTTCCTCTTCCTCTTTCGCCCAGGGAACAGAAGTAGCAGGAGACAAGATCCAAGGTTTGTTGCTCCTCTTTTCACTGGAAGCTTTCCATATTGGCAGGAGGGGTCAGGGGCAACAGGATATAGAAGTTGTATTGTGCTGGCACATATGAAAGTCAAGTTCAGCAGTTTAACAAAATGAAAACCAAGTATGTCTGACAGTACATGAAATACTACACATCCACATTCCTCCATTTCTACAATTAAGAATGGAACCTTTTCTGGGCAGGATGGTGTAGTCTTAACTCTATTGAAAATTCCTTATTAGATTGCAAGCTCCAGAAGGACAAGGACTGCATCTTATCTGCTTTTTTTAATGTCTCCTTCAGTTCCTAACTATTCTGAAGAAATTATCCCAAAAAATCAAAATTATTTGTGATTCTTCTTTCTCTCTCTTTGTCCCTCTCTTCAGGCTTGCCTTCATAATAACTAAGAGTAAACTTTCTAATACATGTTGCATGGCACAGTGTGGGGGAACTGGCTCTTGTCTTAAGAAAAGTTTAATCTTTTTTATTAATCTTTACTATTTGGGGTTCAGGGCTACTTCTCCTGATTAGGAGGTTATTTGATTGGCTGAAGCCTGCTCATAGGATCCGGCAATATCAAGTGAAGACCTGAGACATTCATGAGATAAGAAGCCCAAAGAGAGCAAAATTTCCCAAAGTAACAACTTTATTTGTGGAATGACCCTAACTTGCTCCACACTTGTAGTTATATTTGTGGTATGTGAATCCCTCCCCTCAATTAGCCCATTGTCAACTCTAAATCTTGCACACTTAGCTTTTGTGTTTACAAACTCTAAAACTAAATCAATTTTACTAAGTCTGTTCCTTAGAGTATGCATGAGATTATGATGCAGTTTAACTAAGACTGTTTAACTTTTATCATCTAAGAGGATATACAAGGTTTCTATATGATCAAAAAGTATTTCTGTGTTTCTCTGAAGTAACTGAAAACAGCACTTGCCTTAATAACCCCCTAATTGGGGTTCATACTAGTTTTCTGAGTTCTGAACCTGTGCTTAAGCATAATAAAATCTAGGTTTTAATCTCTGAAATGTCTGTGTTGTGATAGTGTTATTCTGCAGTAATTACCTATTCACAAAGAACTCTGTAGGAACATTTGTTTTTCCCTAACACTCTAGGATCAGACGACCTGAATTCAAATCCTGCCTCTGATTTTACTACCTGGATGACCTTGGTGAAATCACTTAACCTTCCATGACCTCAATTTCCTTTTCCATAAAATAAAAGTGTTGGGATAGATGCTCTAAGGCTATGATCAGATATCTGATCACTATTACCAGTCCTTTATTCAAAAATTGTTAGTGGCTGCCTATTATTTTCTAGGGAAAAAATTAAACTTCTTAGCTAGGCACTGAATCTGTCCCCAACCAACTTGTGTAGGTTTGTTGCAAACCATTCACCTTCATGAATTCTAACAAAATTGAATGAGTCTCTCTTCTAACATCCAGGCATCATGTGTGTGTATGTCTGTACGTACGTGTGTGTGTGTGTGTGTACACATGCATATATATGCATATACATATATCATACATAATACACACATATGCACATACATATCTATGTGTGTGTGTATATATATATATATACATATATATATATATACACACACATACATGGGTATATAGGCAAGACAGAGATAGAGCTTTATACTATCTCCTATGTCTATGATTGTATCTTGAAGCATTTTAACTTTTCTAAATTTTTCCCTTCCTCCAAGGTTAAACTCTAGTGTCATGTTCTTATAATTTGATTAGTTATTTACGAATCACTGGCTGATTTACAAATCAATCCTTCCTCCCCTCAACGTCCTCTGTTCCTTCAAGAAAATACTCAAATCCTACTTTCTGCCAAGAAGCCTTTCCTGACTGCTCTTTTCCTTCTACATTACCTTCCATTTGAATTGTACAGTTATCCCTACCACATAATGGGGGTTAGGGAATGCACCCCAGGAAAATCTGTATAAAATTCTTTGGCCCTCCTTTCATACCAGAAAAGAAATCTGATTTTTTTTCTTTTATGGGGTATTTATTACAATAATTTCATTATTTTAAAGTTCGGGTTGATATCATCCAATATTATATACATATTTTATACATTTCTGAGTTTCTAAATTTTTTCTGTGTTGTCTGCTGGCATTTGTGTGTCATCTGTGACTTCCACAAAATTCCCACCAAATCCCCATTTAGTGTCTTATGTCAACCCGAGATATATCAAAACTGTAATGGGGAAAGTCAAGATGTGGAAGAGATAACTGTATACATTGTGTATGTATATTGTTGCTTATACATTATCTACCTCATTAGAATGTCAGGTCCTTAAGGGCAGGGACCATATTATTTGTCTTTCTTCACATCTCCACCATGTAGCACAGTGACTGGTACATTATCATTAATGCTTGTTGACTTAACTAGACCCTATCACAGTATTACAAGTTCCTCGAAGATAAAGATTGTGTGAATCATTTTAGCTTTGAATGCACAGAGCAGATACTTGAGAAATAGCCACTAGGTTGCCTACTCTGACTTGATTTCCCAATCTAAGTTATCTAGACCTGGTTCTACTCTAATTTTCTTATAAATACTAATGAGGGTAGGGAAAAAACATGAAGTATCTTCTATTACTGTTAGTTTTTTCCAGTATTATCTATTAACAGTTTTCTTCTTCATCTCATGCAGCTAAATCATATTTACTCTAAGTATTCTAATAAAAGTGGAGATCATATAAGTAAACTCATAGACAGAAAGTAGAATAATCTGACAAAAAAAGCATGCGCCCATGAGATGCAAATTCTAGGAGGGAAAAGAGTGATCTCAAAGTCCATCCTATGATACTACTCAACAGAACAGCAGTGGAATGGATAGTCACAAGTATCGTGGTTGATTACTTTTCAAGTTCTGGATACATGGTGATAGCTAGCTCTTTGGCCATCAGGAGTGATATCAGCTTGCTTTATTCAAGTGAATGTAATATTGCCTCACAAACTGAGTACAGTGGCCCCTGCCACTGTACTAGAAGTTCTTGACCTAGGTTTGGTGAACTTTTGAAAATAGATTTTGATAATTTTATTTAAATATAATATGTTTCATAATAAGCACATTTTATTTTATGCATTTGAAAGCATTATTCTGAGAAGGCTTCATCAGAATGCCACAGAGGTCTATGAAACAGAAAAGCTTAAGAAACACAGCCCAAGATACCCATGATAGGGAACAAAACTACCCTGCTCTATTTCCTACCTATTCAAACTTTTGAGAAGCAGTGAGGCATAATAGGTAGAGAGCCAGTCTTGAAACTAGGCAGACTTTTCTTAGAGTCCAGCCTCTGACATGCTGTCTCTGTGACCATGGTCACTCACTCAAAATGTCCCTCACGATTCTCTAAGACTATTATTTATTGACAAGTCACTCTCTGCACCTGCATACCAAGTGTTTTTTTTATCATAAAACAGTATATAAATATACATTGATATCTATGTGCTATAAGCTATGTGCAAATAAATGACTCTACTAAGGATTGAGAGGGAGGAAGAGGGGGAGGAAGAAATGGAAGAGTAATAAAAAGAGAAGAGGAGTACAATGTGGAGGAAGAAAAGGAGAAGAAGAGGAGAAGAGGAGGAAAGGGAGAGGAGGAGGAAGTGGAAGAAGAATAAAAGGAGGAGGTAGAAGAAGAAGAGTAGGAGGAGGAAAAGAGGAGGAGGAAGAAGAAGACAATGACGATGACAACACGTCCCCCTACCCCCAGTGATCTAAAAATTCTGACCACATGGGGGGGAGTGATGAAATTTACCTGCCTGAATGAATGTGTCACCCTTGGCTTGTCTGGAGAATAACTACATTGAGTACCCACCTCAGTAAGAGCACAGAGCCACTAAAATATCCAAGTTTAAGTACTACAAAGATAGTTACTCAGTCACATCAAACATCTGCTTTAATGAATGCCTGTTTGGTTTGGAGTTATGGTGAATGAGGAGAACTATTAGTCAGGTGCATCTGTCTGGTAGATGAATGGATTTTATTCTTTTGTTCTGAAGTTAAAAAACAGTGATGATGGAAGGGAAAGCAATTGTATCATTCATGTGAAGGACTCTTTCAGTTACCATGGGAATGATGGCTTCTATTTCTATCTGGCATGATGAGGAAATGACAGTGTTATCTCAACTATGATTTCTAAAACTCGTTTGGTTGCAGGGTCACTCTCATCACTCTCATATTTTAAATTGCATCTGATATTTATATCTTTCTTACAATACTATTCTTTTAAGAAATTCCAAGAAAAGTATTTGGTCATACTTAAGAGGACAGCCTACCCCTCTGCCAAATTACACAGTGAGTGCTCATGAGACTACCCTAGATAAAGGTAGTCTGTGGGGCTGCAGCCACTCAAATTTGTACCTCTTGAGAGCCTACAATGTATTTCTTTTCTTTAGTAAGCCAGAAGACACAATTTGTTCAAAGCAAAACTACTTAATGAAACATCATAGCAAAAAATAGAAATAAAATATTTCCCCCGATAAATTTAGGGCGCAAAGAAAACACTACATCAGTGGGAAAAGTGAACACATGTAAGGAACATGGACAGAGGAGTACAGATATAAGAACATGCATGGCCAAGACAAATGTGTGATGACATAAAAGTGGGAATATGAATAGTCAGGGTACTTCAGTATACACATAGGAAATTCAGGTAGCTGGTATACACATATGGAGGGTTAACCCATGTCTCTAACACCACAGGGATACTGCTAATTCCTGGTGGCGTCAATTTATTGTTTCTAACAAGCTTGTTCTCCTTTGACGTCATATGGCTTATAGTTTCTGCTGGATAGTCAGTTTCTGCCTGTCACAGCTCCCTGATGTTACTTTTTTATTTTTTACTTTATGGGTAATTATTCCACATTTTTTAAAATTTTAGATAAATATGAAAACTTAAATGCATAATAAGAAAAGAAAAGGATACATTATAAACTTAAATACAAAAGAAAAAAGAAAAAAATGTCGTGTGCACAGCAGAATATAGGACAGGATTCAGAATATATAGCAATAATTTATTTAAAGAAAACCTATATGAGGGGCAGCTAGGTGGTACAGTGAGTAGAGCACCAGCCCTGGAGTCAGAAGGACCTGAGTTCAAATCCACCCTCAGACACTTGACACATGTACTAGCTGTGTGACCTTGGTCAAATCACTTAACCCCAACTGCCTTGCCAAAAAAAAAAAAAAAAGAAAACCTATATGTTGAAAACTGTCCCTCTTTTCTTTGTTTTCTTGTAGGTTTTCTTTTGTACTCTGATGTACACTTTTTACTTTGTTCTTTTTCCCCCTACCTCTCCCTTACCTATCACCCCAAGGCTATAATTGAGCAGGATATAGTTATATATAGCATCGATATAAACATATGCATATACATATATATACATACATATATAAACATATATTTTCCCAAAGAGATGCTACTTCTAATCTTGTTTTTGTTTGTGCATCTCTTTTTCTCTCTCACTCCTAACTTTACTTCTACCTGCTACCTTGCCCTCTCATTACTTAACCTACCCTCACTCCAGCAATCTCTCCCTTATCCTTCAATTCCCCTAAATCTAAACATGGTTTTATACACCCCTTTGACCTATTCTTTCCTCCTCGCCTCTAAAACTCCCTCCCTTACCTTTCCATTTCCCTAAATCTAAAGACCCTTCTATATCCCCCTTTCAACCTGTTCCCTCACCCTCCCCTCTAAAGATCCCTCCCCTTTATCCTCTCCCCTTCTCCATCTCCTTAGAGTTTTATTTCTTTCTAAATTTAGAAGACTTTTATATTCTTCTAGGTGTATTACGTATTTTCCCCTCTTACACCCATTTCCAACAAAAGTAGGTTTCCAGAACTAACAGACCCCCTCCCCCATCTAATTCCTCTGTATTAGTTCTTCCTCTTGCACCTCATTTGTATACAGAATTACTCCTTTAGCTGTTCTTGAACAGTTTTACTTTGTGAAGTCATATCATACTCAGGTCTTCCCCAATCTTTCTTATAAGATATCTAATTACTAGTAACAATCTTAGACAGTTTCCATACATAAAAGGTAAACATTCTCTCTTTATTTAGTTCCTTGTAATTGGTCATTGGTACGTACCTTTATTTCTCTTGGCTCTTGTATGTCAAATCTTCTATTGAGTTCAGGATTTGTTTGTTTTTTAACAAAGTCCTGAAAGTCTGACAGTTGATTAAATGTCCATTTCTTTTTCATTCAATCAGAATTATGCTTAGCTTTTCTGGGTATCATATTTTCGGGCCAGAGGCCCAGTTCTTTCGCTCTTTGACATATAGCGTTCCAAGATCCGCAGTCTTTTAGTGTTGCCGACACTAGGTCTTATGTGAGTCTAATTGTGGTACCATCACATGTACATTGTGTTTGTTGTTGTTTGTAATATGTTGTCCTTGATCTGGGGGTTTCAGAATTTAACTATAATATTTCTGTGAGTTGTCCTTGTAGGATCTCTTTCAAGTGGTGATCGGTGGAGTTTTTCCATTTCTACCTTCCCCTCTTGTTCTAATGCTTCAGGACATTTTTATTTCATTATTTCTTGTATTATTATATCAAGATTCTTTTTACGATCAGAACTTTCAGGTAGTCCAATTATTCTTATGTTTTCTCTTCTTGATCTGTTCTCTAGAACCATTGTTTTTCTTTCTTTCTTTCTTTTTTGAGGGGGGAAGGCAGGGCAATTGGGGCTAAGTGACTTGTCCAAGGTCACACAGCTAGTAAATGTGTCAAGTGTCTGAGACCAGATATGAACTCAGGTCCTCCTGACCCTAGGGCTGGTGCTCTACTCACTGCACCACCTAGCTACCCCGTTGTTTTTGTTATGAGGTGTTTCACATTGTCTTCTATTTTTTCATTCTCTATATATGTATATATACATATATATTAATTTCTTCATCTCTTATACATCACTGGCTTCCCCTTGCCCAATTCTGATTTTCAAGGAGTCATTTTTTCCCTTAAGTTTCTGGATCTCATTTTCTAATTGGTTGACTTTCTTGTCATAATATTCTTGTTTTTCTTGTGTTATTCTCATTTTTCTTTTTAATCGTTCCTCCATCTCTCTCATTTGATTTTTAAAGTCTTTTTTAAATTGTCCAAGGAATTATTTTTGGGCAGGTGACCATTTGACATTACTCTCTGGAGTAGAAGAGGGTTTGTTGCTTCACTATCCTCCTTTGAAGATGAACCCCAGTCTTCTCCATTCTCATAGTAGCTCTTTATGGTTGGATTCTTTCTCCTTTGCCTGTGCATTGTTTTTTTGTAGTTTTTAGTTTTAATTTAGTTTAATTTAGTTTTTATAATCACCCGTAGTATTGGGGTATGGGGGATGGTGCCTCTGGCCTCTGATCCTCTTCAGTTCTCCCCTCCAACCTTGAACACAAACCAAGACCTCCAACCTCCTGTAAATGTCCACAGTCAGCAACAACCTCACCCCACTGCTTCTGCACTCACCCGGTGTGTGCTGGTTCCTTCTTGGCCTGCACACTTGCCACAGCACAGCTAGGTCTGGTGTTCCTTGTCAGCAGAGGTTCCCTCAGTCTTCCTCAGCTCAGATGCCCAATTCAGGTCACTGTCCTAGGGGTAAAAGTTCCTGTGGCTAAGGCCAAGGCAGGCTCTCAAACCAGCTAACCCCAAGGCTTACCACTTGTTAAAGAAGAACCTAGCCAGGAGGTGTTTGCTCTTCACAGGGAGGAAATCTTGTCCTGGAATTTTTCTTCAGGTCTTCTCTGATTGTTCCAAGAAAACCTCTGTTCTGCTCGTACTCTTATTTGTTTTCACAGCTCTAAGTTCATCTAGAGGCACTATTTTATTTTTTGTGGAGGGAAAATCTGAAGAGTTTGAAATTTTCTGACCTACTCTGCCATCTTCCCAGAATTCTCTCTTCCTGTTATTGAATTGTGGTTGCTGGACAATGTTGCTCCACTGTTTACAGCCAGATAAAGCCTTGGTTAAGCTAAAGTTCATCCCTTTACTCCTGCTCTAACTTTAGGTGGAGACTTCAGCTGATGTGTGATATGGTGGCCCTTCTCACAGGCAGAGGAGTAGGTCACCCATTGTTCTTTTAGATTTAAGATCAGATGCCTCTTTTTAAAAGCTTTTTTTTTAAAAAGAACAAACTAAAAAAATCTTCAGTGTTTTTTTCTTTGATAAATCAGAGATTGAGGAGGAGTAGAAATTGTCTGCATTTTCCTTCAAGCCATAGCTTAAAGTGTTTGTGCTCCTAGAAGAGATTCCTTGTTACAACTGCCAAGCCCTTTGGAAGACAGAACTACTTCTGCTAACCAATTGTTTCAGCGTGAAGGCTAATGCTCATTTCTAGTGATCAAAAGCAAGATCTCTGTCAAAGGCCTCACTCCAAGTTAGTCTTAGACATGTCTTGTGGCTTCCTCCTCAATTTCTGATTAATAAACTGCATCCAGTCAGAAACTGTTTAGAAGCTATACTTCCAACATGCTGTCAAGGGTTGTGAGGGTTAAAACATTTCTTAGTTTACTAAAGTAAAAACTCTTTTGAGTTTGAGAAAGGGGAGGGAGAAAAGGCTCAGAAGCAAATCCAAACCTAGTGGGAAAGGTCATATTCTTCCCACTGCCTAGTCGCAGTAGTAGAAGCATTGCTCCCTTTAATATCTATATGTGGTCAACATAGATTACAGAATCATCACCTTTCAAAGTATGACAGTACCCTGTAGTCCAACTAGTCCAGTCAGTCAGTTAAGAAACATTTACAAAGCTCTTACTATGTGTCAGGAAGCATTGTGCTAAGCGCCAGAGATACAAAGAAAGGGAAAAAAACATAGTCCCTTCCCTCAAGGAGCTCACATTCTAACAGAAAAGCTAATAATGCAAATAACTACAAGATTTATGTAGTGTAATTGGGAAGTAACTTCAGAAGGAAGGTACGAGGAAATGAGAAGTGGTAAACCAGTTACGGCCTCATACAGAAGGTGGGATATCGTTTTGAAGGAAGCCAGGAGGTAGAAATGAGGAGGGAGAGTATTCCAGGCAGCAGGAGGAGCAAAGAACAGAGTCAGCAGATGGCTGACACAACAAGGAACAGTAAGAAGGCCAATGTTGCTAGATAGCAAGGTATATCATCATCACCATCATTATCATCATCATCATCATCATCATCATCATCATCATCATCATCATCATTTAACATTTAGATAGTACCTACTATGTGCCAGTCACTTTGTGCTAAGTGCTTTATAAATATTATCTCAGTTGATCCTCACAACAATACAGGGAGATAGATGCTGTTATTATCTGCATTTTAGTGACATAGAAACGAGGGCCAACAGAGGCTGAGTGACTTACCCAGGGTCTGAAGCCAAATTTGAACTCAGGTCTTCCTGACTCCAGGCCCAGCCCTCTATCCACTGAGCCACCTAGTATGTAAAACACCTAAGAAGGTAGGATCAGCAGGGCTGTGAAGGGCTTTAAAAATTCAACAGATTTCATATTTGATACCGGATAATAAGGAGGCATTGTAGTTTGGGGAGTAGAAGGGGTGCTCAGATACACCCCAGAGGTTATACACAGGTCAGAGTTGCGCATTAGGATGATCATTATATAGAGATGATAAGTGAATCCATGGGACCTGATGAGTATACAAGGCACGAAAGTTTAGAGGAAGAGAAGAGGCCCCAAGACAAATCCTTGGGAGACAACCGAAGTTACTAAGGCATGACCTGGATGAAGATTCAACAAAAGGAGACCAAGGAGTGGCCAGACAAGAAGGAGAAGAACCGGTAGAGAGCAATGTGACAAAAACCTGGAGAGAAGAAAGTATCCTGAAGAGGGTCATTGATGGTGTCAAAGGCTGAAGAGAGGTCAAGAAGGATGAGGACTGAGAAAAGGCAATTAGAGTTGGCAGTTAAGAAATCATTGGTAACTTTGGAGAGAACAGTTTCAGTTGGAAAGTGAGGTCATAAACCATATTGCAGTGAGGAGCCAAAGAGTGAGAAGGAAGTAGCAACACCAATGGTACTCCAGCTTTTTCATTTGTACGTAGTGTAGAAACGGTCATCTGTTCCTCTGCTTGGAATACTTGAAAGAAAGGGGAACCACCTTGTCCCAAAGCATCATATTCCACTTTTAGATGGCCCTAATTGTCAGGAAGGTTTTTCCCAACATCAAATCCAAACTGGGGTCTTTGCCACTTCCTTCTATAGCTTATGGTTCTACCACACAGGGTCAAACAGAACATGTCACTACCTCCTCCATGATAGATCTCAACATTTGAACACAGACAGCTATCACATCTGTAAGGGCAAGCAAAGTGGGACTTTTTGTTGTCTTTTGTTTTGGAGTGCTTCTCAGGACTGGGGCAATCAACTGCCTTCGATTGAGTCTTGCCTTTGTTTGTAGGAAGGCCCACATCACTTTGCTGGTTAGGTCAGGAAAGGTGTAAAACCCTCAAGAGGTGTGAAGCCCTCAAGGTGTGAAGCACTCTGACCCTGAAGAAGTGTATATATACTCTGAGGTTAGCATTTTGTTTATGGCTCACTCATTGGAAGAGTGTTGGTGTGGAGACTCTAGGTAACCATTAAGAAGCCCCTTGGCTTTGAAAACTCAAGTGTTAGTACTTCTCTCTCTGGTAACTATGTATGTATAGCTTTGGTCAGACAGCTAGAAGCCTGTCTGTTGATTTGCATTATTTGCTCTTTTTATATTTTCTCTGTTTATAAATTCTGTTTGTGTTGCCTCTGAAGTTCAGGGTACTGACTTTTCCCCTGAACTAAGTGAATAATATATTAATGTTTAATTAAAGTGAGAATGTAAACCTCTTAAAGTTGCTTTCCTTAGAAAAGCAGATCAAAGAACCTGTGCTAGCAGGCTTCCTGTGTGCTAGTATTATTGGCCTTACACAGGCACAGTAGTGGCAAGTAGCATTGTTATTACAATATTTTCTCCCAATCTTCTTTTCTCCAAGCTATACATGTACAGTTCCTTTAATTGGACTCAAGGCTCTTCACTATCTTGCTTACCTATCTCTGTGAATATTCTAGATACTTTCAGCTACTTCCAGGGGCCTATAGGTTGTGTTTGGCATTTCTACTCCAAAAGAATTTGGGAAATATCAGAGTCCAGTGACACCTTCAGCTCTTTTTTACTAGAAGTTATGCCCTTCATAAAGCAGCCCAAAACTGAGTTAGATTTTCAATCTGCTGTACCACACTGCTGGTTCATGCTGAGCTTTCACTACAGTGAAACAGCCCCCCTTTTCCACTTCTCCATCTTTTGCAGAACAGCTATCTATCCACATATTTCCCATTTTATACTTACAAAGCTGACTTTTTTTTAATCCAAGGAAGTAAGGAGCTGCCTTATAGTAAATGGGGGGAGAGGGATACAATTCATGCCCCTACACTGCCCCATATTTGTCTTTCCCTCTGCACTCTTTGCTCCTGCCCCAACCTTAGCACAGAACTGTTGCCTGGAACCCTTCTCTTAATAAGTGTGAAGTAGTATTTACCACTTAGCTTGATTTTTTTGACAGATTAGATTTTTAAGGCTTGTATAATAGGAAAATTATGAGTAGTTGCTCAAAACTGTATATTTCTCCACATAGGAAAAGGAGACTACAGTGTAGAGATTGCCTTAAGGGAAATTCTTATCAAATCATAACAATGACACAGTAACCTCTATGTCAGACATCCAACAAGGAGGGTGGTTGCTGGCAGTTTACATTAATGAATTTTGACAGTTATGAGATAGTTCACATTGGGAAGAGGCAGTGATGGCTGAGCTATTTAGCAGGGGTTTAGATGAGGAATTAAAGGATCAGTTAGTGTGTCATTTCATTCTTATAGAACTGACTAAATTAATAGATCCTAGTACAAAGCTCTGTGATTGAATTACGTGGCACTGCAGGGGATACAGTGCCAGGCCTGAAGTCAGAAAGACTGGTCTTCTTGAGTTCAAATCTGGCCTCCGACACTTACTAGCTTCGTGACCCTGGGGAAGTCACTTCACCCTGTTTGCCTCAGTTTTCTCACTTGTAAAATGAGCTAGAGTAGGAAATGGCAAACCACTGCAGTGTCTTTGCCAAGAAAATCCTAAAAAGGGTCATGAAGAGTAGGAAAAATTTTTTTTTAAATGCAATTTATTTATTTAACATATTTGGTTTTCAGCATTGATTTTCACAACAGTTTGAATTACAAATTTTCTCCCCATTTCTACCCTCCCCCCCACTCCAAGATGGCATATATTCTGGTTGCCCTGTTCCCCAGTCAGCCCTCCCCTCTATCACCCCCCTCCCCTCTCATCCCCTTTTCCCTTCCTTTCTTGTAGGGCAAGTTAAATTTCTACACCCCATTGCCTGTGTATCTTATTTTTTAGTTGCATATAAAAATTTTTTTGTTTTTGAACATCTGATTTTAAAACTTTGAGTTCCAAATTCTCTTCCCTCTTCCCTTCCCATGCACCCTCCCTAAGAAGTTGAGCAATTCAACCTAGGCCACACATGTATTATTATGTATAACCCTTCCACAATACTCATGTTGTGAAAGGCTAACTACATTTTGCTCCTTCCCAACCCATCCCACTTTATTGAATTTTCTCCCTTGACCCTGTCCCCTTTCCAAAGTGTTTGTTTTGATTACCTCCACCCCCATCTGCCCTCCCCTCCATCATCCCCCCGCCTTTTATTTTTTTTTTTTATCTTCCTCCCTCTTCTTTCCTGTGGGGTAAGATACCCAACTGAGTATGTATGGTATTCCCCCTCAGGCCAAATCTGATGAGAGCAAGGTTCACTCATTCCCCCCTCACCTGCCCTCTCCCCTCCTCCCATAGAACTGCTTCCTCTTGCCACCTTTATGCGAGATAATCCACCCCATTCTATCTCTCCCTATCTCCCTCTCTCAGTATGTTACTCTCTCATCTCTTAATTTCATTTTATTTCTTTTAGATATCTTCCCTTCATCTTCAACTCACCCTGTGTCTGCTCTCTCTCTTTTACATATATATATATATAAACATATATATATATACACATACATACATATACACATAGATATATACATACATACACATTCACTTATATATATACATAAACATACATACATATATATTTGCATATTCCCTTCAACTACCCTAATACTGAGGTCTCATGAATCATACTCATCATCTTTCCATGTAGGAATGTCAACAAAACAGTTCAACTTTAGTAAGTCCCTTGCAATTTCCGTTTCTTGATTACTTTTTCATGCTTCTCTTGATTCTTGTGTTTGAAAGTCAAATTTTCTATTCAGTTCTGGTCTTTTCACTGAGAAAGCTTGAAAGTCCTCTATTTTATTGAAACTCCATATTTTGCCTTGGAACATGATACTCAGTTTTGCTGGGTAGGTGATTCTAGGTTTTAATCCTAGCTCCATTGACCTCCAGAATATCGCATTCCAAGCCCTTCGATCTCTTAATGTAGAAGCTGCCAGATCTTGGGTTATTCTGATTGGGTTTCCACAATACTCAAATTGTTTCTTTCTGGCTGCTTGCAGTATTTTCTCCTTGATCTGGGAGCTCTGGAATTTGGCAACAATATTCCTAGGAGATTTCTTTTTGGGATCTATTTGAGGAGGCGATCGATGGATTCTTTCAATTTCTATTTTGCCCTGTGGCTCTAGAATATCAGGGCAGTTCTCCTTGATAATTTCTTGAAAGATGGTATCTAGGCTCTTTTTTTGATTATGGCTTTCAGGTAGTCCAATAATTTTTAAATTATCTCTCCTGGATGTATTTTCCAGGTCAGTGGTTTTTCCAAGGAGATATTTCACATTGTCTTCCATTTTTTCACTCCTCTGGTTCTGTTTTATAATATCCTGATTTCTCATAAAGTCACTAGCTTCCACTTGCTCCAATCTAATTTTTAAAGTAGTATTTTCTGCAGTGGTCTTTTGGACCTCCTTTTCCATTTGGCTAATTCTGCCTTTCAAGGCATTCTTCTCCTCATTGGCTTTTTGGAGCTCTTTTGCCATTTGAGTTAGTCTGTTTTTTAAGGTGTTGTTTTCTTCAGTGTATTTTCCAGCATTTTTTTGCGTCTCCTTTAGCAAGTCATTGACTTGTTTTTCATGGTTTTCTCGCATCCTTCTCATTTCTCTTCCCAATTTTTCCTCTACTTCTCTAACTTGCTTTTCCAAATCCTTTTTGAGTTCTTCTATGGCCTGGGGCCAGTTCATGTTTTTCTTGGAGGCTTTGGTTGTAGGCTCTATGACTTTGTTGTCTTCTTTAGGCTGTATGTTTTGGTCTTCTTTGTCACCAAAGAAAGAATCCAAAGTCTGAGACTGAATCTGGACGCGTTTTCGCTGCCTGGCCATATTCCCAGCCAACTAACTTGACCCTTGAGTTTTTCAGTGGGGTATGACTGCTTGTAGACTTACGAGTTCTATGTTCTACGTTTGGGGGGGAGGTGCCAGCTCTGTCAGAGCCGCACTCCTCCTTCCCCAAGGACCCCCAGTCCAGACTGGGCTTAGATCTTCAGCAGGCTGTTGCGCTCCTGCTCTGATCCGCCACTTAATTCCCCCCTCCAGGTGGGCCTGGAGCCGGAAGTAACAACAGCTGTAGCTGCCCCACCTCCGCTGCCCCCGGGGCTGGAAGCCGAACCACGAACTCCTTCCACTCCCGCAGCTTTTCCCACTAACCTTCTCCGCAGTCTTTGGTGTTTGTGGGTCGAGGGGTCCGGTAACCGCCGCAGCTCACATATTCAGGGCGCTAGGGCCCCCTTCACCCGGCTTCTGGTCTGGATGGTCCAAGTCGCTCAGGGTGGGCTCTACTCCACTCCGTTCCCAGCTCCCAGCTCCGTGTGGAATAGACCTCACCCAGAGACCATCCAGGCTGTCCTGGGCTGGAGCCCTGCTTCTCTCTGCTGTTCTGTGGGTTCTGCCGTTCTAGAATTGGTTCAGAGCCATTTTTATAGGTTTTTGGAGGGACTCGGGTACGGAGCTCACTCTAGTCCGTGCTTACCAGCCGCCATCTTGGCTCCGCCCCTCGGAAAAAATTTTTAAAAAACAACTAAAGAACAAACAACAAAGTGCCAAGTTCTGTGATTGTTCTGACTGCAAGAGAAAACAGTGGATTTGGCCTTCTGAGAATAGCTGAGCATTAGTCTCCCAAACGAAAGTATTTTTGAGGCCAATGGGGATGAAAATCACTAAGATTATAGGATACCAGGAATATTATGACCTTAGCTTTTGCTATGGTGCAACAGATGAGTGGACCAGATAAAATCTTAATAATGATAACTGTCATTAAGCATGTTAAAGTTTGCAAGGCATTTTATAATCATTACTGCATTTAAATCTCAGGAAAGGTAGTTACTGGAGGTATTTTATCTCCATTTCACAGATAAGGAAATAGGCTTAGGAAAGTTAAGTAATTTGCCCATGGTCATGCAGCTAGTGTGACACAGCATTTGAATGATAGTCTTTCTGATTTTAAGTTTAATATGCTAATGATTCTATTATATCATGTTCAGGCTGGTCAGGAATAAAGTTTCTGGTCAAGGGAGTAATAAAGTCTATTGACAATTAGGATGAGACAGAGAAAAAAGAATCGGGTCCCCCAGCACAGTTGCCTCTGGGGTATGAGAGTATTAGGAACCTATTCAGGATAAAAAAAAGACAAAATCTACTTAGTCTGGGATTTCACAAAATAATATTATCCAGATCCAGGTGAGAAGGTAGAAACTATAGGTAAAACTGGTAACATGAAAGTTTTCCTTATAAAATAACTCAGGATAGATGAGGAAGAGAGCCAGATGTTGTGTTTTTATTTTAAATTCCAACAAAATAAAATAAAAATATCAAGGAAACTCACTCTTTCTTCCAAGACTACACATGAAGACAGCAAAACCTCTAGATGGATCAGACAAGTAGGGACCTAGCCAGGTTAATAGGCTCCCAGTAACTGACTAGAAAAGGACATGAGATCAGGATAGGAACATCCCAAGACAAGTCTGACTTTGGTATGGCCAAGGAAACAGGATATATAAGTCTAGAGTCAGGTACCCATGAGTTTGGTCCTTCTGGGGACAGACTTGAAGGCCTCCAACAAAGTACCAGGGCCACTAAAGGCCAGGCAGGTAGTGTTGATCGTGTTAAGGACCTTCTCAAGACAGAACGAAACTAACAAAACCAATGGTTTAAGTTTGTTGGGAGATAGCTTAAATACTGAATGACCAGGGGTCTGGCCCTGTCAGGAGTGAAGTTCTGTGATAAAGGATCAGGGCCATCTAAGAGACATACCGACTTAGTATAACTGATAATCAGAAACTCCCAGGAAACAAGTGGAGGTCAGAGATTTGGGGTCAGTTAAAGCCTATGGAAGTAGGATCTGGATGCATCAGGGGAAATGCTGTGCAATAAGAGTTGGGTCACCAAAAGGCAGTAAAATTAGAGAATCAGGATCTGCTAGGGGATGAAATTGAAGACCATACCAACAAAAGTTATTCCAAAGCCTCAAATAAAAAATGTGAATTGGCCATGGAAGAGCTTAAAAAAGATTTTAAAAATCAAGCAAGAGAGGTAGAGGAAAAATTAATAAGAGAAATGAGAGTGATGCAAGAAAATCATGAAAAATGAGTAAACAGCTTGGTGAAGGAGGCACACACACAAAAAAACTGAAGAAAATAACACCTAAAAAAAAAACAGAATAGGCCAAATGGTAAAAGACACACAAAAATGCAATGAAGAGAAGACTACCTTGAGAAGTAGAATTGGCAAAATGGAAAAAAGATATACAAAAATTCACTGAAGGGAAGAACTCCTTAAAAAGTAGAATTGGCCAAATAGAAAAAAGGAGGTACAAAAGCTCTCTGAAGAAAACAATTCCTTGGAAGTTAGAAATTGGCAAGTAGAAGCTAATGACATTATGAGACATCAAGAAATGGTCAAACAAAATCAAAAGAATTAAAAAATAGAAGACAACATGTAACAACAATGTTGCTAGCAGCTGCTGTGGAGGTGAAAGACCAACAACAAGAGCACACAAGAGGGCTCCTAGTACAGATTCTTTGATCTGCTTTTCTAAGGAAAGCAACTTTAAGGGATTTATAATCTTTAATTAAACATACATATATCATTCACTTCATTCAGGGGGAAAAGCCAGCACCCTGAACTTCAGAGAGTATACAAACAGAAATTACAAGCATACATTACATAAAGAGAGTAAATAAACACAAACCAGTAGACACGCTTCTAATTATCTAACTATAGCAATACATACAGTTACCAGAGAAAGAAGCATCAACATCTGGGTTTTCAAAGCCGGGGTTGCTCTTTGACAGTTACCCCCAGATTCTTGTCTGGTCAAATCACATGACATTCTTCCAGTGAGTGAGAGCCCCAAAACAAAATGCCAACCTCAGAGTTTATACACGTGTTCAGGGTCAGAGGGCATCACAACTATGTGACTCAAACCCATGTAACCTAAGTATTCCAATGGCTTAAGCAGGTCATCAAAGACTTGATACAATCAAAGACTTTTGATTGAAACAAAGACGAGACTCACAAAAGCACTTGATTGCTTTAGTGCTGAGAAACACTCAAAAGACAACAAAAAGTCCACTTTGCTTGCTGTTATATTTCAAAGACAAGACCCATCAAAGGTACTTGACTACCTCAGTGCTGAGAAGCACTTCAAAACAAAAAAACAGAAAGTCCCACTTTACCTGCCCAGATTCAAACAAAGGCAAAAAATCCCACTCTGCTTACTATCACACAATGTGACATATCTCATTGGAAAAACAACTGACCTAGAAAATAGATTCAGAAGAGATAATTTGAAAACTATTGGACTACTTGAAAGTTATGATCAAAAAAGGTGCCTAGACATCATCTTTCAAGAAGTTAATGAGGAAAACTTCCCTGATATCCTAGAACCAAAAGGTAAATTGAAGTAGAAAGAATCCACCACTGACCTCTTGGAAAAGATTTCAAAATGAAAATTCCCAGGAATATTACAGCCAAATTCCACACCAGCCAGATTAAGGAGAAAATACTTCAAGCAGCCAAAAAGAAACATTTTAAATATCCTAGAGCCAGTCGGAATAACAAGATTTAGCAGCTTACACCTTAAAGGATCATAGGGCTTGGAATATAGTAATCCAGAGGGCAAAGGAGCTAGGATTACAACCAAGAATCACCTCCTCAGCAAAACTGAGTATAATCCTTCAGGAAAAATGAATATTCAATGAAATAGAGGACCTTTAAGCATTCCTGATGAAAAGACCAGAAGTGAATACAAAAATTGACTTCCAAATACAAGATGCCAAAGAAGCATAAGAAGGTAGACAGGAAAGAGAAATTATAAGGGATTCAATAAGGTTAAACCATTTACATTTCTACATGGAAAAGTGGTATTTAGACTCCTAAAAACTTTCTTATTATTCGGACAATTAGAAGAAGTATACATAGACAGAAAGGACAGGTGGAATGTGATGGTATGATTACCTAAAAAATAAAATTAAGGGATGACAAAGAAGAATGCACTGGGAGATGAGAAAAGGGAGAGGTAGAATGGGATAACTTATCTGACACAAAAGTGGCCTGAAAGAGATTTTACAGTGGAGGGGGAAATGGGGAAAGTGGAGAGGGAAGTACACGAACCTTACTCCTATTGGAATTGGTTCAAAGAGGAAATAATATACACACTCAGTTAGGTGTAGAAATCTATCTTATCATTCAGGAAAGTAGAAAAGGAAGGGGATGGGGGCAGAGCAGATAGAATAGAAGGCAGTTTGAAGGAGATAAAAGTCAGAAGCAAAACACTTTTGAGAATGGACAGGGTAAAAGGGGAGTGTAGGATAAACAGGGAAATAGGATGGAAGAAAATACATAGTTGGTAATCATTGCAATGAAAAAAAATTACAGTGAGTTTCTCTATTAAAGATTTCATTTCTCAAATGTATAGAAAACTGAGTGAAATTTATAGAAAATAAGAGCCATTCTCAATTGATAAATGGTCAAAGGATATGAACAAAGTAATCAAATCTATCTATAGTCATATAAAACTTATCTAAATCACTATTGATGAGAGAAATGCAAATTAAAACAGCTCTGAGCTACTAACTCATACCTGTCAGATTGGCTAATATGACAGAAAAGGAAGATGACAACTGTTGGAGGGGATGTCAGAAATTTAAAACACTAATGGATTTTTGATAAATTCGTATACTGATTCAACCATTGTTGAGAGCTATTTGGAACTATGCCCAAAGGGTTATAAAACCATGCACACCCTTTGACCAAGATACTACTAGGTCTGTATCCAAAAAAAGGTAAAAAAAAAAACAAAAGGAAAAGAACTTATGTGTACAAAAATATTTGTAGCAGCTATTTTAGTTGTGGCAAAGAAGTGAAAATTAGGGAATATTCATCAATTGGGGAATGGCTGAATAATTTGTTGTATATGATTGTGATAGTATTGTGAATACTATTGTTCTTTTAAGAAATTATGAGCAGCATACTCTCAGAAAAAAACATGGAAAGATTTACATGAACTGATGCAAAGTGAAGTGAGCAGAATCAGGAGAACATTATACATAGTAACAACAATACTGTATGATCATCTGCTATTCTCAGCAATACAATGATCCAAGACAATTCTGTAAGACTTATGATGAAAGGTGCTGTTCATCTCCAGAGAAAGAACTGATAGAGCCTGAATGCAGATCAAAGATACTTTTTCTTCAGTTCCTTTATTTTTCTTGGGGTGTTTTGTCTGTTTTCTTTTACAGAATGATTTAGATGGAAATGTGTTTTGCATGACTACTTATGTATAACCTACGTTTAATTGCTTGCCTTCTCAATGAGGGAGAAGAGGGGAAGGAAGAAGTGAGAATTTGAAACTCAAAATTTGAAAAAAAAAACAAGAGTTAAAATTCTTTTTACATGTAATTGGGAAAAATATTAAATAAGATTTTTTAAAAAGAATGCTGGAAATGTAGAGGCCAGGTAATAGAGGGCTTTAAAAGCCAAATAGAGGATTAGCTAGTGGAGTAACCTGCAATTTAGGAAGATCCCACTGGCAGCTGAGTGGACTGTCCTAAATGCCATATATATAATAGAAGCTACAAAACAAGATTTGGAGTATGTGAGGTGTGGAGATCTTTGGGAAATGACATGAAAACCTATTCTGCACTAGAAAAAGTGAAGGCATATCTATCTGAGCTCTACCCAGAGGGAGGCAAAGGTTGTGGCAGGGGTAGGAGATGGAGATAAGGATGATGGTGGGAGTATAGGTAGCATAGTAAGAAGAAGCCCAAGAAGTTATCACACAGCATTGCCAGGAGAATAATTATGTGAAAAAGATCAGTCTTTGGACTATAGAACAGTTGAGAATTATTAATAGCACTGAGAAAAGTATCAATGCAATCCATTCTGTTAGCTTTCTCCTATTCAATTCTGGAGTCAATTGATTGTCCATCTACTTTGACTTCCTCCAAATATGCATTAACTCAATGAACTGGTCATTCATCTACTTGCGACAATCTGGATGTTAGATTTTACATCCATTTAGTTTTTCTTATATGAATTGTTAGGCTCTCCTTGGAAAAACCATTTCATGTCTTGGGCCTGGATCTAATCAGCACAATGTCAGCCACAAATGAGAGCAGATGAAAATCCTTACTATACATACTGAATCTCTGTTCCTTCTGAACCTTATACAAGGCATCCTTCTTTGCAATGGCAAGCATATTATTTCCCAGTAGGTTTTTTTCCCCCTTCTATTGACATCATTAATAATCACAGAGAATTTGCATAGTCATCTCCATAGTGATATTTCTCAAGGGATCTTGTATAATCTTAACGAAAATGAGAGAATATTGGGTGGAAGTTAGCCCTTTAGGGCATGGCTTTCCTCTACTTAGTCAAATGCTATTTTATGATAAATAACAATAAATTCAGTGGGATCCCACATTCCTTGAACTTTTCAGTCACTTGTATACCTATGAAGATATGAGCTGCTATAGAGGTTTTGTTAGCGCAAGTCGCCCTGTTCCCTGACTCAAGATGATTTTGTGAGGATCAAACGAGATTAATTATGGAATGATACGTACCAAGTGTTTTGGAGCATAAGACATACATGTCAACTACTATTATTCTTAGAAATATACATGCCTACCCACATATAGCCTAGCTATGCAGTCGCATCTCACCGAATCACTATAATCCAGAATCTCAGAGTTGGAAGGGCACAGTCCTCTGGTCCAAATCATATCTGAATAGTGGTGGTAACTGTGGGAGAGTGTTCAATTAACTGACATGCTTAATTTGGTCAATGTAGAAAATCAAGTCACATAGTTAAAGTCACAATATGGGTTTGTTTTCTTGGCCTGAACAACAAACTTGTTTCTCTGCACTGATTAAATCAAACTTAATTTTGCCAAACCTTTTCTTTGTCTTCATGGTGAAGGTATAGTCTCTCTGTCCTTCAAATGAATTTTTATATAGCTCCATATACCCATGGGCACTTAGAGAATATCATTTGATGATAATTTCCATTGAATTATGGATCTTGACAATTCTATTTCTAAGACTCATCTGAACTTTGTACATGGGAGATGCTACAATGAATGAGAAATAAGCTTTAAAATATTAAATAATTCCCTTGGCTTTGGCATAAATTATATCAGTCAAAACATATATTGATAAAGTTAATGAATTTAATTACTGAGCATTAGATCTGTCAACTTGAGCCCAAATTTAATAATTGTGTCACACATCACATTTAAAAATAATTAAGGATGCCCAAGTTAATTCTAATTATTTTCAATGAGTGGGGCTGGGATATCTTTGTTTATCAATGGAAATATGAAAAAAAAACATTAAATTATATAAATGGAGACTATTCCTATGGTTATCTTACGCATTTCTTCTGTCTTCAGGATTGAGGCACTGGGAAAGAAACTATCAGTTTCAACACAACGGTAAAGATGTTCAAACAACATTAAATGTAGCCATTTCATTTCTCAGAACTGTCAACAGTACCAGGATAGATAATCATGCTGCAGTCTTTGACTCTCTAGGGAATTTAGATCAGCCACTGAGGTATTTCACATTTCACTGTGAAACCCATGCTATCAACTTGGCATCACCCTGAGAGCCGATAAAATGTGGTACCTACACGCTCAAAATTACTGATTGTAGCACATCTCTAATAGCAAAACAATGATTACTGAGCTACTGACAATAGAAGCCATTATAGAGCAGTTAGAGATAGCGCAGGTTCAATAGTTTCTAATGTTTATACATTGATTCTTTATTAGAGAAAATCAGTTGTTCTACCCTTAGTTATTATTTGATTTGGCATTCATCTTTTCACCAAAACTAGGGCATCTCAACTTGTTCATTTATGTCTGTGAAATCATTATCCTCCTTACACCACAAATCTGACTTAAAAGAGATTTAAATAAGGAACTATTCTGGGGTTTGAAGAAAGAAACAAGAAATTCTCACAAATTTGGCAATCGCTCCCCCCCCACACACACATACACACACCAATGAATCCATGCATTATAGCCAACAAAAAGTTATAGGGCACTGGACCAAGGCAGAGATTATCTTGTAGGTGGCATAGGTGAAAAGGAATTCCCATTGGCTTAAACTCTAGGGGCACTCTGATATTGGTGATCTGAACAATTTTATTTCCTTCAAAGAAAGGTTAATCCAAAACAGAAACTATGATATTTCAGAGCTGGGATGTTTGAGGTCAGAGACTTGCTTTTCTCTTCATCCCTATCAATGCTTAGGACAGTTCCTGACACATTTTTTGTTGTTTTCGGTTGTTTCAGCAGTGTCTTACTCTACATGAACTCATTTAAGGTTTTCTTAGCAAATATACTAGAATGGTTGTCATTTCCTTCTCCAGCTGATTTTACAGAGGAGGAACTGAGGCAAGCAAGGTTAGGTGACTCGCCCAAGGCCATGCAACTGGTAAGTGTTCTTCCTACCGGTCTTACTTGGCTCCACATGTCTTACTTGAAGAAGATCCTACTCATTAAAGCATTCCTATATGTGTATTAGGAGCTTCATATAACTTCGGCATCAGTTAACAAGAGCTGATCAGTGATGATTTCCATTCAGAGGCCAGGAAAGCTCTAGCATCCCAGAAATTCTTAACACTAAATTTTCACTTAATTGTTTTTTATTGGTTCTGAATGTCTATGAATCAATTACTGATTTCTGCTAAAGGTAAATATTCACAATATTAAATACCAATATTTCATCTCACAACAGGTCTTTAACAACCAATAGATTCAAGTCTAAAAATCCTTGGTTAAATAGCAATGAATAATAATAGAGTATAAATGTATTGTTTTCAATGTGAATAAATCCCTCTACTCATAATTCAGGAAAAGACATGAAAGTCAGAGATAGCACTAAGCTAAAGGTCTCAGTTAAGAATAGGATAGAAACATACATCTGTACATTCCAAACAACTTGGTAAATAAATGAAGATTCAGCCCCCCTTCCACATATGCTTCAAATATAACAATATTCATCCTGTGAAAAGTTCACCAAATTGACTAAAACATTTGTTTGTTGCCTTCCTGTTTATTATTGTGATTAGTTCCTTTTCTAGCTACATTAACAAAATGAGACATCAGGTAGCTGTCAGTGTCCCACATTTGCAGCTCAATCTTCCACTGCACACTGCACTGAAAAGTCTAATGCTGATAACTAGCCCCAGCCTACAGATCTGGCCTGCTTTGCATTGCAAGTGCAGCTGGCAGGGCTCCCTCATGCATTTGCAATTACAATGCAGGAGTGAGACTTCTACTCATCAACTAATAATACTACATTGTTTGTTTAACCACTGTCATTTGGAAATATTACTGCGCTTTATAAAGCCAATGGTGTAGAACAGTAGTTAATCAATGTATGCTAACTCTTTGGCCCTGCCAGATTTTCACATTTTCAAGTAGATTGTTTGTTTTTCTTTTCAAAAAATGGCAAAGCAATTATACCATTTATTGACAGTGGTCCACAGAAACATTTAAAATTGTTGGTACATATTTCCCATTTTGTTGCTTAAACTGGAATTTTTAAAACAAAGTGAAACCATCCAAAGTTTTCTTTATATTCAAGTTTATTTATACAATATCTGAAATGGCTAACCAGGAACACCTTGGTATCCTAAGTTATTACTGTACTGCCATGACATCATTCCATGTAAGTCCTCTACTCAAAGATTTTCAGGGGCTTCTTTTTGTCTATTGAATAAAATACAAACTCCTTTGTATGGCATTCAAGGCCTTCTATAACTTGGCACCAACCTACCTCTTCCAATCTCACCTCTTACTATTCTCTACTACAAACTATATACTCCAGCCCAATGGATCCTTTGAGCACATCCTCTGTTTTCTAAATTCTAAACCACTGGTCACATTGATTTCTACGCCTGGAACGTCCTCCCTCAACAGCTTTGCTTTTTTGAACTCACATCCAGCCTTTAAAACTTAAATTCATCTACTGCTCTGCTGGGTTTCAACTCTATGGAACAAGATGCCCCTCAAAGGATAAGCTCATCACTTTTAAACTCACCACCATGCTGCTAAGTCAAATCATCTTCCTCAGCCTCCTTCCCCCTCTGATTGAAGGTCTAGAAAGCAGAACACTATTCTCCTCCAAAGGCTTTCCTTGATAGTGGGAAGAAACTGGTCTCAGTTCACTCCACTTTACATGGGCTCCTCTGCCTGGTTTCAACTTCACAGAACAAGAAGCCTTCAAGTTGGCACAATGGGGTATCCCCTACCTCTTTTACTGCTTCCTCTTGTGTGTGCTTAGAAAATGCACTACTCCGGGGTTACTGTACACCTTTTGTTGGACGAGGATGGGTGGAGAAGGGTTTGTCCTTACTCCACACTCCACCCCCACTCCTATCTCCATGCCACCTCCATAGTTAGAGGCAGTAGAGGTAGACTGGTAGCCAGGATTTATTGCAGTATATGTACCAATTCCTGAAACAATTAAAATGTATAAAATTGTACTACCTTATATGTTCTTGTCTTTTTTTATGTGGTATGGACAAAGTTTTTGAATGTTGTGGCTCAACCTCACTTTTCCCATAAGTCTTCAGGTTTTCATTGTGCAAATTTATATGGCGTTGTGATTTTTAGGAACACATATGCCAACTTATAGCAGAACTGCCTGTATAGTTAATTATATACATGTATAATCTTCCCAACAATCTGTAAATTCTTTTAGGTCAGACACGATGTATATTCGTATTTGTACATTCATCAGCATCCTACACAGCCCCTTCAATTTAATAAGCATTTAAGTGCTCTGTGCTAGATACTGTATTCAGTGATGGGTGTACAAAGACCAATAAAACAGTTTGTCTTGAAGGAATGGGAGAGGAGACAGGGGGAAAGAAGGAGAGACAGAGCAAGAGCCAACAGGCATGTATGTGTGTGTGTGTGTGTGTGTGTGTGTGTGTATTGTGTATATGGTGTCTATAATGTGTACAATACAAGCAACACACACACACACTCCTGTGAACTGTTAAATGGAAGAAACCACAGGCCCAGAAAGAGGAACTTGGAATAAACCCGAGTGTGATCACAGTTTACACAGATGCATTTATTGCCCAAGAATAAGCTTACAAGCTGGAACAATGTCTCTTCTGACATGTTCAAGAACCAGTTGGAAAGAGTTAGATATGTGTACATTTTAAACAAAGGGAAGCAGGGAATTTGGGGAGAAAGATGGGAATGAGTCAGTCCCCATTCCAAAGATACAGGAGATCCAGGAGGGAAAGTAAAGAATTCCAGGTGTCAAATATGTGGCTCTTTGATATGCAAATCAGCTTTACAGTTCAAGGCTTAAGCACAAATAATAAGATAAAGAGATATAAAACAGAATGTGTCCTAGAGCTCCACAACCAACAATTAGGGCAGTCTCTGGAAATAAAGATGTCTCCTGAAGGTTCATAAATCACCAAGTGGCTCAAGGTCTGCTTCAAAGCTCGGATGAGCTTAATTGGTTTCAGAGTTGTTGATTTTCTGCCTATCCAGCTAAGTTTCCTCTCAGTCACCACAAAAGACTGTTGGTATGTCAAGCCAAGCCCTCATACAGTTCTTCTGGTTAGCTGGATAATTGGTGTGGGGGAAGGGGGGGAAGCTCAAGGTCTTCATTTTCACATTATTCATTATTCCCTCCTCTTGGCCAAAGGGGGCACCAGAACCCCTGAGGGACAAGAAGAGTGAACCATGCCTGCCAGAGGTTAGTATCCTAAAGAGGCAAAGGACACAACAAAACATTCAGTGGCTCTAAGGCTACAGGACAAGTGTAAGCAATGGGGTCACCAAGAATCTCAATAAACAAATACCATTAAATAAAAGACCAAAGCAACACAATAATGATCAAATACCAATGTAACCCAGGTTCAGTTAATGAGCACATTTCATTTTGAACTCCTGGTATCCTGTCTGATTGTCTAGTCCCTGGAAACATCTTTTCTTGGGGAAGTGTGGAAAATATCATGTCCTCAGGGTCACCACTTCAGTAGATTCACATCTCTGGTTTTGAGTAACTTGTAGAGATTCCTAAGAAGCTCCTGCTAAAATCCTTTACAAAACAGATCTCAATACAGGAGTGAAATAATAGTCAAATATCCACTTCTCCAATAAATAGTTTATGTTGTGAAAATCAGCTCAAGCCTTAAATTTCTCATCTTCTTAACGACAGGCTATAAGGGAGACATCAAATTAAGGGCCTGTTAGTTCACCTGAAGATTAGGAGAATTTAGGTTGATAAATACCCTATGTGGTTTACCTCTTTATCTAAACTCTGTACCTGACATAAATATTGTTTACAACAAAGGGTTACTGATACCTTGATACATGTAGGTCATTCAAATACAAACTAAATATTTCAGAATACCACAGAAAGCAGAACTCTTAAACCCTTCCAAATCACATGTATATTCATTTGCTCTTACTGTTTTCTCAACATTTCTACTCAATTGTTTACTTTACAATTTTTATTTTAATTGTTAACTATTTTAGAACTCCAAATTTAAATACTCCTTAATTTAACTTAATTCCAATTTAATTCAATTAATCAAGACACCCCTCAGGAGGAGCAGAGACAGATAAGGATTCAATCCTCACATAAAAATATAGGTTACAGAACACTTTTTAAAATAAGATGACCTATGATACACAAATGAATTTACATAAAAGTTACCAAGTTAACTTCAATTGTAGCAAAGGACTTAGGATACCTTAAGTAATCAGTTTAAAACATACCAAATAAGCTGTTTATAATAAAACATGTTTGTACCATAGGACATACTCTGCAAACAGGTGTTATTTCCACATTACACAATAAACTGAAACAAAACTGACTTTTCCATTAATGTAATAGAAAATATTTCCTAAGTTACTCTCCTCTAAGAAAACTGATTGCACTAAAATTCTTTTCTTCAAAACAAAACTGAAAATACTTCTGATTTAGTTTTTAAAAATGAAGAGAATAACAGCTTTGTCCCATAAACTGTTGAATCAATACCAAATAATTCTTACATCATTTTAAAAACATTTAAGGACCTTATTTTGTAGAAAATATCTATAACTAGTAACAGATAGATGACAAAGCCAGATATTCATCCACTTTAGTTATTTAGGGTATAGAAAGGACTAAAATTCTGGGCTAAAAGGCTCAAATCTTATACCTGCATCTCACTATAGTAATTCAGATGTAGTTCAGCGTTAACCCAAGAGATAAAGATCTACTATTTTGTTCATACCGATCACATGATACGATTACAGAAATTTACCACAAAAGAAGAAGAATAAAGCTACCCTAACTTCATGTCAATTTTAGGTATTAAGTCAGGTTTAAAGTTAACCAGGTGGGATATTCTCTATTCAAGAAATGTCATATTGGGGAAATTGAGTCTGCAGAATCCTATCTCAGTTTATGACAAGAGTTATTCTCCCAGCCTTTCCCATGAGAATATGACCTGCAGTTCATGGGTGTGAACCCCAAACAGTTGCTGGCATTATGAATCATTGGCTGAATAGCATTCCTTGATTATCATACTTGGAGTCAGACTCAATATTAGTTAACTGTTCAAGAAGGTCTCAAGTAACAAGTTTCAATAATCAGAGCTTCAGGTGGATTCAGCTCTCAAGAATCCCATATCCTAGACAACAAATATTGATTATAATCTCACATTGGTAACAGTAAGAGATTTATCACAGAAAAATCACGTTATTTTGATGTAACTAGTACCCATGCTAAGTAGATGTTTTTTTCATCCCTAGGTTTAACATTATACAAATGATTTTGCTTTAAGATGCTTAATAGCAAACAACAAAAGACTTGAGATGGAATGTGTAAATGTAATAGTCCCAAACTGCATCGAGAGAACAGATTGTATGAAACATTGGCTCTAGTGAAACATGTTCAATTATTAACCATGTTCAAATAAACATAAACATAAACTACTGCTCTCAGAATCCCTTTAAACAATGGTAACATCTTTAAAGTGACTCTTAATCAGTTTGCATGTGTTTCAGGGCACGCTTTACACCAAGCCTGCACAACCTGCCACCGTAAGCAGCCCAACAGCACACCAAAGGATTTCAGGCAGATTTCAGAGGATATTTTCCTCTATATTATTCCTGGTCTGCCCCAAATCCTTTGGTGGTGGGCAGGTTGTATAAGCCTGCTCTGCCCATAGGTTATAATCCCAGATTAAATAACAAACATAAGTAAAATCAGACTTCCTGTTAAGGTGACACAAGATACTCATCTTCACTAATATAACTGACTCTACTGAAATCCTATTCCTTAAAACAAACAAAAGAGATTCTTGACGTTAACTTTACAACTTAATAGATTTACATCACTGTTTCACAAGCTTCTCTTACTGTTGTCTAACTATTCCCATGTCATTCAGAAAGAATGAGCCATTTCAGGGTTTTAATCTCACACATGACTATGTAAGCATTAGCAGACAGATGAAAAGCCTAAGTATTAATTTTCTTAGTTGTTTTGGATATGGAATGACTACATATTTAGACTAAAAAAAGTAAGATCTTACATACTTCCACTGATCTTCTACTGATCACTTTCTCTAATTATAAAAACTTGTTATAAAAGGAAAACCATGGACATGATAATAACAGCAACAAACTGGTCCTTCAGGCCTAGGTCTAAGCCTAAGAGATAACCAAAGTGGGAGATATAGCCCCTCTGGGGGCACTGGGACTATTTCAGGGTGGGTGATGCCAGTAGTCTCAAATTCAATTAGAGGGCATTGAATAACAATATGTGGGCAGTGGAAGCATATGGAAAGAAGAGAAGAAAAGAAAATTTTGAAAATCCATTCATACATGTTTTATCTGTTGTTTAACACAGTTAAAGTCTCAGTGATTACATTATTTTCCAAATAAACACAAAAAAATGCAAGTTATAACCAATCAGTGGTCAAGTCTGTCAACTAGTATTAACAAGCAAGTGCTGGCAGACAAGCATATTGGACATCGTCAAAAAGTCCAGCATGCATCGGCAGGAATATGTGCCTGTAATGACTTGTTTACAACATGATACTATACTGCTATATAATGCAATATTGTATAATCAAAATTTCAATGCAGGAAAACCCCACAAATTTACAATAAATTATCAAATTTCAGATTGCCAATTTTTAAAACAATATTTTATATTTTTTTGAAATGGCACAAAATTTAAAAAAAAAACAGTTAAAAAGTTAAAGAACATAGTTTTGGGGTGGGGCAGAGTGAGTAATTGTTTTTTAAAAGGGGTAGTAAGCCAAAAAAAAATTTGGAATCTTTGGAAAGGTACAGAGTGACAACACATGTATGCCAGGATGAAGCACCGTTAGCTTTGTTTAATTTCAGGTAAGAGTAACAACAGTTGACAACCAATCATGCAGTAATGAGCCATCAAACAACTATACCTGAATTCAAAACTCAAAACAGTGTGAGTTACACTCCCAAGAACTTTTACCTCAAACGCAAGTTTCACTAATCACAGCTTAGGGCTGGATATAGTTATTTTTCCTCTCATAGTGTTACAATAAGCAACAAAAGTTTACCAGGACTCAAATATACATAAGAGATTTCACTTAGCATTCTTCACTTGCTTTTCTTCTCTTTTCAAGCTTAAACTCAACCTGGTGTAAAGAGCCATCATTAGAAATGACATACAAAAACTTGTAAATTTTCACTACACCAATTTCATTGCTTAGAAATTCCATAACCCAAACAAGTTCTTTTCCCAGGGCTGATGATTTTGCCCATTTAGATGGTTTCCAGTAACCTGGCAAGTGTACAAAACAAGGATGTCAACAGGAGGCCTGAGCCAAGGAGCCCCACCTTGAGCATACCATCACCCTTAGAGCTGCTATGGGCTGTGCTATTTGACATGCCACCTCATACAAAGTAAGATAGACTGACCCTGTTCTTACCCCAAGGTGGACTGCTCTGAATTAACCAAACCAGTCTGGATAAGGTTTTCACCTCATTATTCCTTCCTTTTAATACAACAACACATGGTCAGCAGGAGTGATAAAATAACCTAATCATTTTCAGACTTGTTTTTGTGTTAATTTCCTCAAAAAGCTGGATCAATTTTTTTTTGTCCCTAGCCTTGTTTACCTATCTCTGAGACTTTCAAGATAAGGAGCAGCCTTAAATATTTGCCTTCCAAGTCCCATCCCCCTAGAAACTCAAAGTTGCATGTCACAAAGAACCACATAAAGTTTCCCATATCCTTGTCTGAATGAGATCAAAACTTTTTTTTCACTTCTCTTTAGTTCAAATCTGAGTTCTGCAATCTTAGAAGGAACTCATAGCTTATCGATTTACTCATAGCTCTCTATAATTCTTCCCTACATAATTCCAAATAAATCAGTAACTTTTCATGACTATAGTGATAAACACACGAAGTATTACACAATCTTCCCTCTTATACAAAGCCAAAACATTCACAAACCTCAACGCGCTTAAACTTTCTACACATCTTTATATACCTCTCCTACAGTTTGAAAATCCCAGCTTTCTTATACGTTCATATTTTTTCCTTAAGCCTTAATTATTTCTTTCCAATTCTTCCAAGCCAATTACTCAGACTATATAATTTTCCTTTTCTTGTTCAACCATATTTCAAACTGTATTTATTCCACTGAAAATTTCCTTTATAATTTTAGCACTTGTTGTCAAACAAACCCAATGACTTATCAAAAGCTTACTTTTACCACTATATAATATAAGTTTGTGACCCTTTTTCCACTAGTTTACTTATCACACTGTATTTTTTTTCTCCTGATTTGTTACCATTCAGGTATTCCCTAAAAGATAGAGGCATCGAAAACCCATTAAAAGGTCCCTAGTAATTATAAAACCTTAACAGATTGGCCTATACTAATAACAATTAAATACTGGTATATTACTCACAGAAGCAATATAAAGCATTTGCAAGTTGCTTTCTCAAATAAGCTCCTTTGGAATGGGTAAGGGGCAAGACAATACTTAAAATCCAAACACACTTTATATATTGTAAAATTTAACAGGAATCTCATATTAGTTATAGCAAAACTTCCAGCTTCAAGGTGAACACACCAATATAAAAGGTTTTATTTACATCGATCGTACTTAGTGTCAATTTGTATGACTCCCTAAATATCTAACTAGATATTTCAATCAAACTCAATTACCTTTTTGGTTGTTTCCTGATACTCACAAAATTTTTCCCCTTTTCATGTGACAGAAACAGGTAAATGCCAGTCCCGTTTCAAAATGCAAGCCTTGAAACTTTCACTGACACAGATCCCAAACCTGCCTTTCTATAAACAGTGAGATAACTTTCTTTTCTAGCTGCAAAACAACAAATGAGTCATTTCAGGGTTAGGGAAGGGGATGTAAAGAAGAAATAAATTCTCCTAATTCTCTTAAAACAAATTGTAAAGAATATTAACCCAATTACTTGCTAGAATTTATTTTCAACATTTACAAAAGCATTCAAATCACAATATAGTGATTCACAGTAAAGTATCTATATTTTAATGCCAAATTCAATTTCTATTTAGTTTACAATGTAAAAACATTATACAGTCAGAGCAAAAAATATTACTTTTCTCCTTATTCACCCTTCCCCCCACATTTCCTAACCCAACCACAGTTCAGGAGTGAAAGGGAATCTCTTTTTGTTGGTGGTGCTGTTATTAATAAGACAGAGAGACAGCTTTACCAACAAAATTTTTCCTTCTAAACTACATGCACATAATTACAACCTTTGACAGACACATAAATATAAATAAGGAACACAAACAAACCAACAAGTGTGAGATAGTAACCTCCAATACTAAAAGTTACTTATCCTTTTATGCCTTACTAGATGTCTCCAGAGGGGCCATTGTGTCTATCCCACACGGATACATCCAGCCCTAGAAATGATTATTTCCTTTTATTGATCGTATCCCAAATAATCTTTGCTTCATTGAGTTTTTCCTTCTCTGCCTCTCTCTTTTCCCTCTGATGCACAGAGTCAGAAAGGGAGGGGAGAGAGAGAGAGAGAGAGAGAGAGAGAGAGAGAGAGAGACAGACAGACAGACAGACAAAGTGGACAACTGCCATTTCAAGGTTCCTCTAAGCAGCACTGAGATTTCTCATATTTGCCAATGCTATAAATCTGTCAATTAAATTTAAAATGCACAATTGACTAAAATTCCTGGTATTTAACCCTCCTGCCAGCATTATCAAGACACTTAACACTTTTTTATAGTAGTAGCAGCTATTACCCATAGTTTTAGAGCAGTATGTCAAAGCTAAGATCAGAAAAAAACCAGGATCAGCATTGTCTCAAAAGGCTAACAATAGAGACCAGGATCTCAGAGCTGAGATCAGTGTACCCAGGGTGGTCAAGAATAAACTAGGATCTCAAGACTGAAATCAGAAACCAGGGTCTAGGGAGAGACTAGACCAGAGAGATCTTTTTACCTAGGGGACACCTCATAAGAGGGTCTCCGAAAAGGCCCAGTAGAATCACAGACTAAAAAGGAAGCTAAGGACTTAACCAAAAGTGGAAGCCCAGGGATCAGGGCAGCAACAATTTGACTTACCAACTAACAGACAGAGGGGACATTGGCCAATCACCCCGTCGTACCAGATGCCCTTGTCCAAATGTGGATTGGTGGGAAAAGGTACTCAGCCTATTCCACTTCTGACACGAGAACTGTGAGAGAAAAACCTCTGTGAACTGTTACAGAGAAGAAACCCCAGACCCAAGAAGAGGAATCTGGAACAAACAAGAGTCTGATCACACTTTACACAGATGCATTTATTGCCTGAGAATAAGCTTGCAAGCTGGAACAATGTCTTCTCTGACATGTTCAAGACCCAGTTTGAAAGAGTGAGATATTTATACATTTCAAGCAAAGAGATGCAGAGAATTTGGGGAGAAAGGTAGGAATAAGTCAGTCCCTGTTCCCAAGGAAGGGGAGATAAAGGAGGGGAGGCAAGGAATTCCAGGTGTCAGATATGTGGCCCTCTGATACACAAATCAGCCTGACAGTTCAAGGCTTGAGAATAAACAATAAGATAAGGGGATGTAAAACAGAATGTGTCCTAGAAGCCTATAACCAACAATTAGGGGAGTTTCTGGACATAAGGATGTCCCTTGAGGTCCATAAACCACCAAATGGTTCAGGGTCTGCCTCAAAGGTGGTATGAACCTAACTGGCTTCAAAGTTGTTAATTTTATGCACATTTACAGGGATTGTTGGTATGTCAAGCCAAGTCCTCATACAGTTCTTCTGTTTACCTGGATAAATGGGGAGTTGGGGGTTGGGGGAATCAAGCAGATCAAGGTATTACATATGTGTGTGTGTGTGTGTGTGTGTATATATATATTATACACACACACACACACACACATATATACACAGATATATGCGTGTGTATGTGTATACATATATATATATACATACATATATACAGAGAGAGACAGAGAAACATTGTATATGCAAAACATTTGGGGGAAGGACTGTCATAAAGGGCAATTGTTACAGGTACTGTATTTGCAGAATTAAACTGAAATTTAGTAAATGTTTTCTGATTATAATAACTAAAGAATTAATGTTTTCTCAGCTCCCTCTCAACTTCTTCCTTCTCTTATAGAGCACTGACTGAAAAGTAATTTTTTCCCTGAAAGTAAGACAATGTCAGCTAAAGGGTCTTAAATAACATCTAATAGTTTAAAAACATCAAAAAATGAATTGTTGAATAAAACTACCAGAGAAAACCTGAAGGATAGTGCCTGTTTTCTTTATCTTGCCTGACAATTGTGAAAGCAGGGTGTTAGAAGAAAATGCAAATAAATGAGGAGATCTACCTCATCAAATATTAAAACACTTCTACCTATCTATAAAAGTCCCTAATTACTGTGCCCTTGAAAAATAAGAGAGGATGAAATAACTCTTAAATTGGGGACTAGAATGTGGGTTATTTTTCTCAAAAAAATTAGTAAATATACACATAAACATACATATATGTGAGATCTATTTTATCAGCATCCTACTTTTCTCTTTATCTAGCCCTATAAGAAAATGCGAGAAGCCTGGTCAAAGCAACTACGAAGAAATACATATTCATTTATCAGATGAAAAATAATTTAAAAGCCTCCAAGGGAAAAAACCTGAACCATGCAAACCTGAAAACATTATTTTCTGGAGTAAGGTCACTTTCTAAACATTCTTGAAGAAAAGAGAGTCAGTGTTAGCATAATTAAAACAAAATGCATTGGAGCTTCATAATAAGGCTGTCTTGAGCTGGCAGGTTATAAACTTATGAGTTGTTATGTACTACACAGGTAACAACCACATCTCCAAGTTCTTTTGCCACTTACTTTGCTGAATCTCCTGGGAGGTAAGCCAAGGGAGACTCTCAGCTCAATAAGTAATATCAAGCACTGGATTACAACACTAACAATGAGAGGCAATGTGAAAGAGTAATAGAGAGCCTCTCTTGGTGTCTGGTAGTCCTGGTTTCAAATCACAGTTCTGACAAGTTGCTTCATGACTTTGGACAAGTCACTAAACTGCTTAGTACCCAGTCAACATTCTAAACATTTAAATTTTAGAGCAAGTGCTAACTGCATTGGTGAAGGGAGTTTCTCACTCAGTTACCTTCAACAATAAAATCACAGGTCTAGTTTAAAAAAACTAATGACAATTTACAAAATGCAGTTCTTATGAAATATTTCTAGGTCCTAGATGTGATTTTTTCTTCTTTTTTATTCTGGATGTTTGAGTTCATTGGTGAAGGAAAATTCCCAGGAAGTAACTACATCTGCCAATGAATTTTCAGCCAGCTCCTTCTCTGCCATCGATTGGCTTGGAGCATTGGCTGAGGGCACTGAGAAACTAAATAACTCATTCAGAGAGAGACGTGAATTTTTAAGAAAAACATTAAAATGAACCCCGTTTTTAGAGTTTTGAAATTTAACGCATTTGTAACTTGTACCCTACTTAGGAAAAAAACTAATTCAACTAAAATTAAACAAATTCAATTGTTGTGAAATAATTCTGAAAATACCAGAAGCACAAAAGAGAAAATGTCAAATAAAGCCTCCCTAAATACACTTGGAATTGAGGGCAAGAACAATCTTATTTTTGTCTTTGTATCACCAGCATCTAGCTCAGTGCCTGGCACAGTTTTGGTTTTGTTGTTAAATTGTTACTGTTCAATATTTATGAATGCAAAAGCATTTTTTTAACTTAGGTTTTAAAAAACCAGCAATGAATGTTTCAAACATGTTGATAAGATTCCATGAGTCAAAAAGAAATGTCCAGAGACATCAAAGCCAAACAGGCTTATTTGGCAGGATTTAATAACCCAAGTGAGGCACCTAAGCTATGACATGGTAGGGTATCCAGAATTCCCATTCTTACGAATATCCACACTGCAGACAATCAAGTACTCTGGGCCTCTCTGTTAAGAAAATAATTTGAAGATCAAAAATCTTACCTTGAGATGAGGTCCCTAGGGGCCCAATGTCTATCATCTTATCTTTACCCAGTTTTCAAGCATTCTAGAGCCAGCGATAAAATAGAACTTGTAAAAATACTAAAATCTTGAACTTGGATTTTTAAGGACTTTATACTCTTTCTAGGTCAGGAGTTCTTAATTTTTTCGTGTGTCATGGATCCCTTTGGCAGTCTTCCACTATATCATACTTCCTTATCCAATATTCCTTCTCAGGATATTGCTTTGAAATGCATAAAAGACACAAGATTACCATGGAAACTTATATTAAAATAGTCATCAAACCATTTTCTATGAAAAGAAAACTTCACAAAGCTCAGATTAGGAATCCTTGATCTAGTTCAACTTAATTTTATAGATAAGGAAACTGAATCTCTGAGCATTTAAGTGACATGCCTTAGGTCATATAAATAGCTGCATTGGAAACAGGATTTAAAACCACATTTCAGCCATACTCAATGTTTTATCACAGCCAAAATTTGAGCTTTCAGAAACAAAACTTTGCATATCCATATAAAATATAGGTTAACAATTAAAAGACCCAAATCAGACTGTCCTAAGAATTAAATGTTCTAGTAGTTGTCCCTGACATTCCCTAGTTTTATAATTTTGATGAATGTCTAGAGTAACCGTGAGTTATGCTTCAGAATGGGACAACGAAGGTCCAGAAGACAAAATGTTACCTTAACTTGGATTTAGGTGCTCACAAAAATGCATTCAGACAGTTCCTCAAATACGCAAAGAATGGCAGGCATTCAATAATTTTTCCTTGATAACTAATACTTACTCCACTCTGTGACTAGCAAATTCATACCTACTGATCCCTTAATACTTGTGGTTCACAATATGTCATAATGAAATGAAAAATTCCTTCAACTACAACCACTCTTGAGACTTTCATTCAACTCTGTTAATGTCTCTAGCTTCAATCTTCTTGTATTATTAGGGTCCATGTTGTAATCCAAATTGCCACCAACCTCCTCTGTTCCCTTATTCCCCAGCAGAATGCAAACTCCTTGAGCATAAGACTTGTTTTGTTTGTTTTGACCATTGTATGGTCAGTCCCTAGCACAGTGTCTGGAATCTAGCATGTATTTAATGTTTGTTGACTAAATATTTGTTGTTGAGTGTTTCATTTTAAATAATGCATCATTTTTGACAGGATGATAGCTTTCCAACAGAGGAATAATTTTCACTTTATGTGCTTTAAAAGGCTTTAGTAATTTTAAATCACTTAAAACAAAAGTAAACCTATTTATAAATTAAATATGTCCAATGTTTAGAAAAAATCAGAAAACCGTAAGGACTAGAAAAATCTTCCAACCTATTGTCTCCATCTTGAAGCAGGATCCATTGGAAATATCCTCCATTCAGGACACTCCTTTTTGGATGCCCTAGTATTGCATTCACTTTTCCAACCATAATTAGAAAGTCATTTTCTGGGGCAGAGCCAAGTCGGGAGCTGGAAAGCAGGGACTTGCTTAAGCTCCGCCCCCCCAGGTCCCTCCAAACACCTATAAAAATAGCTCTGAACAAATACTAGAGCTGTAGAACCCACAAAATAGCAAAGGGAAGCAGGGCACCAGCCCAGGACAGTCTGGATGGTCACTAGGAAGTGTATATCTCACGGCTGGGAGCGGAGCAGAGTCCAGCGTGGGCAGCGCCAGGACCAACCAGACTGAGAGCCAGGTGGAACAGGCGTAGCTCCCTGAATCAGTGAGCTGTGGCAGTTACCAGACTTCTCAACCCACAAACACCAAAGACAACAGAGAAGGTTAGTGGCAAAAGCTCCTGGGGACAGAGTGAAAGGAGTTCACAACAGGCCACCACCCTGGGGGATGGTGCAGCTCTGAGGCTGCTTCCAGAGCTACGGCTGCAGTTGCCTCTGGTCCCAGGCCCACCTACTCGGAGGACTTCAGTGGCAGATTAGAGCGGGAGTGCAAAGCCTGCTTTGCCCTGCCTGGATCTGGGCCACAATCCTGGTTGGTGGTTCTTGGGGAAGGAGGAATGCTGGTGTGGCAGAGCTTGCTGTGTAGAAGTAGCTCTGAAAACAGTAACACAGCCCCTCAAGCTTGGGACAAAGTACTCTATACTCTACAAGCAGTCATACCTTTACATAAAGCTCAAGGGTCAAGTAATTGGCTGGGAACATTAACAGGCAGCAAAAACAGTCTCAGATTCAGACTCAGACTTTGGAAAACTTTTTTTGGTGACAAAGAAGACCAAAACAAACAGCCAGAAAATGTCAACAAAGTCAAAAAGCCTACAACAAAAGCCTCCAAGAAAAATATGAATTGGGCTCAGGCCATGGAAGAGCTCAAAAAGGATTTGGAAAAGCAAGTAAGAGAAGTAGAGGAAAAATTGGGAAGAGAAATTAAAGTGATGCAAGAAAACCATGAAAAACAAGTCAATGACTTGCCAAAGGAGACCCAAAAAAATACTGAAGAAAATAACACCTTAAAAAATAGACTAATTCAAATGGCAAAAGAGCTCCAAAAAGCCAATGAGGAGAAGAATGCCTTGAAAGGCAGAATTACCCAAATGGAAAAGGAGGTCCAAAAGACCACTGAAGAAAATACTACCTTAAAAATCAGATTGGAGCAAGTGGAAGCTAGGGACTTTAAGAGAAATCAAGATATTATAAAACAGAACTAAAGGAATGAAAAAGTGGAAGACAGTGTGAAATATCTCATTGGAAAAACCACTGACCTGGAAAATAGATCCAGGAGAGATAATTTAAAATTTATTGTACTACCTGAAAGCCATGATCAAAAAAAGAGCCTAGATATCATCTTTCAAGAAATTATCAAGGAGAACTGCCCTGATATTCTAGAACCAGAGGGTAAGATAGAAATTGAAAGAATCCACTAATCGCCTCTTGAAAAAGATCCCAAAAAGAAAACTCCCAGGAATATTGTTGCCAAATTCCAGAGCTTCCAGATCAAGAAGAAAATACAGCAAGCAGCCAGAAAGAAACAATTTGAGTATTGTGGAAACATAATCAGGATAATACAAGATCTAGCAGCTTCAACATTAAGGGATCAAAGGGCTTGGAATGTGATATCAATGGAGCTAGGATTAAAACCAAGAATCACCTACCCAGCAAAACTGAGTATCATGCTCCAAGGCAAAATATGGATTTTCAGTAAAATAGAGGACTTTCAAGCTTTCTCAGTGAAAACACCAGAGCTGAATAGAAAATGTGTCTTTCAAACACAAGAATCAAGAGAAGCATGAAAAGGTAAACAAGAAAGAGAAATCATAAAGCACTAACTAAAGTTGAACTGTTTTGTTTACATTCCTACATGGAAGGATGATGTGTGTAATTCATGAGACCTCAGTATTAGGGAAACTGAAGGGAATACATGCACACACACACACACACACACACACACACACACACACAGACATATGTATGTAGACAGTGGGCATAGGGTGAGTTGAATATGAAGGGATGGTATCTAAAAAAATAAAATCAAATTAAGGGAAGAGAGGAATATATTGAGAGAGGGAGAAAGGGAGAGATAGAATGGGGTAAATTATCTCACATGAAAGGGGCAAGAAAAAGCAGTTCTTCTGGAAGGGAAGAGGGGGCAGGTGAGGGGGAATGCGTGAATCTTTCTCTCATTAGATTTGACTTGAAGAGGGGATAACATACACACTCAATTGGGTATCTTATCCCACAGGAAAGAAGGAGGAAGAAGATAAAAGGGGGGGGGAATGATAGAAGGGAGGGCAGATAGGGGGAGGAGGTAATCAAAAGTAAACACTTTCCAAAAGGGACAGGATCAAGGGAGAAAATTGAATAAAGGGGGACAGGATAGGAGGGAGGGAAATATAGTTAGTCTTTCACAACATGAGTATTGTGGAAGGGTTTTACATAATGATACATATGTGGCCTATGTTGAATTGCTTGCCATCTTAGGGAGGGTAGGGAGGGAGGGAAGAGGGGAGAGAATTTGGAACTCAAAGTTTTAAAAGCAGATGTTCAAAAAAACGGTGTTTTTGCATACAACTGGGAAATAAGATATACAGGCAACGGGGTATAAAAATCAATCTTGCCCTACAAGAAAGTAAGGGAAAAGGGATGGGGGGGGGGGGAGTGGGGTGATAGAAGGGAGGGCTGACTGGGGAATGGGGCAATCAGAATATATGCCATCCTGGAGTGTGGGGGGAGGGTAGAAATGGGGAGAAAATTTGTAATTCAAAATCTTGTGAAAATCAATGCTGAAAACTAAAAATATTAAATAAATAATAAAATTTTTTTAAAAAAAGAAAGTAATTTTCTCAGTGTGTTTCTTGACTTCTGTTATACTGTTGTGCCTGTTATGAGTATGGAAGTTGATACAAGTGGTACTGAAGCTACTTGCCTAAAAATGGAATCTAGCTACTTGCCTAGAACATGCTATGGGAGCTGGTGTTTTTTATACTTTTGAGTAACTCTAAGCTGCCTACATTGTTGTGGCATAAGCCCAAACAACTTACCTGAGATCCTTATAGATTCTACATCCATAGGTTAGGGTTGTCCAGGTAGTCTCATTTAAAAAGTAAAAATGAAATAGGAATAGCACTTACAGATTTTAAATTATATTATGAAGAACAGTCACCAAAAATTATATGGCGTGGACTTTAATAAAAAGAAAAGTGTCTCAATAAAATAGAATAGATAAGGAAGAATCAGAAAAAAATGAACTCAAGAACTCTATGTTTGATAAACCGAACAAGAAAAAATTTCTTGAGAGAGAACCCTATTTGACAAGAGCTTCTGGGAAAGCTAAAAAGCAACTTAATGGAGATTAGGTTTAAATCAATGTGTTAACATCATACGACAAAATCACCTCAAAAAGCTGTGAACTAATATTAAAAATCACAACATTAAAAAAGCTAGGAGATGTGAGTTACAGTCCCAGCTATACCATCAAGTTTATAACCTTGGATAAGTCATAAGACAACAGATGTAGAACTAAAAGTAATTTCAGGGAGCAGCTAAGTGGCGTAGTGAGTAAAGCACTGGCCCTGGAGTCAGGAGGACCTGAGTTAAAATCTGGTCTCGGACACTTGATGCATTTCCTAGCTGTGTGACCTTGCGCAAGTCACTTAACCGCAATTTGCCCTAACTTCCCTCTGCCAAAACAAAAAAAGGTAACTTCAGAGGCCATTTAGCCAAACTCTCTTATTTTAAAGATGAGAAAACTGTTGCCAAGAAGAGTCATGACAAGATCTTACAGGTACCATGTGACAGATCTGAGATTTGAACCCTGGTGCTTTGACACTAACTCAAGGTGCTTCCACTATATCATACTTCTTCCACTTGAACTCTTTGAGCCTCCATTTCCTCATTTAAAAAAATATTAGAGAAGTTAACATCTAAAATTCTTTTGAGCTCTCAAATCCTATGATTTTTTTTAAAAAAATGACAGATCTACGTGTACAATTACAGTAGCATATTAGTATACAATCACAGTGCATCTCCCGTGAGCTTATTTATCCAGTGAAAGTGAAACTGTTTTAGTTTTCCACACTTTCATAATCTATAAAAGAATAATTTCACGTAACACATGTACCACTTAGATTTTTATATACATGATGACTTTTGAAAAAATTAACTTATGAATACAGCATAATGGGGGCCTGGCCAATAAGAAACCATTCTTTAGAGCATGAATTCAATTGCCTTTCCTGGTGGGTTATACAGAGCATGCCCAATATTCTCTGCCCTGCTGCCAATAAAGCATATGGAACTTTGTAGATATAGCTCTGGTCCTTGAATGTCTGTATTAATAAAAAGTCTTCTGCTTCCCTGAGAAGAAAAAGAACTAACAGATCAATAGAGACAGAGCTAGAACTCAGAATACATACAACAGGTTTGAGCAAATGATTTCTGTCTGTCTTTCATGTCTCTTGTGTCTATCTATCTGTCTGTCTGTCTTTCCTACCCTTCTCACCCTAAACTCTGCAATTTTCAATAAGGACTACTTGCCATGATCTTATGCTCCCCTACCTGACCATCACGTATTTGTGAACATGTGACACCTCGGTTTCTTTCGTTGCCTGTGTTTATTCTTCTCAATCATAGGTTAATGAGTATTCAGAGATGGAAATGAACAGATGGCAACTTTATGAGCTTGAAAAAGTTGGAAGAGCCACTAGAGATAAAGCAACTGGAGTGGGTGGCAGAGATTGCCAGCAGTCATAATGCTGAGTCTTCTGAAGAGTCCTTATAGCAGGCAAGTGATAAGTTAGACCCAAGCCAGAAGTGGATTATGCCCATCAGCAAAGACACAACATCCTGGAAGGAGTCAGGGGAGCATCTTGCGCTAAGTGAACTTGGTGGTGTCTATGAAGAGAGAAAAACTACTTCTGGGACCAGGAATATGGGGGTTCCCTTGAGTCCCATATATTTCTTATATGCACATTTTATTAATTTTGTCCAAGTTTAAGTTCATCCTCCCCAGGGCTGGAGTGTGCGTGTCTGTATGTGTGTGTGTGTGCACACGTTTGCATGCGCATGCACCTACATGCCCAGGATGGGGAGTGATAAATGTTTTGTACTAAACACTCTAAGTTTGAGCCCACTCTTCCCAGGAACAGGGTAGAGAGGGAAGAGTATAGCCTCTCACTTGGAGAGATTTTTTAAAACTTAATTCCTTGTTATATCTTCTCAGTAAATATTGTTCTGTAAAAGCTAAATAAAGTCAAATGGTTGAATGATATTAGTGAGACATTAATTGAAATTGACAAGATCTTATTAGTGATATCATTAGAATAACCCAGTTCCTTCAGATTAATCCTAAAATCCTGAAAAGTAGTCAATGGCCATTCTGGTGACCCAACTTGTCAGCACAACTTGGGGTAAGGAGAGTATATGCAGATATCAAGCTGCAGTGATAACCCTTGATAAAATGTATGCACCAGATTATTTTTAAAGTAACCTAGATATTGAATTATTGATAAGACTCAAGTTATTCTTCTTGATGCTAATCTACAGTTTGTTGTTGTGAGGATCAACTAGGATAATATTTGTGAAATGTAGCACAGTGCCTGGCACATAGTAGGTGCTACATAAATAACAGTTATTTTTATTAATATTAACTATTATCCAACAGTCCAGGTTTCTTTAGCCAATGTTCTTAATTTGTGGCTTGAGTGTCTGGGACTAAACAAAACTTGGTGTGCTATCTAAAAATGCACAGCAAAAAAGACAGAACCTAGTCTAGTCATTAGTGTCCATCAGTTTCCTAAAAGGCCAGAAATGAAGCAGCATAGAATAACATCTAAAAGAAAATGAAGCTTTTCTTCTTTGCTACTCCACAGAAGCAATTTTAAATGGAAAAAAAATTGTTCTTCAGGTATCTTAAAATGTTGCATATAGGATCTCTACAATGAATCACTGGACACTTCGAGTCCTCTGTAATACACAGAAGATGGTGATTTGTTGTTGTGGTTGTTAGATGTTGAGATTTGTATTCTGTGACTGCGATAATGATGTTTTAGAAACTCTAGCACATAATCTGTCCATTAGATTATACTTAACTGTGCTTCTGCAGTACAGTGAAAAGAGTATGCAAGCTATGCTCCCCCATCCCAAAAATCATCATCATCATCATCACCACCACCACCACCATCATCATCTCAGGAAATGAAATGCATACACAGATGTAAGCACAAGAAAGAAAAGATTCTTCATATAAAATGAAATTAATTTTCCCAGACATCATATTTAAAATTATTTTTCAAGTTCCTGCCTAAATAGCACTTTACCAAAATATGAAGAAAGCTCTTCTCACTCACTCCTGTGGGTTTTTTGTTATTGCACCGATTTAGGAAAGGTAAAGTAAGAAAATGCAATTTCACAAAAAAAATCAAATGATAGAAAGTTATTATTTCATCTTTAGCATCCTTTCCCTTAAAACAAGATACTCCCCTCTCTATAGCCTCTACCTCTGTCAACCTGAATCCTCATCTTAATTCCTGGAAGCACTGTTTCTCTTCCAGGAAGCAATGGTATTAAACGTATAGGTCACAGGGCCAGTATTTAAGTGGCTGCGTGATTGGGGCAAATCATTAAGCTTTCTAGACCTTTATTTCTTCTTCCAATTAAATTCAACAAGCATTTACTAAGCATTTACAAGAGAAGGGATCCTGGTAGATAGAGTGGTAGACTTGAAGTCAGGAAAACCTGGTCTGGAATCTGCTCTAAGAACCTTAAATAGCTATGAGACCTTGAACAAGTTATTTAACGACTCTTAGACTTGGTTTCTGCATCTATAAAATGATGATAGTAATAGCATGCACCTCACAAAGTTGTTATAAGCATGCGATATTATACAGGCAGCTAAAGTTGAATAGTACACTGGACCTGTAGTCAAAAAGCTGAGTTTAGATCTAGCCTGAGACATTTACTAGCTGTGTGACCCTGGGCAAGTCACTTAACCACAATCTGTCTCAGTTTCCTCAATTGTAAAATGAAGATAATGATAGCACCTACTTTACAAGATCTTTGTGAGGATCAAATAAGCTATTTATAAAGTGCTTAGTACTTAGTAGTATATTCCTGGCACATAGTAGGTGACTAATAAATGCTTATTACTTTACCTACCTATACGTAAAGTAAACCTTAAAGTGTTAATAAAAGGTAGTTATTATTACATGCAAGACACTTTGGAGAAACGAATAAAAATGAAACAGTCCCTGCCCTCAAGAAACATACATTTGTTCAGAAGGTTGGGGGTAAGGGACAGCAACAAATACAGACGTAAATAAATACAAAGTCTATAGAAAGCAGTGCAACATGATTTCAGAAAGGAAACAGTAGTAATAACTGGAAGAATTGGGGAAAGATTCATCTAGGAGGTGGCAACTTGCATTGGCAGGGTAATTCCCCAGAATAGCAACTGACTTCTTCCCAGGGTTTTAGGGTTAATCCTAAGGGACTGGGGTATTCTAATGGAAATTTATCAAATGAGCAGATTCTAGCTCTAGAAGTGTCCAAAAATCAGTTCAATTTTCTCTCCTTAACATTTCTGTTCATCTCATAGCCACTTCAAAGTCAATCAGCCTAAAGTAGAATGACATAAGAGAAAGGACATGGGACTTCAGAATTCAATTTAATTACTCCAACATTTGTTAAGTGCCTACTCTGTGCAGCAGGCACTTGTGAAGATACCAAAGTTTAAATGAGCCATTGTGGAGTTTGTAGTATAGTAAGTGGATAGGATTCACACTGCAAAAGCCTCCTTCAAAATAATACATAATTAAAATAGTATATTAATAAAAGTGTAAGAAAAACTTTTATGCCATTGCTCCAGAAGTGTGCTATTTGAGTCTTGAGCTAGAAGAGTCATTACTGATTAAGTAGATCACTAATAACTTCCTGGAGGAGGTCCAAACCCTATAAGAAAATCTAGGTGTACACCCAAGCTCTGCCATTTCCCAACTGGGAAATTTGGAGCAAGCCATTTTATCTTTGAGCCTTAGTTTTCTTATCTATAAAATGAGAATCAGAATAACTGTCCAGATAGTTCACAAGATTGTTACAAGCCTTAAATAAGCTAATGTATGTGACAGCACTTGGTAATTATAACATGAATATAAAGGTAAATATTAGAGAAGATGGGCTGCATTGTGAAGAGAGAGCTAGACTCTGAGTCAGGAACAAGTTTTCCTTTCTGACATATATTGTCAGTGTGACTCTGGGCAAATTGTTCTACCTCTTAGTGCCCCAGTCACCTATCCAAGACTACAAATTGCAGAAGTTGTTGATCTGAATCGGTAAAGAAAGCTTTCTCACCAGGAATTCCCTACACCAATGAAAACACAGATCTGGACCAAAATACAACCAAAAATAAATAGGCATATTTTGAAGGGAAAAAAATCATTCAGAACACTTTCAGAACTCTACCTTGTCCAAATATTGCACTCAGAAAGATTATTCTATTCATTCAATAGAAGCAGGATAAGATTTATCATCTGACTTGTTTGCTAAGCTTAACTTGAATAATGTTTTGCACATATCCCCTTTGAACAGATCTATTGAAAAGGAAAGGAAAGAAATGATTGTGCTCTAGTGGAGAAAGCCAATGCACTTGAGCATATAAAACCCATCTGCATAACCTAATCTGGACCCAGGTTACTACCTTCCCCCCTCTGCTCCACCTCCCCCAACCTACCTACACACCTCCCCTCAATACACACACTTTCATGGACCATTTGTTTTAGCACTTCGTACTTCAGTTTGCAGGGCTATTCATGTACCAGATTGGGTAAGCAGGTTGTAGAATAGAATAGACATCTAGAGTCCAGAAAAAGGCTTGAAATTTTCTTATTTGAAAGTAGTTTTATCCCTTCAAAGAACTATTACCACTTTGTAGTCTTCATAATACAATGCCTTGAAAGGAATAATAAGGAAAATATGAGCACACTGGAGGACTGTGAGACACTGATAAGTTAAATGTACAGAAAATATTGAGAAGCTGAGAAAGCACTTTGACAATGGAGTAACTTAATTCATCCCAAATGTTATGCTACAGTAAGTTATATGATTTTGCCAGATGCTTCTCTTTAGATGAATTTTATTATACCAGGGAGGGCAATTTCTTTTAATGAGAATATTTTTGAATAATATTTGTTCTAGAAACCACTGCTTTCTTGGTTTCCCATTTAATGAGAATAATTTCCTTTGATTCATTGGTATTTTTATTCTTATGTTGGTTCAATCAAAATACCCATTAGCTGTGGGCAGAATGTAAGACTGTAAAAAAAAAAGTAGAGACACATACCAGCTTAGTTTTAAAAGATAAAAATCAACTGTAGGTGCTGTAGAATGTGCATTTTAGGGAATTCACAGGTTAGGGATTACAAGCAGCAACTGTGGTTAATGTACCGGTTTAGTGTCATCTTTGGATAGCTAACTAATGGAAAATCTCAATTTGAAAAATTATAAACAAATCATAGTCCAGGCCTCCATTGAAAACCAAAAATATTTAAGTCAACCAAGTAAAGGGGTAGAGTAAGAAGAACACTAGCTCTTTAGGCAAAGGAATGGAGATAAAATCTAGCTTCTGACATTTATTACCTGTGAGACCTCAGAAAAGCCACAACTTCCCTGTGCCTCAGTTTCCTCTTCTCTTATATGAGAGGTTTGAACTCAATGGCTTATGAATTCCCTTATAGTCTAGTAATGATCCTTATGATGCCCATTTCAACAGGAGTATATTACATAATATGTGGTACTTGGTGATAATTTAAAAGATGAAAAGACTTGATGAAAATTGGCTTCCACAGCAGCCTGAGAGAATAAATGAATAAGGGATTGTTTCTATGTTAGAGAAATTTGCTACCTACACTATCCTTGCCTCCTGGTAAGTTTGGAATTACAATATGGAATGGGCTTTTCCAGAATGGAATCTATAGTACTGAATGATTCCCTCTAGGTTTGTGGAACATGTGGTAGGGCTTATAACTTTTGGAAAAATTACAGCTATGAAACTCTAGCATTGATAGTGGTGGGGCAGGCAGGGGAACACTCATTGTATATCTAAGCTAAGATGAGTAACTGGGAAGACAATTCATGAAGCTGATGGTCCAGAAGGATCTTAAGCAGATTTCAGGTCAAAACAAGTATCATACCTAAGTCTGAAAAAAGTTGGGAGAGGTAAAATATGAAGCTAACTATAATAGGCTGGTATTTTGGGAAGCAGCAGGGTGCTAAGCTTACATCACAGTCTAGGTGAGGAGACAAAGGAATTTTTCAAAAAAGAATTACATGGACCAATAAATAACTAAAGCAATAGGCCTTTACTCCTTTGAGTTTAAATTCACACAAGGGAAGGGTGAAGGAGACATCTTGGAGGAAAAGAAGGCAAGACCACAAGTATTCCATCATCTAAATCAGAATCCCCACGTCAGGATCAGGGGAGAAAAAGATAGAGCATGGGTCAGAGAAGTAGGTGAGGCCCAGGGCTTTGTAAAAGTGATTTTACTCAATTGTGTTTGATTGGTTTCCTATCATTGATGTCACAGAGAGATTGACAAATCTTTTTCTTTAATTTTATTCTTAATTTATGGAATAAAACAAACATTTCCATAACATAGTACAATAAAAAGATGATTTTACATGAAACTGCAAGTCTGCTATGTACAACTTGCTATTTCTTTCAAATATACAACAAAATTATGATGTAAATTTCTTTTTTTTCTTCCCTCCCCCTCCCCACCTAGAGATAGCTACCATTAGACACAAACAGATGTGGGTGTATGTATATATAATTATTCTATTCATCAGTTTTTTCCCCTCTGGATGCAAATAGTGTCTTTCTTCATATGTCCTTTATAATTTGGGTATTTATAATAGAGAAAATGCATCATTCATTCAATGTCCTCTTGGTTGTTCTCATTTCACTCTTCATTATTTTGTGATAGTCTTTCCATGTTTTTTCTAAAGTCATTGAGCTAATCATTTCTTATATCACAGAAGTATTCCATCACAATCACATACCACAAGTTGTTCAGCCATTCCCGAATTGATGGGTATGACAAATCTTGAACACATAGACATGGGAGAAGTACACATATCTGTGACAGAGTTAAAGATAAAAAAATCAAATAAAACAAAGAAGGTGTGGTGTAATTGTGTTCTCCTGTGTGATCCTTAGCTGTTTTCTAAACATTTTGTCACATGGGGCCCATCTTGTCATACTGACTAGTGACACAGTTTTAATTTCTTGTGGAAACCCACTAGCTGATTTGCTAAAGCCCCACATGTCTTGGTCTCCCCTTGACTATGTACTCTGATTGACTATCATCACTGGCACAAAATCATTAATGTCCAGGTAGCCCAAAGTTGCAACATGGTATATAGCCCTCCACTTGCGCTGTCTAAAAATCAAGCCTATCATCACTCAGATTTCCAGGAGGCACATGTAGCTCCACAGATGGGGGAACAGTCAACCCCATTGCTACTCCCACACCCTTTTCTTCCAAGAGAGAGCAAGGACTAGGTCTATGAACTGTGAGCCCCAGTAATAGGGACTCCTATGAGTACTACATCTCCCCTCTCCACTCTTATACTCATGAACCATTCAAGAATACGGTCTACTCAGTCAGACAGCCACCCCAGTCTTCATAATAGAGGACTACAATGCAACAAGCTACAAGCTAGGGAGCTTCTTGGTTCAATGGGAGGGTCTCCTCAATCCTGTTAGATCCATAAATTGCAGACTAAAGCTGAGAGTAGTAAACACAACAACTGCCCCCAAATCCTGATGATTATGGCACTGCGATTCAAGACTCCAAGACAAGGACTGAGAGACTCATCCAAGGCCTAAGTGATAGGGAACTCCTTTTTTTCCCTTTAGATCCATGAATGCTAACTAAGGCTATAACTAGAGTTCCTGAGAGCCACAACTTTTCTGACAGAATTCCCTGTCTTCACCAAAGAGAGCAAGGGCCATAACCTTAACCCTGCCCCTCCACATCGAAAAAAAAACCCTCTCTTTGATGGACAAGGCTAAGCCAATGCCTTCTAGGCAATGCAACCAAGTTAAGATAAGGCTTATATCCACTAAAAAACAAGTAAAATTATGCCCACATACAGCAGGTTGTGTTAAACCAGCAGTACTCAAACATTTTGGGCTCAGGACCACTTTACATGCTTAAAAATTATTGAGAACCCCAAAGAGCTTTTGTTTATACGTGATCTGTCTATCAATATTTAATACACTAAAAATTTAATATTTTAAAATTATTCGTTTACTTGAAAAATAAAAATAATAAACCCACAAATATTTTAAAATATTTTTTATGAAAATAACAATATTTGACAAAATAGAAAGAAGAGTAGAACTGTTTTATTTATTTTTACAAATCTCTTAAATGTCTAGCATAATAAAAAATAGCCGGATTCCCAAATCTATTTTTGCGCTAAATCAATTGTGATCTGTTTTGATTGAAGTATACGAAGAAAATCAGTCCCTGTATTAATATGTAACTGGAAAGGGGTAGAGTATTTTAACAGGCAAATAGCAACTTTGTATTATTACGAAAATAATTTTGATGTCATAGATTCCCTAAAATGGTCTCAGGGACCCCCAGAGGGCCATGGACATTTTGAAAACTGCTGTTAGACTACCAAAGCTTACCAGAGAGTTCTATTAATTTGTTGCACTAAGTTGTTTTATGGACACATGCTGGTTTTTTATTATAGGTTAGAAGTGGCCACCCTACAGTTTTGTTTTCTCTGATTTCCTTTCAGCTGGAGGACTCCTGCCACTACAGACACTGCATGTATTGCAACAGTAAACTCCAAGGAGTGGTGGAAAGATATCAGAAAAGTCATCATGAGGAATCAATTTCAACAGGTGGAAGCATGAGAGTGAATAGTGGCAGTATTTCTGTTCAAGGCATTGGGATGATATAAAGAGTACTCTGTTAGAAGAGAACATGGTGAGAAATGGGATGAATAAGTATCTCAACTGGCCAGGAATGTAGGCAAAAGTTGAAGAGCACTATGAAGACTAGATTCATGCAGCCAGATTGTGGGGGGCCTTTAATGTCCCAATAAGTGATTTATGATTTATTTAGTAGACACTGAAGTTATTAAAGCAAGAAAGAAAAGTGATCTTCTTTGTGCATTAAAGAAGGTCACTTAAGTAGCAATGTTGTGAATTCCCAATGAATTGGGAAGAGACTATTCCCAGGGAAGACAGATTGCAAATATAATAATTCCTACTAGAATGGTGGAATGGAAATGATTGGACGCAAGGATTGGGAGTACAAACTACAAGTCTTGGCATGTAATTATATGTTAGAAGGAGAGGCATTAGAAATAGCCAAAATGACCCATAAATTCCAAACCTTGGTGACTTGGAGAATGGGAATGCTGTCAGTAGAAAAAGGAATGTTCCTGGGGGTAGGTCTTAAATGGAATATGATGAATTCATCTGGGCATGTTGTACGTGAGGGGCCAATGGGATGTTCGGTTGGAGATATCCAACAGTAGTAGGAAATGCATGCGTTCAGAAGACATATAAGTGCTGAATAAAAAAGAATAAGGCACAAGAAGTAAAGGAACAGGTAGAAACTCCACTAAAAGGAAGTGAATGAAAAGGTGAAATAAGAATAAAATGAGAGCTTTTTAAAAAAATTTCTTTATTGCAAACTTAACAAAATACAGACATTTCAATACACAAAGAACAAGAAAGGGCTTATATAAATGGTGAACTTCTGCTATATATGGTATGTTTTAAGTATATATTAAGTTTATTAAAATAATTACAAAATCAATGCTTGCTCATTTCTTCTGTGTAGTTGAATGTTTTACTGATGCTTTTGTTTTGCATTTCTATCAAAACCAACTAACTCACTTCAGCTCCCCAAAGAGGAGCTCTTCTTTGTAAATATAGTGGTTGTCAAACAATAAGTTGAAACATTAGCAATGCACGAAAATGAATGTCTCATTCTGTACTGTTAGTTCATCATCTCTCTGCCAAAAGGTTTGAGGCAGTCTTTTGAGGCCATGACTGTTCAATGCTTTAATAAGAGTTATGAGGTATCTCAGAGTTGTTTTCTTTTACATTATTATGAGGAAAAATGAAGTAAAAAGAACTAAAATAATCAGAGCTATATCAATAAATATTTGAAGAAATTCAGAAGACCAAAAAATTAAAATATATATATCAATAAAAAACATTCTGAGGATTTAAGAGCTGGACACACATATTTGGAAGTCATTTATATGGAAGTGATAATTGAAGCAACAGGAATAGATAAAACTGCTAAAGAGAGATTGGAAAAGTGGACTGAAGACACAGACTTGAGGAATACCCACACATGATTCTGTTATTCAACTAAGAAAGGAGGAAAGAAATTACCCCTAATGTTTGTAGCCAAGAGAGAAAAAAGTATAGAAAACATAGGTAAGAGATACACAGCATTAATGCTATATAAATGTAAAAGAGTAGGCAGTGAAGCAGCTCTACCAGTCATGGACAGATAACATGGAGTAATGGTAGATGACTAAACTTGGAATCCAGAGATTCGGGTTCAAACGCCACCTCAAATACTTATACTTTTGTCAATGCAGGAGTGCCATAGCTCCTAAGAGTCTCAATTTCCTTATCTAAATGAAGATAATAACACACAGGACCACCTATACTTCAAAGGGTTGTTGGGAAGAAAGTACTTTGAAAGCCTTGCAAAGTATTTACAAAACTCAAACAAAGCAGATGCTCACATGAAAGTCAGAAGAAATGATACAAGGACAAGCAATACAAGGTCGCTCTGAAAAACTTCTTTATTGACTGTTAGACATGGAAGACACTGGCACAAGACCATCCAGAATGGCATGCCTACATCGAAGAAGATGCTGTGCTCTATGAACAAAGCAGAATTGTAGAATCTCAAAAGAACACGAGATGTGCAACTTTAGATACATCTCCTTCCCATTGTTCCCATGGACTTTTTGTGTCTGACCTGTTGTAGAGCCTTCTAAGCTTGTATTGGTCTGATTATCCACATGTGGTCTTGACCCTGGCATAATGATGTCATTTTGGTCCTCTTCAAGCAGGAGGAAAAACAACAACATAGAAAAGTGGGATATTTTTAATTGGAGTAGCTGTTACCTATCAGAGAGTGAAATTGTTGAACACAGGCTCACGAATATTGGTATCCAAAGATCTTAAGAGCATTCAGAGAAGTCAAACCAAGTATACGACCCCACTGCATTAGATCATTTATGCAGCAGAAAGAAAAAGCTTCATAAACTAAGAGAGTTCTTAGGTTTCAACTTCTACTCACACTCACATGTGAATTGGTGTAACTCCTAGGTTTTAGTTTTTTACTATCAGCTATGAAACTGATGCAGGGGCTTCTGATTGTTTTCCAAGACAGTGAAGAACAATTTCAAATCACGTTACCCCCAGGATAAAATTGATACCTCTCTGTTTCACTCTTAAAATCTTTCATAACCTCAACTTGACCTATCTCATCAACCTCAATAAACCTTACTCCCAAGAGAAGGTGAAGCCAAGATGACTGAGTAAAGTAGGGACTTGTCTGAGCTCTCCCAGATTCCTCTCCAAACAACGTTAAAATAACACCTCAAAACAAATTCTGGAGTGGAAGAACCAACAAAAGGATGATGGGGTAAAACAATTTTCTAGCCCAAAACAACTTAGAAGGTTGGCAGGAAAGGTTCTGTCCTACTGGAGTGAGAGTACAGAGCAGTCCAAAACCAGCCACACCCGGGCAAGGCAGCTGCAGGCCTTGGGAGTGGATGACAACTGAATCAGCAGTGATAGCTTCTGGAGCTGGCTGGACAACTGGTCAGACGGGGATTTCTGAGAACCCTTGTCTGGCAATGGGAGCAAGACTCTGTTGCCTTGCCCAACTGGGGTTTCTAGGTCACAGTCCCAAGGCAAGGAGAAATGCTAGCAGGTACAGGGACCCTGGCCACAGTTCCAGGGTAGAAAGGAATGTTTATGGTTGCTCACAGAGAACAACACAAGTTGAGAGAGAAATGATCACACTGAAAACTTACAGACCCCCAGAGCTAGCTCTGAAAACGGCAGCATGAAAATACTGAAGTTTGGGACAGTGACCCCTTCATTGATCCATTATTCTGGAGAACAATTTGGAACTATGCCCAGAGGGCTATAAAACTGCATATCCTTCCATCTAGCAATACCACTACCAGGTCTGTATCCCAAAGAAATTTTAAAGGAAAAGGACTTCTATGTACAAACATATTTATAGCAGCTCTTTTTGTGGTGACAAGAACTGGAATTTGAGGGGATGTTTATTGATTGGGAAATGGCTGAACAAGTTGTGGTATATGATTATAATGGAATACTATTGTGCTATAAAATATAACAAGCAAAATGCTTTCAGAAAAAGCAGGACAGACTTACATGAACTGATATTGAGTGAAGTGAGCAGAACCAGGAGAACATTGCACACAGTAACAGCAGTATCATATGATCAACTGTGAATGACTTAGTTATTCTCAGCAATATAATGATCCAGGACAATTCTAAAGGACTTATGATGAAAAAATGCTAGCCACCTCCAGTGAAAGAACTTATAGAACCTGAATGCAGTTTGAAGCATATTTTTTAAACTTTATTTTTCTTGGTTTCTTTTCTTGATCTGTTTTATTTTACAGTATGACTAATATGGAAATATGTTTTGCAGGGCTGCACATGTATGACCTATATCAAATTCCTTGCCTTCTCAATGATAAGGGAGGGGAAGGGAGGAAGAGAATTTGAAACTCATTTTTTTTAAAATGTAAAAAAATGTTTCTACATGTAATTGGAAAAAATAATATATTAAAATAAATAAAAATTTTCAGAAATCAGGGGGTGGGGGAATAACAAAACATTATTACCCCTTTCACAATCCAGTCTTCAATCCTGCCCAATGGTCTCCCTCTGATCCTCACACATGACACTCCAGTCTCCATGTCTTTACATCAGACTTCCTATGTAATTGGAAAGCATTACCTCATCACTCCCACTACAGAGGGTCCCTTCTCTTCCTTCAAGAAGTAGCTCAAGCCCTACTTCCTTCATACAGACTCTATTCATTCCCCCAGCTGCTAGTGCTTTCCCTCCCAAACTACTTCATTCTTAACTATTTTGTATTTAGGTCCATTTAATCTCTATTTATTCTGTATACCCTTGCATATGCCCTTGTTGTATTCCTTATTAGAAGGTAAGTTCCTTTGAATAGGAACAGCTTCATTGGCTCTGTATCCCCAGTGCCTAGCACAGTGTCTGGTACTATAGGTACTTAGGTTGATCAATGGTCTGATCTTTATTTGGCAGAATTGAATGAGCAGAGTTACAAAGAGAAGAGCACCACAAAGTGTAGATTATCTATGTCGGCATTCCATATTATGCACCAGCACTATAACCTCTTCCTCTACACTAATGATAAGGTGGTCTCTAGGCAGCAGAATTCAATAATGATTTTCGTTTCCCTTGTGCTAATGAATATTTTGGTTGCGCAAAGTTTCTCTCGTGAAGGCTAATACAGATTTTCTTATATGTCAAGATGCTGTAAAACTTCAGTTCTGCTATTTAATAATGTAGATATTCATTTGTAGTCACGAAAGGTCCCTAAAGGTGGTCCCTACAGAAATTTGTGACAAGGGCAGAAAATATAACCCTATGAATATGAAGCTAATGATAGCCAATACAAAATGAATGAGATTAGCCATTATAGAATTCTTCCCAGGAAGCTGTCTATTCTTCCCAAGAGATAATGGGTAAGTGTGGCTTAGGAGACTAGGGTATGTCCCAAATCTCATCAAGCAGGCAAGAGGGCCTCCCTAAAAATCTCATCAGAAAGATATAATTCTAGATTGTAACTAATATAATCTAATTAATGCTTCATGCTGTAGTATAATTACAGAAGCTTTTGGTGACTGAAAGTGTACTGAAAAAAGGACAGTTGGACCATGAATAATTTGTGAGAATTTCTCCAGCACTGTCCAGGGGAAAAGTGTTCTTATTCTACTCAAATGTTCTCAGTTGTTCATACAGAAATCTCACCATTTCTCCAGCATAGAGAAGGCCCTTTCATCAGACCACTACAACTTGACAGAAATGTGTATTAAATGAAATGAAACCTTTTTTGCTCTAATTCTTTGATTAAGTGACCTAACCTTAAGAATTCGGTTAACATGGATCAGCTCTCTCCATCCTAAACATGCCTGGGTGAACCAATAAAATGAATTCATTGAACCTGTAAATTGAGGAGGAGACCTTGAACTGATTGATACCCCTTTGATACCTGAACTGATACCCCATCAAGGTAAACATCCCCCATAGTCTCCATCTCAACCAGCTAACAAGCCTCCCACCAACGAATGTATCCAAAATGCGTCACAATTTAAACATATACAGTTGCACATACTGAAATCACTACAGCATAAACTTCAAAATGGTTTGAATGGTGCCAGAGTACGGAAGGTAAAAAAGAGGGAGTAGACGAGTTAATCTCAATGTAAATATGTAATGCATTAAGCTACCTTTTTTTTTAGGTTTATCTGTTACGCATTTTCAGTATGTCAGATTTTCCTTGCTATTTAAAATTAGTCAAAGATTATCTCAGACATATAATGAATAGCTTGGGCACAGATTGCATTGTGATGATATCCATAAGCTCTTCAAGAACTTGCCAAGCACCTACTATGTGTATAGGACTGAGTTGGTGACTCAGAGGAAAGAAAGGATGTCACAAATACTGTCTCTGAATTCAAGAAAGTTATCTCATTGGAAATATGAGACTTATTCATGTGAAAAGAGAAGACAGAAATTCTGACACAATATATGAGGAAGTAGAGATTGTGACAGAGTAAATAAAAGTGCTGAACTCAAAGTCAGAAGACCTGGGTTCAAACCCTGCCCCAGACACTTCATACATACACACCTTATTAGTTGACTCTTCAAAGGAAATTCAGAATTCATTTAAGCTCCCATCGCTTCACTTTTCAAACCTGGTGTTAAACACATATGAGTTATAATTAGATGAATGGACCCCTGCTGATGAATTTACAGATATGGATCAGAGTCATATAAGATGTTGAGGCATGGATGGGTTGTACTCTATCACTGGAGGGAATATCTGTATCAGTAAGATCACAGATATCTTTGAACCTCTGTTATTATTGCTGTTACTATTAATTATTACTACAACATTTAATATCATTAAAATACATATAACTAATTTAACCTAATTTTTCCTTTCACAGATGGTGAACAAACATGCATAAGATAAATTATGAAGAAAAGGGTTTCCAAAGTTCTCACTTCTGCAGGCATCTTACAGTGTTTTTTTTTTCTTTTAGATTTTAAAGACCGTATTCTGGATGTATGCATTCAATCTATAGTATTCTCAAACTCACAACTTCCGAGTGAATTTCTTTATAAACACTATGACTGACCAGAAAACTAATACCATATTCTCACACACAACTTATTTATAAAAATCACTCCTGAGAATTCAATATGACAGGTGAATTACTTGAGTTTGTGACAGTCATTTACTATCTGTTCAGTGTTACAAATATTTTTCAATATTGATAAAGACTTCTTAGAAAATCATTACCTCTAATTGCTAGATAGAGGGCACAGACTTAAATGTGGACGTTTCCAGGAAAATGACAAATCTGTGGTAATGAACAAATATCTTGGAGTACTCCATATTGACAGCTTCTGTCACTTTCTGATGCAATGGCTAGTAAAGTTTTCAGTTCTGTTTCCCCAGAGACCAGCACACAGTAGAAGGAGCTGGCTGGAACCTGATATTCAACTGAATACTCAGACTGATAAAACGATAATTAAATGAATGTTTAAAAACAAGTATCATTTCATTATAATGGGCAAACAAATTCTGATTGGTGATCTATTTTCCCCTCAAAATGTTTTGCTTCATTTCCTAAAATAGACTTCCAAATACCTGGAGGAATGGTGGATAAACAGTTATTGGAAAATGGCTTAGCAGCATTCATAGTATACAGGGTGCCCAAAGAATTGGACAACCAAAAAAATCTTACAATCACAGAAGTGGAATGAACCCTAAAGAAGTCATCTGCTCTGGTCTTTTACTCCTGCCAAGTGAATTCATTAATCAGGACTTATGATTATATTTTTAAAGGTATCCAGAGAAGGCATTTCATACCCTCTTTTAATAGCTTGTTCTGGTGTATAATAAGCCTTACAGTCAATAAGTTATGCCTTGATTTTTAGGTGAACTCTGTCTTTCTACAATTTGAGATAATTTTCTATTGTTCAATTCTTTGTGGAAAAGAATAACTTATCTGTGCAGTCCTTATAAAAATATTTCACATGCTTTAACATAATCTAACCTGATTAAGAGAAGTCTAGGGGTGACAAATCAATTCATCAGGGAACATATTTTCCATCTCATTTTCAAATAGTGCAGACTACTTTAATATGCACTGCAGATATAGAAAATGATGGGAAGAAAATTTTCTGACCAAAGTATGGCATGTTAATTTAATTCATATTAGTATCAAAACGGATTTTTAAAAATAATAATAGGGAGGACAGAGCCAAGAAGGCTGGTGGAGCCAAAATGGCCAAGAGAAGCCAGGAAGTTGTCTGAGTTCTCCTCAGTTTCCCTCAAAAACTACATTAAATCAAGCCTCTAAACAGATTCTGGAGTGACAGAACCTACAAAAAGATGGAATGAAACAATTTTCCAGGTTAAGATAACTTAAAAGGGCTTCACAAAAGGTCTGTCTCATTTGGGTAAAAGGGGAGCACAGCCCAGAGCAGACAGTGTCCAGGCAAGCCAGCAAGAGACTCAGCCACAGCACAGACCCTTTGGTCCTGGCTCAACAGGCCAGGGGCAAAACAGGCCAGCTGTGAGGCCTCTATTCCTAGCACAGAGGGCAAACTGTCAGCCCAGGAACCTAGGCAACAAAAGGCATGACTAGCGCAGGCCACAGCAGTGCAGTAAAAAGCTCTCAGCACCTGAGGCCCCAGCACATAAAGCCAGTGACCAGGCACCTGGCCCCCAGAATAAGAACCTTGAGACAGTGCCTGCTCTGCCCCAGGAGCAGTGTTCAACTTTAAAAGCTATGAAACAGGACAAGAAACAAAAAAGCACTTTCACTATAAAAAACTTCTCTGGTGACAGGGAAGCTCAATATACAAACTCAGAAGAGGACAACATTGTCATATGAATTAGTCTCAAGCACAAAATGTCTTCTTGGAAGAGCTCAAAAAGGATTTTAAAAGTCAAATAAAGAGAGGTAGAGGAAAATTTATGAAAAGAAATGAGAGGTATGCAAGAGAGACTCAACAGCTTAGAAAAGGAAGGAGAAAAATCAACTGAAGGAAACAACTTTCTTTTTAATTTTTTTGTCTTTTTTTATTTGATTTTTTTTAGTTTTCAGCACTGATTTCCACAAGATTTTGAGTTACAAATTTTCTCCCCATTTCTACCCTACCCCCCACTCCAAGATGGCATATATTCTGATTGCCCCGTTCCCCAGGCAGCCCTCCCTTCTATCGTCCCCCTTTCCCTCCCCTCCCCCATCCCTTTTTCCCTTACTTTCTTGTAGGACAAGATAGATTTCTATGCCCCATTGCCTATATGTCTTATTTTCCCATTGCTTGCAAAAACAACCTTTTTTTTCTGAGCATCTGCTTTTAAAACTTTGAGTTCCAAATTCTCTCCCCTCCTCCCTCTCCACCCACTCTCCCTAACAAGGCAAGCAATTCAACATAGGCCACATGCATATCATAATGCAAAACACTCCCATAAATAGTCGTGTTGTGAAAGACTAACTATATTTCCCTCCCTCCTATCCCATTCCCCCTTTATTCAATTTTCTCTCTTGCCCTGTCCCTTTCCAAAAGTGTTTGCTTTTGATTACTTCTTCCCCTTATCCGCCCTCCCTTCTATTGTCCCCTTTTTTATCTCCTTCCTCCTTCTTTCCTGTGGGATAAGATACCCAACTGAGTGTGCATGGTATTCCCTCCTCAAGTCAAATCTGATGAGAGCAAGATTCACTGATTCCCCCTCACCTGCCCCCTCTTCCCTTCCAACAGAACTGCTTTTCCTTGCCCCTTTCATATGAGATAATTTACCCCATTCTATCTCTCCCTTTCTCCCTTTCTCAATATATTCCTCTCTCATACCTTAATTTTATTTTTTTAGATATCATCCCTTCATACTCAACTCACCCTGTGCCCTCTGTCTATATACATACATACATACATATATACATATATACATATATATATATTCCCTTCAGTTTCCCTAATACTGAGGTCTCATGAATTACACACATCATCCTTCCATGTAGGAATGTAAACAAAACAGTTCAACTTTAGTAAGTCCCTTGTGATTTCTCTTTCTTATTTACCTTTACCTTATTTATCTTTACCTTATTTACCTGTTCATGTTCTCAGCCAACTACTTGACCCTTGAGCTTTATGTAAAGGTACAACTGCTTGTAGAGTAGAGAGTACTTTGTCCCAAACTTAAGGGCCTCGTGCTGCTGTTTTCAGAGCTACTCTACACAGCAAGCTCTGCCACACCAGCGCTTCTCCTCCCCCAAGAACTGCCAACCCAGACCACAACTCAGATCCCAGCAGGTTTTGCATTCCTGCTCTAATCCGCAGCTTAATTCCTCCTACCTGGTGGGTTTGGGAGCAACTGCAGCTGGAAGCGGCCTCAGAGCTGCACCATTTCCCCTCACCCCCAGGGCTGGGGGTAACCACATACTCCTTTCACTCTGTTCTAGCACTTCTACCCACTAACCTTCTTCTTTGTTGTCTTTGGCATTTGTGGGTTGAGAAGTCTGGTAACTGCCACAGCCTGTTCCGCCCAGCTCCCAGTCTGGTTGGTCCTGGGGGGGCTCATGCTGGGCTCTGCTCTGCTCCCAACTCCATGCAATAGACCCTTCCCTGTGACCATCCAGGCTTTACTGGGCAGGAGTCCTGCTTCCCTCTGTTATTTTGTGGGTTCTGCAGCTCTAGAATTTGTTCAGAGCCATTTTTGTAGGTGTTTGGAGGGACCTGGGGAAGAGCTCATGCAAGTCCCTGCTTTCCAGCCGCCATCTTGGCTCCACTCCCAGAAAACTTCTTAAGAAGTACAATTGGCCAAAAGGAAAAGAAGGTACAAAAGCAAACTGAAGAAAATAATTCCTTAAAAGTTAGAATTTGTTCTACATTAAGGGACTAAAGGGCTTGGAATATGATAGTCCAGAGGTCAATGGAGCTAGGATTAAAACCAAGAATCACCTACCCAGCAAAACTGAGTATCATGCTCCAAGGCAAAATATGGACTTTCAATAAAATAGAAGACTTTCAAGCTTTCTCAGTGAAAAGACAAGAGCTGAATAGAAAATTTGACTTTCAAACACAAGAATCAAGAGAAGCATGAAAAGGTAAACAAGAAAGAGAAATCACAAGGGACTTACTAAAGTTGAACTGTTTTGTTTACATTCCTACATGGAAATATGATGTGTATGATTCATGAGACCTCAGTATTAGAGTAGCTGAAAGGAATATGCATATATATATATATATATATATATGTGTGTGTGTGTGTGTATGTGTGTATATATATATATATGTGTGTGTGTGTGTGTGTATGTATGTATGTATGTAGGTGTATATATATGTGCATGTGTGTGTATATATATATATATAGACAGAGGGCACAGGGTGAGTTGAATATGAAGGGATGATATCTAAAAAAATAAAATCAAATTAAGGGATAAGAGAGGAATATATTGAGAAAGGGAGAGATAGAATGGTGTAAATTATCTCATATAAAAGGGGCAAGAAAAAGCAGTTCTGTTGGAAGGGAAGAGGGGGCAGGTGAGGGGGAATCAGTGAATCTTGCTCTCATCGGATTTGACTTGAGGAGGGAATACCATGCACACTCAATTGGGTATCTTACCCCACAGGAAAGAAAGATAAAAAGGGGGGATGACAGAAGGGAGGGCAGATAGGGGGAGGAAGTAATCAAAAACAAACACTTTAAAACGGGACAGGGTCAAGGGAGAAAATTCAATAAAGGGGGATAGGTTAGGAAGGAGCAAAACATAGTTAGTCTTTCACAACATGAGTATTGTGGAAGGGTTTTACATAATGATATGCATGTGGCCTATGTTGAATTACTTGCCTTCTTAGGGAGGGTGGGGGGGGGGAGGGAAGTGGGGAGAGAATTTGGAACTCAAAGTTTTAAAAACAGACATTCAAAAACAAAAAATAAAGTTTTTGCATGCAACTAGGAAATAAGATACGCAAGCAATGGGGCACAGAAATTTATCTTGCCCTACAAGAGAAGAAGGGAAAAAGGGATGGGAGGGGAGTGGGGTGACAGAAGGGAGAGTTGACTGGGGAACGGGGCAACCAGAATATATGCCATCTCGGAGTGGGCAGGAGGGTAGAAATGGGGAGAAAATCTGTAATTCTAACTCTTATGAAAATCAATGCTGAAAACTAAATATATTAAATAAATTATTTTTAAAAATTGCAAAAAAAAATTAGAATTTGGTAAGTGGAAGCTAATGATTGTATGAGATATCAAAAACCAGTCAGACAAAATTAAAAGAATAAAAAAAAATTAGAAGAAAACATAAACTATCTCATTGGGAAAAAAACACTGACCTGGAAAACAGATCCAGGAGACATAATTTAAGAATTATTGGATTGCCTGAAAACCATGATCAAAAAAAGAGCCAGACACCATATTTCAAGAAGTTATGAAGGAAAATTGCCCTGATATCCTAGAACCAGAAGGTAAAATGATCATTGAAAAAATCCACTGATCACCTCCTAAAAGGGTTCCCAAAATGAAAACTCCAAGGAATATTGTAACCAAATTTCAGAATTGTCAGGTCAAGGAGAAAATACTACAATCAGCCAGAAAGAAACAATTTAAATATCAAGGAGCCACAGTCAGGGTTACAGAGGATTTAGCAGCTTCTACATTAAAAGATCAGAGGCCTTGGAATATGATATTCTGGAAGGCAAAGGAGCTTGGATTACAACAAAGAATCAACTCCTCAGCAAAACTGGGCACAATCTTTCAGGGAGAAATCTGGAAATTCAATGAAATAAGGGATTTTCATATTTCCTGATAAAAACACCAGAGCTGAAAAGAAAATTCAATTTCAAATACAAGTCTCAAGAGAAGTATAAAAAGGTAAACAGTAAAGAAAAAAAATCATGTTATTCAGTACATTAGACTGTTTACATCTCTACATGAGAAGATGATTCTTTTAACTCTTGAGAACCATATCTTTATTAGGGAAGTTAGAAGGGGCATACAGAGACAGAGGGTGTGGATATAAGTTGACTTTGATATGGTGACATAAAATAAAGTGTTAAAAAAAAGAATGTACTAGGAGAAGAGGAGAGGAGGAGGCAGAATAGGGTCTATTATATCACATGAAGAGATTAAAAAAGACCTATTACAGTAGAGGAAAAGAAGGGGGGGGGTGAGAATTGTTTGAGACTTACTCTCATCAGATTCAGCTCAAAGAGGGAATAACATGTAGACTAAGTTGGGTACAGAAATTTATCTTGCCCTATAGGGAAGCAGGAGGGGAAGGGAAAGAAAAGAAAGGCGGATGAGAGAAGGGAGGGCAGGTGGAAGGAGGTGGTGGTCAGAAGCAAAACACTGGTGAGGAGGGACAGGGTGAAAGGAGAGAGAAAAGCATAAACAGGGGGGAAATACGATGTAGGGAAATACACAGTAATCATATCTATGAATGTGAATGGGATGAACTATCCTATAAAACTGAAGTAGATAGCAGAGTAGATTAATAACATGAATTCTACAAAACATTGTTTACAAAAAACACATCTGAAGCAGAGAGATGCACACGGGTGAAGGTTAAAAGCTGTAGCAGAATACATTATGCTTCAGTGGAAGTGGGAAAAAAAGCAGGGGTAGCAATTCCATCTCAGACATATAACTAAAAGAGATAAGGAAGGAAACTACATCTTGCTAAAAGGTATCATAGATAATGAAGTACTATTAATACTAAACATATATGCAACAAGTGGTTTAGTATCCACCTTTTTAGAGGAGAAGTTAAAGGAGTTACAGGAAGAAATAGACAGCAAAACCATACTACTGGAGGACCACAACCTCCCCCTCTCTGAACTAGATAAATCTAAACACAAAATAAGAAAAAAGTTAAGGAGGTGAACAGAATTTCAGAAAAGTTAGATATGATAGACCTCTGGAGAAAACTGAATGGGGACAAAAAGGGATATACCTTTTTCTCAGCAGTACATGGCACCTACACAAGAACTGACCATGTCTTAGTTTATAAAAACCTCACAATCAAATGCAGAAAGGCATATATCCATCCTTTTCAGATCATGATGCAATAAAAATTACATGTAATAAAGGGCCACAGAAACATACACTAAAATTAATTGGAAACTAAAAAAGCTAATCCTAAAGAATGAGTGGGTCAAAGAGCAAATCATAGAAACAATAACTTCATCAAAGAGAATGACAATAATGAGACAACATACCAAAATTTGGAGCAGCCAAAGCAGTTCTTAGTGGAAATTTTATAGATCTAAATGCTTCCATGAATAAAATAGAGAAAGAGCAGATCAATGGGCATGCAACTAAAAATGCTAAAGAAAGAACAAATTAAAAATCCCCAATTAAATACCAAATTAGAAATTCTGAAAATCAAAGTAGAGATTAATAAAATTGAAAGTAAGAAAACTATTGAACTGATAAATAAAAGAGCTAGTTTTATGAAAAAAAAAACAGTAAAACAGATAAACCTTTGGTTAATTTGATTAAAAAAAGAAAGAAGAAAACCAAATCACTAGTATCAAAAATGAAAAGGGTGAATTCACCACCAAGGAAGAAGAAATTAAGGCAATAATCAGGAGATATTTTGCCTAACTGTATGACAATCAATCAGATAATCTAAGTGAAATGGATGATTATTTACAAAAATAAAAATTGTCCCGATAAAAGAGGAAATAAAATACTCAAATAACCCCATTTTAGAAAAAAAGAAATTCAACAATCTATCAATGAACTCCCTAAAAAAAATCTCCAGGGCCAAATGGATTTACAAGAGAATTCTACCAAACATTTAAAGAACAATTAATTCCAATACTACATAAACTATTGCAATGACAAGCAAAGTGGGACTTTTTGTTGTGTGTTTTTGTGGAGTGATTCTCAGCACTAAGGCAATCAAGTGCCTTAGATTGAGTCTTGTCTTTGTTTGTAGGAAGGTCCACACCCTTTTGCTAGTTAGGTCAGGAGAGGTATGAAGCCCTGGAGAGATATGAAACCCTCAAGAAGTGTGAAGTGCTCTGACCCTGAAGAATTGTGTAAATACTCAGAGGTTAGCATTTTGTTTGGGGCTCACTCATTGGAAGAGAGTTGGTGGGGAGACTCTAGGTAGCCCATAAGCAGCCCTCCCTCTTGCCCCAGCTTTGAAAAATCCAGATGTTGGTGCTTCTTTCTCTCTGGTAACTATGTATGCTATGGCCAGACAGAAACCTGTCTGTTGATCTGATTATATTGTCTCTGTTTGTATTTGCTCTGAAATTCAGGGTGCTAACTTTTCCCCCTGAACTAAGTGAATGATATATGTATATTTAATTAAAGTGAGATTGTAAACCCCTTAAAGTTGCTTTCCTGAGAAAAGCAAATCAAAGAAGCTGTGCTAGCAGCCCTCCTGTTTGTTGGTGTTATTGGCCTTACACAGCCACAGTAATGGCAAGTGGCATTGTTGTTAAAACTATTTGGAAAAACAGGCAAAGAAGGAGTCCTACCAAATTCTTTTTTATGACACAAATGTGGTGCTGATAGCTAAAATACAAAAAGCCAAAACAGAGAAAGAAAATTATAGACAAATTTCCCTAATGAATATCAATACAAAAATTCTAAGGCAAAGGTGATAACATTGTATATAAGATGTTGTGCCCACAATCAAACATCTTAAAATTCTGTTATAGAAATGAGACAGATATATAAAAAAAAACTAACCACAGACCATATGGACAGATGGTGAAAATAGACGATTAATTTGGGAATCCTCAAAGAGCAGGCACGGAAGCATGATACCGTGATGGCAGGGGAATTAAAGTATCTGGACATCTTCTAGAGCTCTTGCTTCCAAAAGCAAGAACTGATAAGTAAGCAATAACAAAAATAACAAGTGACATGTTTATATACCTTTACAGTTGAGTATGTTACATTCATTAGTCATTTAAACTTAATATCAGCTCTGTGAAGAAGGTATACAAATATTATTAACAATAACTTATAAAGAGTTTAGGTAGTGTACCTATGGTTACACAAAGCCAATAAATCTCAGAGATGGGATTTGAACTCAGGTCTCTTATGAGTCCAAGTACAGCACTCTTTCTATTCTCCAAAAGGGAGAAAAATAATGGGAATTACTATTTTGGACCCAATGCTGATCAATTAGAATGTACTAGTTGCTGAATTCATGACAGAAGAGAGGAAAGCCAGGCAAAATCTGACATATATAGTACATTTGAGGAGATCTGGTTCAAAAGAGTTCAGCTTTGGATAAAGGCAGAGATGGCACACTTAGCAAAGTTTCTGATGACATAAAGTTGAGGAAAGCTGCAGCACTGGAGAGCAGGATGAGAATCTAAAATGATCTCAACACTCTAGACCCATAGGCCAAATAAAAGAGAAGAAACTTGAAGAGATAAAAGTAATTTGAACCCTACACTACTTGGGTTCAAAAAATCAATGTCACTATTAGAAGACAGTTTGTGTGAAAACCACCTGGAGTTTCAGTGAACTTTTAGAAAGTTCAATCTAAGAGAAAACATGTAGTATATCAGCTAAACAAGAGAATTCAATCATCAACTATATTGAAGAAAGGCCTAATATCTAAAATGAAGGCCCGCAATATTCAGATCTTGTTTGATTCATATCTGAAGTATTATATTCTGTTGTGACTATCACACTTTGGGAAAGATAAGCTGAATCATATACAAGATAAAGGTGACCAGGATGGTAAGAAGAATGGAAACCACACAATATGAGATTGGTTGAAGAAAATGAGGACATTTAACCAGAAAAAGAGAAAAAATAGGTAAAACACGGTAATGGTATAGCTTTCTTGAAGTACAAGACTATTTTTCTTAAGTGGCAATTTTTTTGTAAACCAGAAATTATCACAGGAATAATCAAGACTAAAGTTGTCAAAAAGGATCTGAAAAGAGAAGGTGAGGCTTGAACGAGATACTAGAAACGCAATCAAAACATATGTCCTTATGGTCCTGCTTCAGTAGCAAGACAATGTATAAGTGCCTTTATAGTCATTGGTAGTGAATACAAACCAAAATACTGATTTGGAAAGATTAGATTCAAAGGTCCCTAACAGATGCTCCATAGGTGTGCACAGTAACAATAAATTATGTGTACATGTGTATGAGTGTAAATGTACATACCTAAGTGTGATTACATACTGCGACTGTATCTATACATATATATATATATAATAAATATATGTACATATATAAATGTACATATTTTGTGAGTATATACATATATGTGTATACAAGAATCAAATACAAAATGGCCTACAATTCATAAGTGACAATAGAGTATTCGTCCACAATACTCATTCAGAACTTCTTGAATGATTCATTCAAAGGTGATATTTGTTACTGATACTACCTTTCTTTTTCACCTGATTAACCAAATACTTCAAGCTTTAGTCTCTATCTTCCATTAGCATTATTTTTTAAATTAACTTGCGTTATCATCACCTAGCTTTAAGAGACTTAATGGATTGCATTCATAGGACAGTCATAAAATGAAAAAATAAACATTTTAAAGTGATTAGTCCATTATAAAACTAGCAAATTTGAGTCCATATCCTGGTTCCATCAATGTTTTAGATAAGCCATCTTTGTGTTCTATTGTTTTTTTTAAATTAGTAGTAGTCATGGAAATTATTACTATAATTTAAATTCTTATACTTGTCAACAAAAGTTATACTATGGAATATGTAATACAAAATATGCTCATTGTGACCTTAAGAAAATATTGTTATTTAAATTACATGCAAAAAAGGAACACCACCAAATTCCCCCAACTGTAATTAAAATGTAATGTTGTCATCCAACCACAAGAGGGGTTCCTTTCCTATGTCAGGATTCTTGCAATTTAGTTTAAGTTTGACATTAAAGCCAAGCATTTTAAAGCATTAAAGCAGGATAAATTTCTTTGGCTTATTTCAATAGACAATCATTCTTTAAAGCTATAAAACTGTAAAACTGTAAAACTACAGTCATCTCCTTTAATAGTTACGTTTCAACATTTTCATTTTGAAAAATTAATTTCTCAGTTTTGCTGTTCATTTTGGTTTCATTTCATTTGGCTTTCATTTCTCCTTGATTATAAGTTGTATGTATGTATATTTCAAATATATGTTACCCAAACTGAATAAATTATCCTTAGAATATACAGAGATTATTATCTCTTTGCTCCTAAGAGAAATGTGTTCTATGTATAATTAAGAATCCAACAAGCATTATAATTTCAACTAGTAAGTATAGTTGTCTATATGACACTAAGAAATTAGAATAATGAATTTAAAATTCCATCACAGATATTTTTGGTCCACAGAATAGGTCCCATGAATGTTTATTAACAAAGGGAAAATATGTAAACATTTTCACTATTCATTTATTTTAACTACCTCTAGAAATAGAGTACAAGTAGATTTCTTTATTTTGAGATCTTAAATTTTATACAAATTATATAAATAATTTCCATGACATATGACCTAATGTAACTCATTAAAAAAACAAATCAAGTGATTGTTCTCTGGTAAAGAAACTTTCACCATTTTCTTTAAGTAGCTCAAGGCAACTGAATTTGGCTAAGAAGGAGGCCTAATTTTTCAGGTTCATAGGATTTAGAACTGGAAGGGACCATAAAATAAATCATCTAACCAACCTTCTGATATTACAGATGAAGAAACTGAGGCCCATAGTGTTTAAATGACTCATAAACCCAAAGACAGCTAATAGCAGAGCTGGGATTTGAATGTAGGTCTCCTGACTACCATTCAGTGTTCTTTTCATCACACCATACTTCCTCTGAAACACTAGGAGGCAAGAAGTCAAGGTCAGCTAACGATACAAGACCAAGCATCCAGAGGTCTAATTCCAAGGACTGTATAGGTAATAGCAAGCAAGAATCAAGATCATATAACCAGACTCCGCAAGGACAAGAACATAAAGGCTAATGTTCAAGGAAAGTGGAGCCAGAGAAGAGAAGGGAGGCTATAGGGTCTTAAGTGAGACAAGTTTGACAGGACCAGCCCAGAGACCCCAAAGTAGTTGCAGTTGCTGCCATGCATATTGCTCCATTTGGTTAGGACTGCCCTCCACTGGTTAAGCTCCATCTGCCCAGATAATGTTTCCCTGTTAAATTCTGACAAAGTAACACATGTCTATAGAATCACAAAGAATCACAGAATATCAGTATTTGAAAGGACTTTAAAGGTCATCTAGACCAAGGGTGCCAAAGATTCTGCCCTTGATGGCAAAAATTCTCAAGTGTGGCAGAACCAGAATAAAATTTAATCTGGAAATATTTAATAAAATAAATAAAACAGAATATGTTGTTGTTCAATTATTTTTGAGTCATGTCCAGCTCTTCTAGGCAAAGATACTAGAGTGGTTTGCCAATTCCTTCTCCAGTTCATTTTATAGATGAGGAACTGAGTCAAACAGGGTTAAGTGACCCGCCCAGGGTCACATAGCTAGTAAACGTCTGAGCCTGGATTTGAACTCAAGGAAAGGTGTCTTCCTGACTCCAGGCCTGGTACTCTATCCACTGGGTCACCTAGATGCCCTAAAATAGAACTTAAATAATGTCAATATGTAGTTTTCTAAATCCCTATGCATCCTGCAGAGATCCTTATGTAAGATTTAGGGATCCCCCTAAGAGTTCACCAAGAATCTAGTAAAATGAAAGAATCCCCCTTTAATATATTTATGGTTAATCCAGCCTTTTCTCAAGATCTGTAGTTAAGGAGAATCCACTACTCCTAGGGGTAGCCTATTTCACACTTTGGGATAGCTCTAATTCTAAAGAACATCTCAGTTTGCCTCTTTACAATTTTCATTCATTGTTCCTAGTTCTGCCCTCTGGGTCTCAGTAGAGTAAATTTATCTCGCTTACACAATAGTTTTGAAAATACTTGAAGTCAGTTCTCATTTCCCTCCTCCAGTGTATTATCTTTCCCTGGCTAAAAATGTCTAGTTCCTTCAACTACCAGTGATTTGGCATGTACTCAAGGCCCTTCACCTTGCCCTCCTCCAGACATGCTCCAGGTTACAAATGTCTTTCCTAAAGTGTGGAATCCATAACTGAACAAAATACTTGAGGTTCCCAAGGTTATACACCAAGAGGGAAAGTCAGGGAAAAAAGAAGCCAAGCTTATGGTATCTCTTCTCAAGGCCATAATTCAGTCTGTACCTGTGCTGCTCTAACACGATGAAAATTCATACCCAGTTTGAATCTTCATATTGCCCCCCAGGTCTCTTTGAAAATGTCTTTCTCACACTGAATACCTATATTATACATTATTATCCCCTTGATGTAAAGTATTAATTTAAATCTCTCTGTCACACACAGTGACTTTTACAGTTTTCTTCCATGATGTCTCAAATTATATCTTTTTTTTTGTTTTCATTTTTTAAAGCAGGTACACAGAAACATTCAAGATTAATTCCCCGGTGCCTGAAAAAAAAGCATTAAAATAAAAGGTGAATTAAGAACAGCCATAATATATAGTCCAGATGTGAAAGTATATAAAAAACCTAATAAAACACATATTGGGTATCACATAGTATCTTAGACACTGATCAGTGAAGGATGCTAGAGGTTAAAAAACTAATGACAAAAGTGAAGGAGAAACAAAACGTGGAAGAAAATGAAACTTGAGAGATGGGCTTTGTGACAGGTTAATATAATGAACTCTTATTTCGGAAAAATTCCCAGAGCTTATTAGACTTTCTAGGAAGAACAAGCAGTTCTCTACATCTGACTGTTATGTCAGCCATTTTCCCCACTGCACATTTTAACATGGTAGGGGAAAGTGGATGTTTTAGGATTACATTTTAATAGTGCTATAACATTCTTCCCTTTAGAGTGGCATTCAGAACAACATGGGGCCATCTTGAGCTCTTTTCAAGGTGGCTTAGTAGGAAGGTACCGAACAAAACTTCTTAGGAGGCAGTCTCATCCCTAAGTCAGTCAGACTCACAGCATCGACTCCTCAAAATAGTCCTAGAGTAAGGTTTTTTTCTGTTGTCTTCTCAAATGTTCATTGCTGCTTGGTAGGATATCGGTGTAAAATGTACCCTCCTGCGTCTTCCTGGAATTGAAATTTTCATATTGACCACAAATGAAAAAAGATTGACAAAAGATAAGTGTGTAGCTGACATGTTCTGAGATAAGTGAGCAATTAGTTGACCAAATTGTCGATAGGTTTTCACTCACCTAAAGCATGAATGATAAGAAGGCTGATTTTACATTGTAACTCTTGAAGCCACTGTCTGTCCCAGATTTGTTCAATGAAGCATAATTGAAAGTCCAATAGGCTTAGAGCAGCTGTCCAAATTAGCTGATGCCCATAGGGTTTACAGGAATTCAGACAACAGGACTAACAGATACTTAATAATCTCTGATTACCTCATTATATTTTGTTACATTTGCAGGGGAATTTGATATGATGTGCAAAATGTAGGCATAAAATAACAGGGGCAAATGCTAAATAAGCACAGCAAAAGTGATATAGCCAAACATGCGCCTTTCTTTGCATCCCCAACACCCAGCACTGACTGGAACATAATGCTTAATAAATGCTTGTCAACTGACTGCCAACCTTGCAAATACAGTAGTTGCCCTGTCCTGCCTGGGGTTGCCAGGCACTTTACTCCTTCCACAAAAAGGAGTCCATTTCTGAGTGTGAGAAGGAGAGCTAAAATAGTATGTCAATGGTATCAGAGAGACAAAGCCAAACTTTGTCAGTACATAGAGCCATGTGCCAATAGCAACAGGTCAACAAATTTCCAGCGGCCAAGAAAGGACTTTGTTAACAAGAGAGTTTGATCACAAGACAACAAACAACATTTGGCTAAATCGAGGTCTGAATTTATAATAATACACCAACAAGGGAAGATGAGTACCAGATCAAAAAGGAGGTCATTACTGAGCTCAGTAGATTTGGGAAATATGTTTCATTTAACTTGTGGGTGCCTGCTGTAGCCCTTGAGCTAAAGAGTATGCTCAACATATGCCTTCTCTCCTCCCCCCACTCTTCCTGACACTCTGCAGCTGCTATTACAGACAGTGGCAGACAAAGGCTATCTTAGATGGCTGTACACTTAGTCTAACAATACTGCCAGTGATTTGTCTTTATTTTTTGGAATTCTCTTTTGGACATCCTCTCAGAGCCAGTTTATAAGTCACACAATATATCTATTTAATTACTTTAAAGACTAAAAAAAAAAAAACTTTTAAAAAATACCAGATTCCCAATAAACCATATTCACCAGTCTCGATCCCAACAACTCTCGGTCATATCCCAAAATTAAATATACCGTTGAAGGTAAGGATACACAAAAAAGGGAAAGAAAAACCACAAATTCCAAAGGCAAAGAAAAAGAAAAGAAAGAAAAGAAAAGTTTAAAAATGGTAGCAACATTGGAACAACAATAATATTAGACATTAAATGGTACTTTAAAGTTTACAAAGCACTTTACATAATAGGATCTCAATTGAGCTTGATAACTTGACTGTGAGATAGGTACTATAAGAATGAGAGGCTAAGGGACTCACCCACAGCCATCCAACTAATGTCAGAGGCAAGATATGCATCTAGATCTTGTTGAATCCAAGTCCAGCCTATACCCTGGCCACTTTCCTATATTGCCTCTCATCACGTCACAAATACTTCACAGCATGTACAACTTCTCAAAGTGACTACTTTGAAAAGGATGTCACTTTTTTGGTTTTGTAAGCTCCAAAATCTCCTGTTTTCTAATTCTCTTTTATGTGTTGTCTTCCTCAAGTAGAAAATAAACTCCCTGAGGGTAGCTGTGGGGTTTTTTGTTACTGTTTATTTGTTTGCTTTTTGCTTGCATTTGTATTCCTAGCTCTTTGTACAGGCCTAGCATGTAGTAAACACTAGATAAATGTTTTGTCTATGCCCTCTCCCACTCCCCAAATTACTTTAAGTCACAGAAACGTTTTAGAAGACCCAATCATATTTCTTATCAAAGGATAGTAGAAGATATGGAAGATTTACAAACAATGGACAAAGAAATACAACCTTACAGAAACAAACAACTTATATATTAGTACATCCTGTCACGTTACTGTGACCTCACCAATTATTACTGCACTCCTACAGTGAAAGGGATGAATAACCAAAATATTTTAGAAATTCTGAGGGAGGGAGACACAAAACTATGCACCAGCTGAATCAAGGAAGATATTTCTTAAACCCTGACAGAAAATTTTAGAGCAGCACAGGGAATTAATGGTATTATCAACTATTATGGTAAATGCCATGAGTAAGTTAAAGCCAGCTATATGGAGGGATATCAGCATTCGAGATAGGACTTGTCAATTTATGCATTACATCATCTGAATTGTTTTATAGCAATAAATGAATGAGGATCTTAGTTCTCTCAGTTACCAAGGGGAAAAATGCTTTTTAGGTAAAGTTTTCTCCACAATGGTCCTACTTCTGCAATATTCTGCTATGGTGAGAATATTCTGGGCAGTGTGCCCAGATTCTTAGTTTTTTTCTTTTTGGAAGAAGTATAAAAGAACCTATACTCTCCAATGGACTTAAATATGTTTTATCTTTAAAAATGCTTTCTATTGATAAAATATGGGAGTGGTAAGATATATGTGCATGGTAAATATATACATACACAAATAATTTTTGCCTAACAACTAAAATAAGTAGGGAAATAGGATATTAAAGTTATGTTTTTTTCTGGTGTGATTTTTTTTTCATTTTCAAAATATAATTTGTTTTTGATAAGGTCCCAAATCAATAAAGTTCTCCAGAGTAGGGAGCATTTCATGCTTTGAATTGATGTCTGCAGCACCTAGCACAGTGCCTGACCTATAGAAGACACTTAATAAATGCTTACTGCTTAATTGATAAAACAATTGAGGTATATGGGATGTTCAGGAGGAGTAGCACCTCCGATGTCAGGCCTTGCTAAGTCCTTTCCAGAGCTGTTCATATACCTTTGGTGTCCACTTGTCACCTAACTCTCACCTGGGGCTCCAAGAAGCTGTAACATATGCAGCAACCACACCCCAGTAAAATCATGTTGGCAGATGAGCTAGACCAGCTTGAGGATAACTGACAGGTCTTAAATCTGTGGGTGAGTTAAGGGGATGTGTATCCCAAGCATTTGAATACTTCTCCTGGCAGAATGGGCAGATGAGAACAATTTGTTCCAGTGGCCATTAAGGCGACTGAAGCAGGATCTGTAGAGTGCTTAGAGACTGGATAGACATCAAAGATGCCAAGGTCAATCACACTGCACTCCAAGCCATTGCCAGTTGTCTTGCTTTTGTCTTGCCAGTGGACTTTGATGACTCTGGTGGAGGCAGTGAGGCTGACAACTCTATCTTGCTTAAATCCAATTTAAGCACGACTCACGTTGTGACATCGTTGATCCTCTTTGAAAACAAAGGACAAACAACAGCATAAAATAATCACTGTATCTAATTCCAGAGTTTTCAAATTTAGAAGTCTATCGGAATCTAAAACTACATTCATAGGAATTCAATCGCCTTACAACAGCCCTGATAAGTGGTCATCTTTTTTTCAGTTGATTTTGACTAACCTGGGGATCAGTACTTGAAAAAGTTCTAGAAAACAGGAATAGTCATAGGAACAGTCAATGGGTAGATGAACAGTCAGTCAATTAACAGTTAAGTGCAGACTATATGCTGAGGACTGGGGATACAAAGAAATGCAAAAGACAGTTGCTGCCTTCAAGAAGGGACAGGGAAAAAAGAAAACAAAACCTTTAAGAAAAGAGCAACAGAACTAGAGCAAAGGAAGTCAAAAACAAAGTTCTTGGACTTAGAGGCTCTCCCCCAAGTCGGTTCCTCATCTAATTATTTTCTGCATTTTTCACTATTTACTTCCCTAAAGCCTAAAAATAACAGTAATTTCTTCATCTGACTGTGCCTTTGGGTATGAAGCTCTTCTTTTCTTTGATGGTATATCTTTTCCCTGCCTGGTCCAGCAAATACAGTCTAGTCAAGTTCAAGTCACATCAAGTCTATAAATGCACTTTACTAAAGCATGTGAAGCAATTTGAGAATACAAACTAGATAAGACTGAGGTGTAGATGCAGACTCATGCTGCTCAGTTAGCTCGGATTTAAAGGAAGAAACCAATCCCTTCCAAATACTCTCCCTGCTCAATAACATTTTTAGTCCCCCAAGTCATTTCTTCTAAGTTGCAACCCTTAGCGTTGTGGTTCTTATTCTCCACCGTCCTGGAGAAGACTGCATCATTTTATTCAGTCTACTTTCAGTCTCCAGAGGAATAAGATCTTTTTTCTTTTTAGGCCCCAGGTTCAAACTTCTGATCTATAATACCATATGATGGGAGAAAAAAACACACCAAATCAGTGTATGTCTATATATCTTAGCCTCTAACCCTAGGAAACATTTTGGTGATCTTCTTCATGCCCTTATAATTGTTGTCTTTTCTTTCAGGCTATGTTTGTGGTCCCTTGGCTTAGGATCCTTAGACCATAACTCGATTTCCAAATACAACGACTGAACATGGCAGAGGATTCTTATATTTATTTCTAATTTTGCCACATTGTGATAACTTTGCATATATTCCCTTTGTGATGAGATAGGGTGAAAATGTTCATTTTCCCCTTGATCTCACTTTCATTTATCCTTGTGGAAATATTTTTTTCTAGTTGTGTATAAATAACAAATGTCAACACTCATTAAAGCTCATATAAAGATATGAAGAAGAAGAAGAAGAGCATTTAAATGGCATGTTAAGGTTTGCAGAGTGCTCTCCATAAGTTCTTCTCATCTGATTCTCACAACAACCCTGTGAGGTTAGTGCTACTGTTATCCCCAGGATAACAGGGAAATTAAGTAATTTATCTAAAGTTACACACTTAGTAAATGTCTAAAGAAAAATCTGAACAGAGGCCTTCCTGAAGCCAGGTTCAGTGCTCTACCCACAAAGCCACATAGCTACCTCACATAAACAATATATTTGTGGAAAAATATTAAGAAGCTAACATAAAAATGCAAAGCGCTTCAGAAACACTGAAGCATTTACAAAGGCAGGCTATTAGAATCATTATTGTTTTGATACTTGTCTCATCTGCCATTAAAAAAAAATCTGCCACAACCCTCAATGGCTCCATTCCCATGGCCTTTGTTATCAAGAGGAATTCCACTGGGGGAGGGCAATGAAGAAGAGTTTGGGAAATTCAACCCACCCCAGAACTGAAGATAAAGAAATACTAGGCTAGGCATAAACACAAGTAGCCTACTAAACATATATCAGATAAGTAAATGTTTCATAGTGTAATGGGGGGGGGGGGGGCGGGGTGGTGATCCCTCTCACATACTCTCTCTGATCAATGTCATTTTTAGTTTCCAGATCCACTTTTCTAGGCTGCAATCCTCAGGGGAGTTGTTTGTTGTTTTTGTTGTTGTCCTTCCTCTTCTTCCTAGTTCTCCCTTACTCTTCATCCCCCAGAGGATGCTTGCTGTATCTTCAATAGTGGTATCATCTTGTTCCTAAGGAAGGCGATAAGGGCTTACATGGCATGACTGTGTTCCCCAAGGTATTGGAATGAGGGTCCATGATCCACCCCGCATTCCTGTGGAGTCAGTACTCGAGATATGAAAAGGCGGACCTGGGGATGATGCTATGTCCTGCAGATGGCGCCTAAGAGCTACATAACTGATCCTACACAACTGAATTCCATCTTCCACAAGGGATGGCCGGCCAATGATGGGCTTCACTTACAGCAGCCTGTCAGCTCACGTGGATTATGTTCCACCACACTCTAGCTACATGTCCCTTTTCAGGGTTGAACAATATACATTAATCATGTAATTAGCATGCCAATTCCTATCTGGCCCTTTTTTATTCTATTAAAACAAAAACAAGTTTAAGATACACTTAGATATACATTAGCATCAGGAAAATCTGAGTTCAAATCCAATATCATACACTTACTAGCTGTCTGACCCTAAGTAAGTCATTGTACCTCATTTTCCCTAATCTGTAAACTGAAGACATAACAGTACCTACCTACCTCACTGAGTTGTTGTGGAAATCAAATGCAATAAAATATGTAAAGCGTCCTCTAAAGCTTATAGCGTTATATTAATGCTAGCTACTATTGTGGTTCCCATTGTTTATTTTGAACACATAAATCTGTGGTCCCTTGTCTCAGAGTGGTCCTCCATTCATTGGGGGACAGTTATAACTGTCACAACTCCAGGCAAAATAGTATTTAGGAGAACTTGATCTTCCTCAGCCTTCGTCATCCTTTTGAAAATCATTCGCCCACCCCATCTGGAAGACTCTTCCTTTCCCAATTATGCCCTTGTATTGCTCCTTCCTAGTTCATACTAGAATGTTTCACACAAGCCACTTCCTTTGTGACTCTATATTCTGATCTCCAGACCTCATATTCTACTTCTTCCTGTCCCCTTCTCAGAACTAACTTAATCCACACTAATTGTGAATAGATATTTTAATAGTTCTATCTCCAGAGATATTTTTATGTGGACAGAATGCCCTTGCTTTAAATCAAAGAAATAAATCTCCAATGGAAGAATGTTAGGCCTCATGATTCAGCAAGGGTAAAGGGGAGCTCCTCCACTGCCTCTCAAATCACTCTGCTTACAAAATAAATGTGGCCCTATGATGACAAGATACCATATAGGGAGGAATGAGGAGCACCCCTGTCATTTCCAGTAAAGACAATACAGAATGAATAGGTCAAAATGGTGCTGGGAAAGACGTAGGGGGTATGAATTGCACTAGGTGATCACCATAATTTAATTCAAGAATTATTTGTTGAATTAAATTGAATGATCTCCAAGTTCTCTTCCAAATTTGAAATGCTACGATTCCATTAAATAAGACTATAGGCAATGTCATGAAACGAAGACTGCATACGAAGTTCAAAATGTAGCTCTGCTAATGACCGCCTCTGTAACCTTGAGTAAGTCACTTATCGTCCCTTGGTCTTAGTTTCAACGAATCATTCAAACAAGCATATTGCTGCTGAATTGTTTCTTCAGTCACGTCAACTCTTCCTGTTCCCTTTTGGAGTTTTCTTTGCAAAGATACTGGATTTGTTTGCCATTTCCTTCTCCATCTCATTTTACAGATGAGAAACTGAGGCAGAGTTAAGTGACTTGCCCAGGGTCACACAGCTAGTAAGTGTTGGAGGCCTGATTTGAACTCTCAAAGAGTACCCTTCCTGACTCCAGATCCAGCGTGCCATCCACTGCACCACTTAGCTGCCCAAACGAGCCTATATTAAGTAATTACTATGTGACCAAAGTAATCTCCATAAAATTCTAAATCTTATTAATGCTAGAAGCTCTGAAATAAGGGGCAACCGACAGGTAAGGATTCTGAAGTCAGAGCTGTGGCCAGACAGTTAGTAAAAGTGGTGAGACAGGTTAAATGGGAATACCAGTTTTGGATTCTAACCTCAGCTTTTCTGATTTTATTTTGATCATCAAGAATAAAAATAAACATCATGTACATTTAAGGGACATTGTTATTCTTCATAACTACCAACCCAAATTCTTCAACAGTAGTTAATTAAAAAAAAACAACCCTGTAGCTAGTATAAAGTTAACAGAATTGGTCATTTTAGCATATAAAGCCATATTAATTTCAAGCTTCAGTAGAAACACAGAAACGAATCAATATTTATCAAATGAAAGAAATGAAGGTAGAAAACAAGCTATTAGTCTCTAGCTTCAAAGAAGTTACTAGAAGCAACACAATACAGTTGATGGAAAAAGGAGAGAGAAATTAGGCTATGCACTTTCAGACTACGATTTATTATCCTAATTAATTAATTTTGCTTTTTTTCTATGTTCCATTTGGTGCATTAACACCACCAAGAAACAAAGTGAGGTTACACTATTTTCCTAACAACTACTATACGACCTTGGACAACTACTTATTCTCTTTGGACCTCAGTTTCCTCATCTACAGTCAGTGGGGTAGACTAGATTAATTCCAAGATCTCTTAACAGTTTTAATATGCTATGATTCTGTCTAAGAAATCACTTATAATTTTTCAAATTTCCTGTTTCTCAGAATGATTTTTTTAATAAATATAATAACATGAGGATGTTTTGCAATGAAAACAAAAACCCCAAAACACAACTCCCATTCCAAAATATGAATAGTTTCAGGGTCATATGCAATATGTTCCACCTTCACTTGCACATATCAGTAGGACTTATACCCAGTGGCTAGATTCCAAACATACCTTCAAAATTCCCTCTGACGACTAAAATAAAAATTCTTCAGAGACCACATGTTACTGCTACACCAAGCCTCTAATCAAGGCTAGCTTTATGTCTAGGCAGAGTGGGCAGCCACTTGTATGATATGGTTTGAAGGCAGCCAAGAACACTCCTGGCCAAAAATATTTCACCCTGGAAGCTTGAAATTCCAACATTAGTGAATCATTTCTCTGTTCTAAGCAGTCACCTTGGATAAATCACTTTCTCCTCTCTGGGCCTCAGCTTCACGATCTTTAAAATGAAGGTGGCTGGGTTACATGGCTCCTTCAAGCAGTTAGAGCCTGTATTTCTCTTTAGGGTCCCTCTTTTAAAATTCCACTTTCCTATCCTTGGAAAAGGTATAGATTAATCCTCTCACCCTTCTCTAACCTAATAATGAATTATTTTTATTTGATCCCTTTTCTCCAGGGCACAAAGATATCTGAGAGCTGTGGTTGGGAGGAAGGGGAAAGGGGCGGGGAGGTAGAAATGGTGCTAAAGGTGAAAAGAGAAAGAAAAGAGGTACAGGAGAAATCAGAAGCAGCATTTGCTCATTACCCCTAACACATCCCTTTTTTTGAAGCAGCAAGCGTAATAGTCACTCTTTCAATGATGCAGAGTCATCAGGACTTGGGGGAGGAGGTGGGATCGAGGGGAAAGGAAAGAGGGAAAAGGGAAAAACTGGGTTTGTAGACAAAAGAAAGGAGCAAATGCAGAAATAGAGATAAAGGGTGAAGAGAAGTCAGAAGATACTGACTGCTTAGTCCAGCGGCATGTGCTGTATGCTTGGGATTGCTCATGGCATTCAAATGGTGGAGAAAAGAGGCCCAAAAAACAAGTCGGAGGCGGTGGGGGGCGCTGGAGGGGGGGATTCAGAAAAAAAAACAGTCTTAGCTTCCTTCACAATTTTCCCTCAGGCCAGCCCTGTGTCTAATAGTTAACAGACACCGTGCCAGCTTTCCCCTTGCTCTATTCCCCCAACACACATTTTAGTATGCCAAGTCAAGTTTTATTTTTAAATACTCTATTTAGCAAATAGCCTGTTCCACCATTTCTAGTATCAGACAGAGTACATACAAAGGCAGTGGCCATCTGTAGACTAAAGAAGTGTTGGTCTAGGCCTGCGGTCCAATGCTTAATCCTCATTGAAATTCTTGCTCCTTTCCACCCTGCTTTCTTTCAGGTTTAGCTTAATTACTCCCAGGCCTCGAGTTTATTTGAAGTGAATTAGGACAAATTCTTTTTGCTTCCTTTAGCCCTCACACCACAGTCTCTTCTAGGACAAGTTAACTGCTTAGTTCAATGCAGCACCTGCATTCAGATCCTGCTTTTCTAAGGAAATTGTGCTTGCTACCTTTGCATTTTTATAACTTTTCTATTGGATACTTTTTATAGCTGTTTGATGGCCCGTGTAGTTAAAATAAATTTGTACTCTCTCATTTTCTTTACCGCATTTCTACCAAGGAAAATGATCTTTAGATCTAACAGCCCCATACCACAAATAACTACTTTCAGCCATGTGGGTGCAAACTGCTGCCAGCACAATATACTACTGCCCTGTAGCTTGTACAGGCTGCCTATTGGCTGAACTTCCATTCTGGAGTGACTATTAAAGCATGTGCGCACGCGCGCACGCACACACACACACACACACACACACACACACACACACACACACACACACACCAGTTTGGACCCTAGTTAGTTACCCAGGGACGGTATGAGGGAAAGAGCACTGGACCAATGTATTCCATTTTAAGATGGGGAAAATAAAAAATATATCTCGACCTCTGCAAGAGAGCGAGTACTTGAGAGAGCCAGCCTCAGAGTTGGGAAGACCTGTGTACAAGTTCCACCCATGACACATGTTGGCTGTGTAATACCGGGCAAACTACATAACCTTTCCCTGCTCCTGACAATTCTTTGAGACTAAAAAATTTCAGGATAGTTACTGATCTTCACTGGCAGAGGAAGTTCCCTCTAAACTTATAAAATCATAGGACCGAGTATTATTATTATTACCTTCCTTTAGGAGTTAGGGCAATTAAAGGGCTTTTTAAAATCTTAAAGAACTGCAGAAGTTATTGTTGCTATTACAGTTAAGAGGTAGAATCGGCTGACTTTGGAGACCTCTGATACATACTGGCTACATGACCCTAGGTAAGTCATTTAACCACTCGGTATCCTCAGAAAACTCTCTAAGCCTACAAACTACATATTTGAGTTTCTAAGATTTACTAATAGAATTTTCTCACCGAGAGATTGCCACATTGATAAAATCACAGGCACAAAACAAATATTACATATTACACATTTATAGTATTATTTTAATACCTCCATTTACCAGATGCTTAGTTATCCATCAAGCAAAAATCATTCATTTTGTTGCATTTGGTATGTGACTGGTGCTATGTCAGGTGATAGATTTGCTCTACTTGTCTCCAGAGGAAGGAACTCAGAGCAAAGGGTACAAGCTCCAGAAAGATAGATGGTCTTTTAGGTCCTTTCCATCAATGGCATTTTGGGATTTTGCTAAATTTCCTGTCCAACCTGATCTATGGGACCTTTAGGATACAACTGATACCTATATTAAAATATGCCTCCTAAAATATGTCTGTCATTCTGCTATAGACAAATAGGTGAGTACAGTAGATAGATTGTTGGATCTCAAATCAGGAAAACCTGAGTTCAAATTTGGTTTCAGACACATCCTTGGTTGGCAAGTCATTTAAACCTCTGCCTCAGGTTCTTTATATGTTAAAAGGGAACAATAATACTCTCTACTATGACTTGTTTTTAAGGAATCTATGCTGTTTGATAGGCATTGTCTCTCTCCTTGAGTACACAAACCATCCTTTTAATGTCTTCTAAAATATTATTCATAAACTGGCACGCTGTTCACTGGCAGATAGTTTAATGTTCCCAATTCTTTTTATTCTTTTATTCTTCCCTCTATACAATCCTCTGGAGTCTCCCTCATTCTGCAAGACTTTTCAAATACCTCTGATAGAAGTTTAGCAATCACATCTGCAAATTCTATCAGTGCTCCAGGATGTAGTTGTCTTGTTCAGCCTACCAAACACATTTGGAGTGGTTAGGAATCTTCTTCCTATCTCCTCACTTATCTTGGGTTTGAGTTTGAGTTCCTCTTTATTTTTGTTCTATTCTTCCCAGTCTAAAGAGCATTTTGCTTGGAAGAAAAAGGAAGGAAAATAGTGAATTGAGTAGTTCTACCTTCTCTCTATTGTTCCTCATCACCTTTCTGTCCATTCTGAGTTGTCTTATTTATCCCTAGATCTTTCTCTTGTTCCAACGCATCTTTGAAAACTATCTTTTTTTTCCATTTGCATTACAAACTTCTGATATTTGGGATCTTTCTCCTTTCTGAAAGGACAAAAAACTATGTGAATTTTTCATATTCATCCTTTGTTACATGCCTTTATTTCCATCTCTTTTATACATATTTTTAATTCTGAGCTCCACAAAGAGCTCCCTGTGTAGCCACGTTCTTCTCTTTAGATACTACCCTATTTGCAATTGCTTTATAAGAATATTTTACTTTCTTTCCCCCTTGGGAGCTTCCCATCCTTCTTAGGTCTACCTCCCTTTTGGTATCCCATATTAAGGCACTCAAATGTAATCTGTTTCTGATGTATGAAGTAACAGTGGCTTGAAAAAAAAGAGTATTTCACAGAGGAGCAAAGAGCACCTAACAGAGAATCTACCTCTATTCTTTGCCTGTAAGACTAATTGAAATAATTTGGAGATCATTTTACCCTGGAAGAAGAATGCAGAGCTTCCATGACAATGCAGCCAAATGGCTATAAGCAAGGACACCTATGTTTATCATCAGATGAGAGTTGTATTACTCTTTTGTAATGTTGGTTAAAGAGCAGACTCTCTGGTCTCTCTGACTATAGCACACATGATTGAGTGTTAAACTTGATCCTTGACAACTTCTACGTAAACATGGCTTTATGGAGCACTACTAGCCAAAGTAGACCACAAAGCCTGCTGTCTACCCCAATTCTGCTCGGTCTTGATGAAGCCAGTTGATAAAGATGTTGATTTATTAAGCATGTTAATGACATTCCACTTTTGGTTAATAATATCTGCAAATATTCTAAACTGCAGTAACAGTCTGACCATGACTAGGTACCAGGCATCACACTACAAATAACACCACATTTTAGATGAAAAAAAAATCATTTTTTTAAATTCTAAGATAAGAGCCCTAAAAGACGGCAATGCAGTATGACCAAAATGACTCTAATATACAAAAATATCACTCCTTCAGCAAACAAGGTAAGTAATAATGGCTGACATGTATACAGTATTTTGGGATTTGCAAAGCACTTTATCTATATTAGTACATTTGATCCTCACATGTTTATGAAGTACTACATGATAATACCAAGGCTCAGAGATTTTAAGCAACTTATCTGTGATTACCCAGCTACTAAAGAATAAAGATGGAATTTGAATCCAGCTCTGCCTAAATCTAAGTTCAGGGTTATTTCTATTTATTCTTTCATCAACTCACCAACAAGAAAAAGAAGGATGTTCTTTTTTATTAATTTTCCCATTGATTTTAGAGCAAAAAAGCATAAGGCTGACATACTTGGAATTATTAGCATTCTGCAAAATGTGATTAAAGAGCCAACAGACATAATTTTCAAGAGCGCTGGAGTATATAGTAAAAATCTTGGCCTTGTTCAAACAGCAGAAATAGATAGTCATTCTGGAGGAGTTAATATAAGGCCTAATAAAAGTGTACACTCCTACAAACAATATACTTTATTATATGAATAATACACATATGTAGTTCTGAATAATTATTACAAGTACACACTTCCTTGTTCTACAAGGAATTCCTCTTTCTATATTAGAGACAGAGCTGATCCACTGCTCTGGATACAAATTATTCACTTCTGGCCCTATTTTGTTGTAGGGCCTATACAGTGTGGCACAGTTCTCATGGACAAGAGAAGAAAGAGGGAGGTTTGGTTTGGATTTGTTTTTTTGAAAATTCAAGTTCTCTCCAGAGAATAAAATCTATGTTCCTATTCTATTCTAAATCTCTGTTCTATCCCTGTAATATTGTTAGCACATCTTCCCAAATCTACCTACAGAATGACAAGCATAACCCAAAATCCTATAGAAAAGATTAAAGGAAATCTTTCCACATAGACAAATGTGCCACTCAACCACATTTTACTTAAAAACATTGTCTTAGTAGGCACCATAATAGGGTGGCTACCTGAGAACACTGGATGGTGTGGAACTGAAGATTTAAAAGAAAGGGAAGACTCAAGAGCAGGTGGGTAACACAGAGAAAAATCTATGTGGAGACCATGAGGTATCCACAGAAATACAGAATCTGAAAATGGCTTATGTATTCAACACACTGCAGAGAAATATGATGCTTATTCATGTACACTGCCACATGTGTTGGTCAATGTATGAAAGCTGGAGGTCTAGTCATTGAAAAGAGGGCCATCCCCTCCAGAGACATAGTCAGGGTTCCTACATTCTAAATAATTTAGATAGAAGGAATGCAACCCAACCCTGAAGCTATTTGTGATTGTGCAATAATTCTAAATAATGTGTCATATTTTGCTGCTGCTAACCTAATCCACAGTTGTTAAACAGGAATACAGAATTATTCAGCAAAGAAGTGGAATTAGGAAAGAGTACTGGACTTGGAGTCCAGAAACCTGAATTGAAGACTCATCTGTGATAATCGACTAGCAATGTGATAGAATACTAACCTTTTAGCTGTAGTTCGCTCATCTGTAAAATGGGCATAATGCTACCTCACAGAGTTGCCTTGAATACTCTCTAAATCATAAAGGGCTACATAATGTGAGCTAGTATCATTATTACCGTATCTAATATTTCTTCACTGAAAAATCAGAATATCATGTTTCTATACCTCATCCCTCTACCATCTCAGCTGAGGACCTTGCCTCATACTCCACTAAAAAAATGAGACAAAAAGAAAATACCAGGATACAAGTTCATACCACCTCTTCAAACCAGTCAGTTAAACAAAATAAAAATGAAAACAAAATTTGTCAAGCCCTACGTGCCAGGTACTGTAATAAGAACCAGAGCTATAAAGAAAGTCAAAACAGTCCCTGCCCTTATGTAGTTTACATTATAATGGAGACAGCATATAAGTAACTGGGTATAAGATATAGATGGAATATAATCCCAGAGGGGAAGTCAACAGCAGGTCTTATTAAAAAAAAAAAGCAGAATTGGAGCAGAGTCTTAAAGAAAAGCAGGAAAATTATAGGCAGAAGTGAGGAGGGAGAGCATCTTTGGCATTTCTTTCAAAGCATTTTGTCCAGATACAGTGTTTCTGTTTCAAATCAAAGTAGCTGTATTGAGGTACAATGTAGTCAGTACTTAGTACCCTTTTTTCATCTATGGTCTCATAGTAAATAGTGACACATTCTTCAGCAGCTCCACATGCCTCATGCATATGTGTTTTAAAAACCACCATCACCATTGCCACTTCCTAGTAAGAAAGCAGCTTTGGCAGGACAGGCGGTGCTGGAGTGTATAGTAGTTTTCTATTCAATGAAAAAACAGAGTTGGAAATTGGGTTGTCATGTGATGTGCAAAGAACCTCAAGAAGACCAGTATAGCTGTATCTCAGAATACATGGAGAAGAGTGAAGCATAGGAAGACTGGAAAGGTAGGAAGGGACCAGGGTGGAAAGAGCTTGAAATGCCAGATAAAGGACTTTATATTTGATCCAAAGGGAATACGAAGCCTCTGCTACTTAGTGAGTAAGAGGGATGACATGGTCACACTTGAACTTTAGAAACAATCATTTTGGCAGTTGATTGAAGATGAATTGGTGTAGGGAGAGACCCGAGGCAGAGAAAACAATTAGAAGGCTATTCTAATAGTACAAGTAAGAAGTAATGAGACCTGAATTCTGGAGCTGGCTACATATAAGAGACGTGAAAGCAGAAACAAGATTTGGAATGGATTGGACACATGGGATGAGAGTAAGGACTCAACAATTACAATGAGGTTAGGAGCCTGGATGGCTGAGAGAATGGTAATGCCCTTGATAATGATGGGAAAGTTTAGGAAAGGGGAGAGTTTGGAAAGGGAGGGGAGACAAGTTCTGTTTTGGACACAGGAGTCTTCTGGGCTTGCTAGCAGATTGTTATGTTTTCAGTGTAAGTATTTACAGCACATAAATCAGCAAATTTGCTGCAAAATGCAGCAAATTCTGCTACAAATCAGACCTTTATTTATCGTTTTAATTGTCTAGACTTGAGAAAGTGATAGAGAAAATGCAAATTAAATGCAAATTAAACTTAAATGTCTATTGTGCCTTTTCTCCCCCAGAGAAGCACTTATTAAACATTTACTAGCACACCCCTGCTTGGATACATTGAGTTTGAAATGCCTATGAGATATTTGCTGATATAGGACTGTAGCCTAGGAGAGTAACTAAGGCTGCATATATAAATCTGAGAATCATCTGCATAGAGCCGATAATCCCATGGGAGCTAATGAGTACACCAAGTGACATAGAACATAGCAAAATGGGAAGAGGGTCGAAGATAAAGCCTCAGGAGGCACACATAATTGACGTGCATGAAGGTGTGATATGCATGAAGAACCAGCAACGCAGACCGAGAAGTGGAAAAACATTCAGGAAGAGAGCCAGGAGAGAAAAGTGTCACAGAAACTCAAAGAAGAGAGAGTATCTAGGAAAAAAATGTGAACAACAGAATCAAATGTAGCAGAGAGATCAAGAAGAAGGATAATTGAGAAAAGATCATTAGATTTGTCAACTGCCTATTCTCTCCTTCCCATATTGCAAGTACTTTGCCCATGACCTTGCACTAATCTTCCATGGAGAGTCACTCAATGAACTCTGACCCTTATTTATAATCTCTTGAAATTGACTGGATACTAATTGAGTATGCGGGCTATCCATTGTTACCTCTTAGGTTCCTAACATGATGGACATATCTTCTTTTCAGGTCACAGGGGCAGCTGGTGGCACAGCGCATAGATTTCTGGGCCTTGAGTCAGGAAAATCAAGTTCAAATATGGCCTCAGATACTAGCTGTGTCACTGGGCAAGTCACTCACTCTTGTTTGCTTTTATTCTTCAAATGTAAACTGGAGAAAATAACAGTATCTACCTTGCAGGGCTATTGTTGTAAAGATCAAATGAGATGTTTGTAAAAAATGCTAGGCACAATACCTAGCACATAGTAGTCACTGTATAAATGTTCATCCCTTCCTTTTGCTATTCCCCAATATATTCCTCTGATGATATCCTTTATGATGCTTCTCCACTACAACTTGCCACTTGCAATATGTTAGAGTCAACTTATGTCCACCTCTCCATTACATTTTGGGTGATATGCAGCTTTAATTCTTCCTAGACTGGTATACTAGACTCACAGACACTGATTGCTATATAAGAGATTTCACTTACAGGTTTTTGAAAAAGATAGATAATATGTAACTTAGCCTTGAAACTATTTTATCTGTAAAGGCCAAATACAAAACTTCCTCAGTATAGTGCTAAAACCTAAGTTTATTTTTTGGTTTTTGACCTTACATGTAAGGCTAGCAGGGCTCAATTAAAATGACCATCATCATCCTAATAATGTGGCCTAAAATTTTTCTTTAGAATAGCATGCTACAGTTGTACAGAACTATAGCGGTTAACTCTGGAATGAAATAAGCTCACAGAAAATCCATCTTGTAAGTGTTAAACTTACATTATTATTATATATATATTTGTATCAGAGTAGACAGGGCATTCAAGCCTCAGGTGGGCTTTCTATGCTTATGTTTATGCAAATGTATATAATAATGCAAATTTCACATGCACTTTTACAGTTGTAAGAAGTTAATTATAACAAACACAATTTCTGTACTTCTAAGTGCAATTAATGTTTCCTCCTGAACTGGAAATGATAGATTATTAATTACCTGCTCTGCATTCTGCTATTTGTTATGATACCTGCAATGATTTTAACATAATTTAGACACGCTTAAATGTCACAGTTTTTGCTCATAGGCATGAAACTCTCTAAGTGTTCCTTAATTAGTATATTCTTGACCTTGTCTTGTTATCCTTTCAGAACAAGACTACATCCGCTTAGCATGAGAAACTGTCAAAAATGTGTTTTCTAAGTCAGGTAAATATTATCATGAACAAAGCTAAAAGCTGGAAATGTTTAAAAACATTATAGAAACAGAGTATATAATGATGGTAGGCAGGCTTAGATGTTTCCCCCCTAACGTCTTTGTGACTTCAGTCAAAAAGCAGGCTGGATTGCATCTCAGGGAATGGCACAACGTTTTCAATAATCCCAAACTGTTCCCTGACACAAAAACCCATCTTGCAAACACCAATATTCTTCCAATGAAACCATGTAGCTGAAAATGACAGAATATCACAATCTCCGAAGAATCAAAATTGCAGGTGACTCTAAGGGTAATGGAAGGATGCAGGGTGGTTGTAAATAGGCTGCAGCATATTCCCGATGAAGACTTGTGCACTCAATGTGCCATCAAAGACAACTTTTAAGGACAAGTATAACCAGAAAGAGCGATGGGCCAGGCACACAGCAAAACTGAAGGATTACCGATAGATAGCCCAAGTGTTGCCCAGACAGCTACAAAATATTTTAAAAAGGCCTTATTGAAGGCCTTGAGTTTTGGAGGAAGTTGGTTCAGATCCTGCACCTCCGGCACACCTGTGTGTATCAATAATGTTACTAGCAGCTATTATGGCTGTGTAAGGCCAATAATTCCAGCATACAGGAGGGCTACTTGCACAAGTTTTTCATCTGCCTTTCCAAGGAAAGCAACTTTAAGGGGTTAACAATCTCACTTTAATTAAACATACATATATCGTTCATTTAGTTCAGGGGAAAAAGTCGGCACACTGAACTTCAGAGCAAATAGAAACAGAAATTACAAGCAGAAATTATATAAACAGAGCTAAATAACACAAATCAACAGACAGGCTTCTATCTGTCTGACCACAGCAATATATACACAGTTACCAGAGAGAGAAGCACCAACATTTGATTTTTCAAAAGTGGGGGGTGCTCCTTAACACTACCTAGAGTCTCCACACCAACATTCTTCCAATGAGGGTGCCCCAAACAAAATGCTAACCTCAGAGCATATATAACCTGTTTGGGCCCTGGGGCATCATACCTCTCCAGGGTTTGACACCTCTCATGGGCTTCACCCCTCTCATGACCTAATTAGCAAAAGGGTGTGGGCCTTCCTACAAACAAAGGCAAGACTCACTCAAAGGCACTTGATTGCCTTAGCTCTGAGACGCACTCAAAAAGAAAAAAGAGTAAAAAATGTCCCACTTTGCCTGCCCTTACACTGTGTGATCTTGGAAGGATGTGGGGAAGACAAGGCAGGGCAGAGAAGGGAAGGAGCATTTATTAGGCCTCTACTATGTACCAGGCATTGTGTTAAGCATTTTACAAAAATTATCTTGCTTGATCCTAATCACAACTGTGGGCAATTAATTTTACCTCATGAGGCCTCATATGAGTCCTGAGGTGAGGATATTTGTGAATGGACTCAGCAACCTCTGTATGTATACAGATGGCTCTAAATATGTGATCCTGTGGTGCCATGTTGGTAAGATCCTTTATGAGAGAGTTTATGGAAGGATTTGGGGGAAAATTACACAGGACAAAAAGAGCATGGATACATTGCAGTATGAACTGATAAAGAAAGTATTCATATGAGTGACTTCATGGGTCTGTTAAAGTTGTGATTTTTCATTGTGGCACAGATAATTTCTTTTGTCTCAATAAAATCTCCTTAGGCTAGAGATTGTAGTTTCTTCCTCCCTTTTTTAAAGAAAAATCACCCACATCCTTCAAAGTCTCAAAGCCCATTTTGCTTTCCGTACCCTGTTTGTTTTTTGTTATATGTGTTTAAAAACTAGGCCAGAATGCTTATGGTAAAATGTTTATCCTCAACTTAAAAGGTAAGCTTATGTCAGACAAAATTATTATGTTACAAGTTTTTTGAAATATGCTTTGTTATATGCACTGCTTCAGGAATTTCTACCACCAGCTACCCCAGCTCTCTATCTCCTTCATCCCTTAGACATCCATGAAGGAATGAAGTAAGGAATCAAAAAGCAGTTACTGAGCAACCTCTATGTACCAGCTACTGTGCTAGTTGGAATACAAATACAAAAATATGACAGTCCCTACTTCAAGCTTACATTCTAATAAGGGGAAACACATAGAACATGTGTTGGAAGTGTAGGGGATTGGTGGCTAGGAAAGGGAGTTTTGGTCTGGAGAATAAGAGAATTGTAAACAGCACCATAAAGCCTAGACTTTTCAACAGCTTCCAGTAGCAAAAGTATTATTGATTTGATTTGGTTCCTGTTGCGAGATCAATTCAATTAATATTTTAAAGCACCTACTATGTTCCAGGCAGGCACTGTGCTAAGCAATGGGGATAAAACTAAGAAAAAATTCAAGAGATGGAATGCAAATGGGAAGCAGGGCACATGGCAAGATGACTAGGTTGGCCTGCATTTCCTAGGAAATGAGTAGATGGGATATGAAACATGGCCTGAGGCTAACACTCACTCACTCATGAAACAGAAGAGCTCAGAGTCAAAGCAGAGACTTGAATCTTAGTGGATCAATCTCCCCACCTCCATCCCCACCCCGAAGACAGGGGACATGGTCTCTGAAGGTCTGTTTAGTGGGTGCTGTTCCATGTGGGAAGAAGGGGATTACAGTACACCTCCGGCTATCCAGGGAACCCTCAGTTCTAACTTCTGCTTTTGCTCCCATCTTTTCAAAAATATCCTTTTCCTATGTCTCATATGTCCTCAGGGATCAGCTCTTTACTGATGATAGATTATTTGATCAACTAACTGGTGCTAAGGTGATAAATCACTGATATTAGCTGATGATTTCTTCCAGGTAACATATCAATCAAAATGTACTTATTTAACAACTGTGTGCCCAGCAACATGCCAAGCACTGTGAGGGACTTCTTTTTTAAACCATGTTATTAGCAATCCAACATGTATTTTATAAGTTTCTACTACCTAAAGCATGGAATGAATCAGGATGCAGGTTTAATTAAAGTCAAGTGAACTAGCATTTACTAAGGTTAGAAACCAAAGGTTTAAAGGCTGGTGAAGAAGAAAGAGGCTGTGTTATAAATGGCTTTAAAAGCCAAAGAAAGGCTTTTGTTTTAGATCCTGGAGATAATAGGGAACCACTGGAATTTATTGAGTAGGGAGCTGACACAGTCAATCCCATGATTCAGCATAATCACTTGGAAAGTCTAGTGGAAGGTGGACTAGAGTGAGGAGAGATTTGAGGCAAGGAGACCAACCAGAAGGTTACTGATTTAGTCCAGGCAAAAAGTGTTAAAATCTCAATTTTTTTTCTTTTACTAACTCATAACATACGATCTGAAGGAAATTACTTAACATTTTCGGGCATCATATTTTCTTATCTGTAAAAACAAAGGGAACACCCCAAAGAGGACACAAAGCTAGCCATGAAGTCAAGAACACCTGGCTTCAATTCCTGCCTCCTGACCCTAGGGAGAAACTTCCTTCCAAGTACCCCAGGCAGCTGTTGAAGATTATAAATTCCAGAACAGTTGCTGATCTGTATTGGTAAAGGGAGTTTCCTCATTGAGAGTTCCCTAGACCAATTAAATCACAGGTTTAATTAAATTTAATTAATATTAATAATAATGATAAAAATGAGTGGTCACAAAACAACTAAAAATGAATGTTTCAAAATAATAAAAAATCAGCTTGACCCCAAAGATGGTATATTAAGATATTTTCCCCACTCCTGCTTTACAGAGGTAGAGAGAGTCCATCGCTACACATATGGTCATTGATGTATTGGTGATGTATTGATTAATATTGATGATTTATTTTGTCTCCTTCCTCTTTCAAAACAATTCTTTGTTATAAGAGATGGCCCTCAGGGAGGGTGGGAAGGAAAAGGGATTTGAGGGAAAATCTAGGTAATCTAGAAACAAAAGAGATAAATACAATATATTTTTCAGAAGAAAAAGATTAAAGGGGTTAGACTACATAGAAGTGGCCTCTAAGGCACTTTCTAACTCTAATATTCTAAGATTTTATGTTTGTCACTTTGCCAGACCCTGTGGTAACTGGGAATGGGGCCTGGAGGAGAGGGCGGAGGAGTAAGGAAATCCAGACCTGTGATTTCAATAGTGTGGACAACTCCCTGTGATCAATACAGTTTGGTTACTACTGTGCAACTTAGCCTTAAAAGGTAAGCAGCTTGGGGCACTGAGTAACTAAATTAATTACCTAGGATAGTAAAGCTAATGTGTGTGAGAAGAAGAGCTTGAATCCAGGTCTCTATGTATTATACTATACTGCCTCTGGGGGATACCAGAAGTATTTGACTCTTCTCTCAAGGATTATGATGAACTTGGGAAGGAGATACACATGAAGTAATAGTGAACAATACGAATCAAAATACAGGTGTCCAAAAAGTCTTAGTGCAGTTTTAAGCCGTTAGAAGCTATTTAATATGCTAATAGCTGTTACTAACTTTAAACCACATTAAGACTTTGGGTCACCCTATATCACTAAATTGTAAAGAGAGATTATCAGAGAGGATGATCAATGGTGACTGTAGTAATAGGAAGACTCCATGGACAAGAGTGATTTGAGATTGGCCTTAAGAGAAGCGTAGATTTCTTATGAATAAAGGAGAGGGAATGGTCATTTCACATGGGTTTAAGTAAAGACATAGAGTAGAAATGAGGATGGTGGTACAGCAGATAGAAGGCTGGACTTCGAGGCAGAAGGCCTGAATTAAAATCCTATCTCAGACACTTAATAGCTATGAGACTCTAGGCAAGTCCCTAGACTTCTCTCTGCCTCAGTTTTCTCTTCTGTGAAATGGGGGAAATCATGTCACTCATTTCACATAAGGATCAAATAAGATAATGCAGGATGTTCCAAAAGTCTTAGTGCAATATTAAATCATACTAGATTAAAGCTGCACTAAAACTTGTGGAGTAACCTGTACATAAAACATTCTGCAAACCTTGAAGTGCTATACATATGATAGTAGTAGAAATAACACCAATAACCAATTATTATTAATTCTTATTGCTTTTTCAAGAGTGAGATTGAGCTTGACTAGAATGGAGGGCATATGTGAGATGAAGAGTAACTATGGATAAGAGTGGATGGATAGGGTGAGTTCAGATTATGAATATCTCTAGAGACTAGTCAGAGGAGACTGGACTTCATGTGGCGAATGGCAGCCACAATTTGGGTTGCTTAGAGCCTTTCCCATAGTGAATGTCCTCTGTGCAAAGAGGCTATAATGATCATCCCCATCTCCTCTTCCTATCTGATGCCAAGCAGCTATGAGCTACAGGGTGCTCTGATTCTAAAATCTCTAGCAATTAAGAGACTATGCTTTCACAAAACCTATCTATGGTCATGCGGATAGTAGCAAGCATTCTTGCTTCCTCTGTCCCTAATGGGTAAGTGAACTGTTTTTGGGCATTGTTAAGTCAAGGTTGGTGTGCCTCCTAGACCTTATTTTTTTCCTTTCTTTTCAGGGCCATAACCACCAGCTCTATGTAGCCAGGTTCCAATGAAGCAAATGGTTATAGTTGTGCACCAAAGTTCAACTAGGGGCTGTAATAAAAGAAAAGAGATACTTGTATCTCTCACTATAAAGGAATGACATCTTCCTGAAAATCAGACAAAGAATGAAATTCTATACATTGAGGTCAAATAGACTGAAGATTCCTTGAGGGCCTTTTTTTTTCATTTTTCTATCCCCAGAACCTAGCACAATTCCTCAAATAAAAGCAAAAAGGACTCTTCTACTTTGAAAAGCTAGAAGAATCATGGTACTATTAACAGAAATGGGACGGCATGATATCTGCATTGTAAACAGGGACTTCTGGACACAATTTAATATAAATAAAGGAGATAGGAACTAAAAACTCTGTGACAAGGAAAATATATGATGTATAGATTGAAGTCCTGTTTTTCAGCGTTCCCTGGGACTCTCTATTACAAGTACAGACAGGCCCAATCTTTTGCACCAGGATGCGAATGCATTTTATTCGCAAGTATAAAGAGATTAATGGTTTAATGTTTATGGAAGATATACTTGAAAAAGAAGATTATAAACAACAACATAGCCAATTATTTTCACTTTGCAACTCTTTGTCCTTTACATAAATGAATTTCAATGTGTAAAATGTCCAGATTTTCTAGGTCCTCACTCTGTCAAGTTTCATTCTCATTCACTTTTCCTCTTGCATCATTTACATGAATTCTATTCTTTTTATTCTCCTATTCTCAGTTTCCAATATTTTGTAAAGCCTTCCTAGATTTCTTTACATTCTTCATACCCTTCAATCTAAATGATGCTCTAGTATTTCATCAGAGAGAGTGAGGCTGGTGACAGTGCACAGCCCTCCCTCACTTAAATCCAATTCACTTGCAAGTCATAATTTCAACCTTCTTGATGTCATGGTCCTCTTCAAGAATGAAGGACAAACAACATCAACAGCAAAATATGCATGTACCAAAATTTAACTATTCTCCTATTGCTGGCCATTTGAATTGCTTCATTTTTTAAAAAATTACAAATAACATTGCTAAGAAAATCTTAGAGTAGATATCTTTTTTCTTTCTTTTTGTCAACCTTCTAAGGGAATATTCCCATTAACGAAACTGTGAGTTGTTTGAACCTGCCCAAATTGAACACTTACTAACAGGAGTGTACTGGTAAATATTTCACACCTGGTGAGGAGGGGGGAACTGGGGATGTACACAAGGCATACTTTTAAGTTTAATCTATATTATAAATATTTTCTCCATCACTTTTTTAAGTGTATGGCTAGCAGTCAACAAAGTCTAAGCCCCAATTTCTACTGTTTGCTGATTTCTGAAGTATAAAAATGCTCACAGTAAAAATTTAACCATTAGGCCTCTCCCAGTTTGAACTAAATCTATTACCTTGACTTATGACTTTCTCTATGACCTTGAATAATTTACTTTACCTCTGGCTCATTTCAATGCACCAAGATTATCACAATATCTTCCTGGTATTTCTACCCATTTGTGGGACCTCAGTCTAATTAACTTGGTGGGGGCAGAACCTTGGCCTCAGTTTCTTCAAATAAAAAATCTAAAAGGCTTATGGGGAAGGGTCAGACCGCATGACTACTAAGGTGGCTGTAAGCTCTAGTCCTATGGTGGGGGGAGGGGGAGGAGAAGAGGTAAAATAAGCAGTTATTAAGTACTTAATATGCACCAAGCACTAGGCTAAGCATTTTACAAATATTACCTCATTTGATCCTCACAACAATCCTGGGAATTAGGTGTTATTATCATTCCCATTTTCCAGTCAAGAAAACTGAAACACAGAGATGAATGGTCCCATGGTCCTATAACCTATAGTCCCAGGAAATGTCAGGAATTCCAAGGCAGTCCAGAAGCTATCTAGTTGCCAGCCGCTATATGAATAACTCGGTGAAAAATGAAATTTTCACTGTTTGTGATGAATTGTCAACCCAAAGCTACTCCTTCAAACAAAAAACATGTTTCAACACCAATATTTTTTCTAGTGAAATGTGCTTGTAAATCATGGTTAAAGCATATAACCGAAAAGTATTTGTGGGAAAGAAACAAGTAAAAGAGGGAGGCACCTAAGTGGCACCGTGCTGGGCCTAGAATCAGAAAGACCTGAGTTCAAATGTGGCCTCAGACACTATGACCCTGGGCAAGTCACATAACTGTTTTTTGTATCGAGTTCCTCAACTGTAAAATGAGGATAATAGCAGTATCTACCTCTCAGAGTTCTGCAACTCAAGTGAGATAATATTTGTTATTCTTTGTTTTTTTGGTGGGGGGAAGGCAGGGCAATTGGGGTTAAGTGACTTGCCCAAGGTCACACAGCTAGTAAGTGTGTCAAGTGTCTGAGGCTGCATTTGAACTCAGGTCTTCCCAACTCCAGGGCTGGTGCTCTACTCACTGCGCCACCTAGCTGCCCCAGTGAGATAACATTTGTAAAAGTACAGTAGGCACTATATGAATGCTAATTCCCTTCCACCTAAAACACAGCCAGGAAATGCATGATTAAATTTTTTTTTAATTGAACCAATCAGGAGTATATGGACAACCTGAGGCCAACCTATCATGTAGAATGCTGGAAGACCTCCAGAGTTTGGGATACATCTTTTGTGGAGTATTTATGGGAGTATATCAGCAAGAGTTGCACAGGATGGCAAAGTGTGGATGGGTGGTGATCTGGGCCTTAGAGATAATACTCCTACCAGAGAAGTCATAAATCCCAGGGAGGAATAAAATATAATAACAACAGAAACAACATTTACATAGGGCTTACTATGTGCCAGGCACTGTGCAAAGTGCTTTCTCCTTTGATTCTCAAAACAACCCTGGGAGGTAGGTGCGATGATTATCCCCATTTTACACATAAGGAAACTGAGGCAAAAAGCTGTCAGGTGAATTGTTCAGGGTCACACAGCTAATCAGTGTCTGAGGACAGACTTGAACTCAGGTCTTCCTAACTGCAGACCCATGTCTCTACCTACTGTGTCACCTAGTTACAATATAATAATTTAGACATTTCTCTAAGATTTGTGATTCCATCAGTGTGTAGATAAATGCACTAACACAGGCTAAAACTCTTCGATGCCTTATTACATAATTTTCATTAGTTTCTAAGGGAAAACAAAAATCGCTACCTAGTGACCGATCTTTTGGAGCTGAGTTCCTCTAAACACTGTTAAACTGCTAACTACAGAAGCCTTTCCATTTTAGCAGGTCCTGGCAGAGCTCATGCTCAGCTAACACAGCCCTTGAGACTCCTGGTTAACTTCATCCAGACAAAGCACTCTAGTAAGACTACAGTTGGGAATATCGTTATTATTGTTAATATTGCTTGTTTTTATTATTAAAATATAATTACATTGTTATATTATTGGGATAATAATAATATAGCTAACATTTCTATAAGCACTTTAAGGTTTGCAAAGCTCTGTAAATGTGACTTCATTTATTCATCACAACACTGTGAGGTTGTAGCTATTATTATCCCCATTTTATAGTTGCGGAAGATGAGGCTGAGAGTGGTTAAGTGCCTTGCCCAGGATCATATCGTTAATAAGTGTCTGGGGCACTTGAGACATTTGAACTCAGGTCTTCCTGCCTTCGAGTCCGGCACTCTTGCCAACTAAGCCACCTAATTGCCACTGAGAATAAATCCTATATTTCACAAACTTAAATTTTGCGGTACCATAAAAAAAGGCCAACTTCACTCTATTATTTTTGAGGCGTATTCACTGTTGACACTGAATCGTATAACACATTGTCTTATTTTTGCATTTTCTTTAAGAATGCAAGGAGCTTAAAAGCTGGTAAAATCAACTCAACAGGATGTTTCTTTGTTGAAAGTCCTTGAAGAAGTCATCCAGAAGCTTCTTTCTTCTGTTGACTCTGTTCCCCGAGTACACATATACAATAGATACAAGATTATGGTCCACTGTAAAGTCAGCACTATTCTAATCTCAACAGTGAAAACTAAATATCAATAGGACGGGAGGACCGCACAGGTCATAAGTATTGTCAGAAGGACAGAGGCTGTCTTTTTCTTTTCTTTTTGTCTTTGAATCTCTAACTCCTGGTTTACCGTGCATAAAGTCAGTGCTTAATAAATGTTTGCTGAATCGAATTCAAATCAGGCTGTCCTGGAATTCTGCAGCCTACACAGAATTTTCTAACTGCAGCTGATTCACATGTAAAGAAAAGACATAAGCAATAATGTTATTTGAGCAACCCCTCAACAAAACCTCGATTTCTTAGGTCTATCTTAATTAAATGCAACAAATATGTATTAATTGCCTATTTTGTGCAGAGCACTATATGTGGAATACAAAGTTTAGCTAAGACTGAATCCTTTTCCTCCAGTGCCATACTGGAACCTAAAAGGGAATGTGGATCATACATAAAGGATAGTGACTAGATAATAGTGACTAGACCTATGTCTCACCTGGTAGAAGGAACTTCCTGGTAAGGAAATTCTCTCCCCAAGGTCTCTACCAATGCAGGTAAGTATCTTCTCTGCCAATGATGGTCTTAGTTGTCCAGTACAAGGAGAGATTGGGTGGCCTTTGCCCAGGGTCACATAACCAGTATATGTCAGAAGTGGGTCTTGAACCCAAATCCCTTTCTGGTTTTTTTTGTTTTGAATTTAAGAAATAAAACAAACATTTCCACGACATAGTAGAATAGGGGACAAATCACACAAAATGATTACACACAAAACTTTAAATCTATTACATACAATTTGTTATTCCTTTTAAATATATAATAAAGTTATCATGTAACTTCTTCTGGTTTTGAGGCCAGTTCTCTATTCATTATAGCACACTGCCTCTTAATGCATGCATTTATAACTATAACATAAAACCTGATCAGCGTTGCGGGTCTCAGGATTTTAGAGCAGGAAAGACCCTTCAAGAATATCATGTATAGTCCCCTCATTTTACAGATGAAGAAACTGAGGCCCAGAGAAGTTATACAGCTTGCTTAAGGTCACAAAGCAGTAAAGGTTGTAAGAAGCAGAGGCAAGGAACCCAGAGAACCAAAGCACAGTTTTATGTGGGATCCAAAATGGCTGACAGGGGAGATCAGATTCTGTGGCATTGCTATTCTAGGCCTCTAATTCTAAACTCCAAGAATATTCTGTCTCTAATATTCCATTAGAGACTAACATTGAGTGCTATTGAAAATGCATCACAGAATATATAAGCCTTTTGATAGATCGACAGTTAGATAGATCAATAGTCATATCTGGATACATTAAGAAGACACTGTTCTCTATTTTTTTTTCATTTTTGCTATGTGAAGCACTAGACTCACTGAACATGGAGAATTAAAATGCAATATAACTCTTAGTACTCATGCCTGATCATTTTTGTCAGAAGCATAAACAATGATTCTTGTCTGAGAATCATGAACCTAATTTCAATCCTTCCCCAAAATCAGAGAAGTGTGATATAAAAAGTCTTACTAATGTCACACAATGTTGGCTTCTAATACAATGGAAAGGAAGTTGAAAAAAATCATCTAGTAATTTTAGCTACCAAAATCGACAATAGCTATTGAGACCCTTGAAGTGAAGGTGTATTATCCTAATTTGTCTTCACTGTGAGGGAATTAAGATCCATTGTACATGATATGAGGTTAGCAAATTAATGAGTCCTGAGTAGAGTTTCTGAAGAACCCAGGTAGTTTCAATTAACAGTTTGGTTGAGTTAGTCAGGGTAATTAACCTTTAATAATAAAATTTTTGAAATGGACTTAGCAGTTGAGCTAAATAGTTAATATAGGTCTTTCTTACTTTTTTTCCTTTCCCATAATGGAACAGGAGTATATAGAACATCTTATAGTATTTATGTTCAAGCGGTTAAAATTTTTTAAGGTCTACTACCACCACAATTTTCCTCAACCTCTTCTAAAAATATTCTCTTTAGTATAAATGTAGCAAATGACCATACTACTACTCTTCCTCCTACTCCTAATAATGATAGTGATGAGAATTCCAAGTTTAAATAGAAGACAAATCTTTCAAAATATAAAGACATGGAGGAGAGATCAAAATTATATTATTGTGCTGTGGATTACATGCTGTGTAGTCTCTGTCACCAAGCTGTACCAAGGATGCTTTCAAAGACACACTGGAGATTAGGCATACACCCCAATACTTTTGTTGTTGTTGAGTTGTTTCAATCATGTCCGATGCTTTGTGACCCCATTTTAGGGGTTTTACTGGCAAAGATATTGGGTAGTTTGCCATTTCCTTCTCCAGCTCATTTTACAGATGAGGAACTGATACAAACAGGGCTAAGTGACTTGTCCAGGGTCACACGGCTAGTAAATATCACATGTTAGATTTGAACTCATGAAGATAAGTCTTCCTAATTCCAATCCCAATACTCTATCCACTGTGCCACCTAGATGCCCACAGGCTTTAGTCAACTATAAAAAGGAGTACTTTCATACACCTAGGTAAAAGTCAGTAGAACATAATATACAAAAAAATTGCAGCAGGGTTATGATTTCTCTTCAAACTGTTTCTATCTGAACCCACCAGCAAAAGATGAGGAGATAATAATAAATCATAATGTTAATGTTAATGATGATAATAATAATAATAATAATAATATATCCCTCACATTTGTATGATGCATTTTACTTTTTAAAAATGCCTTACAAACACTTTATTTTTTGAAACTTTCAATAAGCCTATGAGGCCGACAGGGTTTTCCTTTTAAAATGAACAAAGAGATTAAGTAACTTATCCAAGGTCACATGTCAATGTTATTTGCCCTTACAGAATGGATGATCCCTAAAGGTAAGAACTCTTATTATACAGGGTGTTCCTAAAGTCTGGACACATAGGCAAAAATGCCTATTTTCAAGAAATGAAATGAATGAAATTTTCAACAACATTTTATTTAGTTAGAATATTAACAAATAACATCTTCAATATGATTTCCATCATTTGCGATGCAAAGGTTGATGCGCTTTGCAAGATTCATGTGATTCATGTGAACTCGAAGCAGTAATTCCACATTGCCATCAATTTTAGCATATTCACTCTTTATACATTCAATCAAGTGTGTTGCATCTCTGGTTTTCATTGAGTATACCTTCTCCTTTAACATACCCCAGAAAAAGAAGTCAGTGAACAATACAGAGTCTTTTGGTGAAACAGTTAATGAGATGTTTATGAGATTTCCTATGTGTTCAGACTTTAGGCACACCCTGTATTCCTAGCACAAAGCAGGTGCTAAATAAACGCTTAACTGTCAGTGTCAAGACTAAAACCAGGCCCTTCTGACTCATCCACCTATTTGTCTACAATATCGTGCCGCTAATTTCCTGGGTTTCATTCTCTATTTATTTGTCTATGATATCATGCTAATTTTCTGGGTTTTATTCTTTATGTATTTTAGAGCTATGAGGAGATGGGTGGTGAAACTATGGGCTATACTTAAAAATTTATTATTAATATGCAAAGTTAAAATGAAGGGCTCCTTGATGACTTCATCCATATCCATGAGTCACTAAATGATTTTGTAGGTCGACTAAGTTTCTCTGATATCCCATCTATTTGTTAAAATGTTTAAATTCGGGTGGTTGCAGATAAACAGTACATAGTTGAAAGTTTCTCTCCAAATTATTTCAGATGGAAGAAAATTGACTACTGTTATTTTAAATAGGTGTTAGACCTTTAGAAATGTTGTAAGCACTGGTGACACTATTGGTATACACAAAGTCTTCTCTCCAAGTGATGACTTTGGAGGCAATTCAGTAAACATTGTTATTCAGTACATGCCTATTTACTGTGGTAGGGTATAATGGAGAGGTACAGATTGATAACTAAGATATGGTCTCTGCCTTAACAGGGCTTACAATTTTAGTGCAAGACAACCCTAATTTGGATATATACATTCATGTTTGTTTTTTTAAATTCTGTCATATTACTTTATATTCTGCTTACTATACAAAGTGACAGATTGTACATTGACAAAGCAGAAAGAAAACATATAGTGTTCAGTATTTTCACTGTGTATTTTAAAAGAATGTATTAAAATATCTTTTGGAGTTAGTCCTCCCCTATAATACATATGGGAAAAGCATATGACACATATGCAAAGTTATTGGTCATTGAAAAAAAATTACTGGAGAAGCAGCCAAAAAGTAAAATTTGCAAAAGGAAAAAAAATGACTGAATCATTAGGATCACAGAGGCTAGGAATTTTCATTCTAAATCTTGCTATTTTATAAATCATGGTTAATAAGCAAATCATTTGTATTCTCTCTTCTTTAGTAACATCAACAGCCTGACCTACCTAATTGAGTCTTTGAAAGAAGTAATAAAAATTATGCTGGAAAGAAGTTCATACGCTCTTGGCATGAGAACTCTAGAGCTGAAATGGACCTCAGAGGCCATCTAGTCCAATCCCTTGCTTTACAAATGAGGCCCAAAGAGGCAAATTGATTTGCCCAAGGTCATGAAGGGAGTGAGAATCAGAGACAAGGTCTGATTTAATTTTTTTGACATTAAGTTTCCTTACCTAATCAAGGTTAGAAATGTAGTGGTCACTCAGCACTGAAGCTCTGACCCACTTTGTTTCTCACCTGTTTTTGTTTATCCCTCTTTAGGCAGCTTGCCTACCCACCCACCCACCCTGCCCCTCCAACCCCATTCCCTTTATTTACCATATTGGTGCTGGACTTAGTGGGAATATTAATTGGTTTTAGCCACGCTGCAACTCAGAACCCCTAGGCTCAAGCAATCTCCAGCCTCAGCCTCCTCAGTAGTAGAGTGCTACCATGCCCAGATAGAGGAAAGATTTTAACCAAAGTCTTCCAACTCCAGAGTGAATGTCTTTTCTACTGTTACTCCTCTATAATAAAAAAATTTTCAGATCTATGTATCACTGAAATGTTTAAACTATCAATTTTAAAAACCAATGTCATAGGCTAATTAATGAAGCAATTTAGTTAACTAATCCAGTAAATTTCTGAATCTCTGAACTATTCTGACAGCTCCTTCACACGTACCCTGTGGGATCCAGATGTCCTAGGAAGTTCTAACAGGAATGGTGCTGGAAGCTACAATCAATCCTACCAGCAGTTTAGCCTCTGGGAAACCTCATTTACAAAAAGGCTTATGTCTTCATTCCTCTCCAAAGAGAGTTGTCCCATTTTAACCAAAACTCTCATAATGTTTCACATTCCAGCTACCACCCTCTCTCAGAAAAATATCAAAATTCCCACCGAGAAGAATACTCCTAATATAGAAGATTCCATCCTGGTGCCTTGGTCTAGGGCTGCTTTGGAAAGAAAGGGTAGAAATGCCTACCATAAAATATACTTTTTTACCATCTTCCATAGAGACATGGCATGATCTCTTCACTTATTCAAATGCTAGGATCCCACTTTGTAAAAGAAACTTTTGTTGTAAATACTCAGCTAGATCATATCTCTGAAGGATTAAATGAAATGAATTAGAAAGTTAAGCTGGATGACACAGGAAATGAAGCCTGTCTGCAGATGAGACATTCAGATGACAGAAGTATGTCCACTGCTGACCTTCTGGTGAGTTGCTGACACAACTGTAAAGACGTTGTCAATTTAAAAGAATGGAATACCTATCTCCATCATTCTATCACATTGTTTGCCACTCTTTAGCATTAGATATCAGGAGAAAATGTATCTGACACTCGGAGAATACAACAAAAGTGAATAATATAGAAAAAAAAGTTCAATCAAAGCACAGTTTGGAGGTTAAACATGGCTAAAAACAAAACAATCTAAAATTTTTCTTTTGGAACATATGGTATAAAAACTTCCTTCACTAAATTTTGTTCTGATACCTTCCTTTTAGGTGAGCCTGTGCAGAAATAAGTCCTGCTCTGATCATCAAGGGAACATGATCTGATTTCTTGTTCAGTTGTTTTTCAGCCGTATCTGATTCGGTGACCCCATTTGGGGTTTTCTTTGAAAGTATACTGGAGTGATTTGCCATTTTTTTCTCCAGATCATTTTGTAGATGAGGAAACTGAGGCAAACAGTTAAGTGGCTTGCACAGGGTCACATAACTAGTAATGGTTTGAGGCCTGATTTGAACTCAGGAAGATGAGTCTATCTGACTCCAGGCCCAGAGATCTATTGATTACACAGCAGGTACCTGCTGGATTTGAATTCTACTGCCACAGTTTCTTCCCTGATAAAATGCAGATATTCACACCACCTGCTTGACAGGGTTGTTGTGAGGAAATCACTAAAATTACCAATTTAGATACTGGCCCTTAGTGTTCTTCTCAAAGGCTAGAACAGCAGGGCAGAAACTCAGGCAAGTACCATCAGGCTGGAAGTGCTTTGAGGAATGGCCCAGAAAGATATGGATTCTACATCTGTTTCTAGAAGCAAATTGCCAGGTGTTTATTATTGCTATTGCCTCTTTTGGTCACAGCAATTTATGAAGATAATCTAATCAGGTTTGGAGGGTTTGTCATATGTATTGGTAAAAAGAATGAGTTTCCTAAAGCAAAGGTCTAACTTTGTCACTCTCCTGCTCATAAATGCAGGTATCAAATACATACTTCTGATTGGTATTGAATGCCCTCCATAACTTGGCTCCAGCCTACTCGCCCAGTTTTATTGCACATCACTCCCCTTTGTGCACTCTGAAATCCATAAAAACTTTCTTTCTATACCTTCCACCAGAGCCTGTATCTCCTACCTCCACGCTTTCACAGGTAGTCTCTCCTTCCTGAAATGTACCCCCTCTTCCTTCCCTTCTACATCTTAGAATACAGTAGTACTTCCTTTTAAGGCTTAGTTCAATGATCACCTCCTCATGAAACCTTTCCACAGCTGCTAATTGCCATCTGCCTTGAAAAAGAATTTTCCTTGTATTTACACTGTGCGTTTTAAATTACGTACATGTTGTCTCCCCTGCCAGATAGTAAGATTCAGGAGAGCAAGGACTGTTTCATTTCTGTCTTTCTATCTCCAAAGCCTAGCACAGTACTTGGCACTTAGTAAGAGCTTAACAAATTGATGTCTATCAAATGCCCAGATCCACAAAAATCACAGATCCTTGACGTAGTGATGTATGGACATTAACTTATAGCGTATTAGAATGTGATGGCTAAAACAAAATTCTAGATTTACTAGAGATGTTTGAATCTTGTTAACCTATGTAGACTTTTTCATTCTAATGACCTGTTAATGACCATTGGAGAAAATAAAAACTTTATGATTATTTTATCACTAACTTTTGCCAGGTTGGTCTTTACCATTACAAAACCACTAATAATTACCATTACAAAACTAATAATAACAATAACAGCAACATTTACACAGCATTTACTCTGTGCCAGGCATTGTGTTAAGCACTTCACAAATAGTATCTCATTTGATCCTCACAATGACCCTGAGGTAGGTGCTATTATTATCCATATTTTTACAGATGAAGAAATTGAGGCAAATAGAAGTTAAGTGACTTGCCCAAGATCACCCAGCTAGTAAGTGTCTAAGACCAAATTTGAATTCAAGAAAATGAGTCTTCCTGACTCCAGGCCAGACCCACTATCCCCTGTGCCACGTAGCTGACCCCACAACAAGTGAATCATCGACATACAGTCAAAGTATAGCAACAACTTAAACAGCAAACAAGTCTGTTCTGGTGGAGCGTATTGGATGTAAATGTTATACCAAGTTTTCTTCTAATGAATTTACAATGGGAAAGAGAGTAGAAGAGGAAGCAGGATGACAGTAGTTATCTCACACTCGACCTGACAAAAAACAAACTCATGATCTCCGCACCCCCCCCACCAAAAAAAATCCTTCCCTTTTTTCAACTTCGCTATTATGGTTGAGGGTACCTCCATCTCACAACTTGGATATCCTAATTCTCTCTCGCCCCTCACTACCAGTCTGTTGTCATTTCCTATCATTCTACCTTAATAAATATCTCTTAGGTGCCTATTCCTCTCTCCCTTCTAATACTGTCACTACTTGATAAAAGTCCTTATCACTTTACACTTGGACTATTAAAATAGCATCCTGGTTGATCATCCTGCCTCAAGTTCCAGAAACAGATTGAGAGGGAAGTATAAATAATAATAACAACAGCTAATATTTGTATAGCTCTTACTATGTGTCCAGCACTTTGCTAAACACTTCCCAAATATTATCTTATGTGATTTTCACAAAAAATGTTGGGAGGTAAGTGCTATGACTGACTTCATTTTACAGTTGAGGAAACTGAGGCAAAGAGAGGTCAAATGAATTGCCCAGGTCACATAGCTAGGATAAGTATCTGAAGCTGGATTTGAACTCAGATCTTCCTGACTTCAGGTGCTGTGCTCCATCTATTACACCAGCTAGCTGCTGCATTGATGTATAATTTAAGGATGAGCTCCATCTGAAATTAAATGGTTCTGTGTATGTTTGTTTACACACTTAGAACAGAGAATCACACTGATTCTCATAATTAGAAGAGATTTCAGAGTCCCTTTCTTGAAAAAAGAATGACTGCTAAGATCAACCTAAAAAGTAGTCATACAGTCTTTGTATGAACTCCAAAGAAGTCGACAGAACTCCAAAGAAGGGTGCCATACTTCCTGCCAAAGAAACCTAAAACAATCTCAGATAGAATAATTTCTATTCTAACTTAGTATCTAACCCTATTTGTTAGAAAGCTCTTCCTTAGCTAGAACCTAAATCAGTCTAGCATCATGTATGAAGCCATGGAATCACAAGTTTGTGATGGCCATTTCCTGTTCTAGATCTTGAGTAACCATAGCTTTGATAATATGTCCTAGAACTTTGCCCAGGATAGAAATTAAATCCACTGTCCTATAATTATAGGTTTTATTCACTTTCCTTTTTCTTTTCATTTTCTCTGCTTTGGAGAAAATAAGGATATTCACCCTTCTCCAATTCTGTGGTACCTCTCCCATTTTCTGGATTTTGTTTAAACATCCCTAATGCTTGAAAATTACCCGGTAATCACATCTACTAGTGGAAACAAGGGATAGGGTTCATCTGGATCAGATGACTTGAATTCATCAAGGTCAAATGAGTGATTCCTTTTACTATTGGGTACCTATATAGGATCATACCAACCACTCTTGTCAGCAATCCTCTCTCTTCTTTCATCTTCTTTTCCTCTTTAGAACTTTAAAAATATAAAAGCACAAATTTTTAGTAGCTTTCAGCTTTTTTGTCAGCCTTAGGTCATTCTGTGTTTTAACATTCCTGGCTATGACAATTGTATGGTCCTCAGTATGGGACTGTGCCAGGCTTTTGTATCCATCCTCTCTCACCTATCCTTGCTTCAATCTTCTATATAAGCCTTAAAGGAATTTAAGTTACTGTATAAGCACATTTACCTCTTTAGATGACTCTCCATTTTCTTCCTCTTCAAAAGTTTTGCCTGTGTGTCTTAGTGCTGCATTACTGATAGCTTCCTATCTTTAGTGGGGTGATTTCCCCTATAGAATTTTAGGTCATGGGATTCCACCCATCTTTTCATTGAGCCCTTTAAAAATCTGTTCTCCAAGAGCCTAGGTTACATGTCAGACTATCCCCGGATTTTCTACCCTCTATATAAATTCAGATAAGAGGTTGTCTCTTCACTCCAAAGTTTCCACCATTTCCTTACCCTCAACTAGTTACTAAAGTAACCTAACTGGTCTTCCCACCTCAAGTCTCTCCCCTTTCCAATCCATGATTCACACCATTGTCAAAACAATCCCCCTAATGCCCTAATCTAACAACCTTCACATACTACATGTTCCAGTCAAACTGGATCAGTTTCTCTATTTTATCTTGTATTCCCAAGAATACAGTTCCATGTATTCTTGCAAACCAATGCCCTATCATGAGTACACTTCTTTTTTTATCTCCTTTTGTCAAAATACTTCTCTTCTTTCAAGATTCAGTTCACAAACCCCTTTCTCTATGAAGACTTCCTTGAACTCCCCAGCTTAAAGTGTTTTTCTCTCCTCTCAAATTTTCCTAGAACATCTTGTTTAGATTTCTCCTTTGACCCCCATAACAATGTGTCTGTGCATATGCCATATGATGTTTCAATAGAATATAAGCTTCTATTGGGAAAGATCTGTTTCTTTAATCCCCAGAGTCTAGCACAATACCTTGAATGCATTAGGTATCTAGCCATTTTTGTTGAATTTGAATTAGATCAATTCCATATGACAGGGTGCTTACCCTTGAGATGGTGGTGCCTATCATCAAAGTGTCATATGCCCCTTTCCTTTCCATTCTCACTTCTATCACCTGTAATTCAAACTCTTATTGCCTAAAACACAGGCCACTGTGATAGTTTGTTGTTTGTTTGTTTGTTTTAGGCAGGTTTTTTGCTTTTTTGTTTAGTTTTGTTGCTTGTTTGTTTTGGAGACAATTGGGATTAAGTGACTTGCCCTGAAAAAGAATGCCCAGGGCTACACAGCTAGTATCTGAGGACAGATTTCAACTCAAGTCCTCTTGACTCCAGGGCCAAGTGCTCTAACCCCTGTGCCACCTAGCTGACGCTGGTGATCGCTTTTTAACTGGTACTGTTAAGCCAGATATTTTTTCAACTATGAAGGCAGTTACAGTAAAAAGAGCAGTGGTTCTTGAATCAGGGGATCTGAATTCAAACCCTAAGTCCCTTACTGCCTATGTTACCTTGGGCAAATCAATCAATAAACTTTTATTAAGCACCTACTATTTGCTAGGCATTGTACTAGACACTGGAAAAAGGAAAGAAGAGAAGAAAAGAAAGGTAGTTCCAGCTCACAGCCTCCTGCCAACAATCTAACGTGAGATGACAATGCACTCTTGCTAAATCTTAGTCTTCTCATATGTAAATTCAGAAGATTGGACTAGATGCTCACTAAGAGTCTCTTCCGGCCCTAGATTTATGTCTTAACTTTCTCAAACACTGAACTTGACGCTAGACTTCTAGAAGCTGGAGCCCAATGTGTCGTGGAACAAAGTGCAAAAGTAGTATTAAATAGAAAAAACTTGGATAATTTTGTATTTGGCTCTCTTCTTTCCTACCTAGAAGTAGAAGAAAAGAATACGCATGCCATACAGTTGCTGAAATAGTTGCTCCATCACAGGTGTTTGACAGAAATGGTTCTGGGGGCAAAACAATTTTCAATCAATTCAGATACATCCTAGCTGCCTTTGCCTCACTCAGTTTCGTAATTTCTTATACACATACAAATCAAGGCACAGCTTTGTATCAGTTAAATAAATTTGATTTCTATTGTCCAGGCTGGTACTGGCAGAAATCACTAGGTTTTTAAAGTGGTCCTGCCCCTTTAAAAGCTTGATGGCATACATGTTCTTACTCCCTGGGAACACAGAGAATAGTCTTTTGAAACTTGCCATCTGGTTTCCTGTTCATCCAGAACACTATTTATCCTAACATCGTGGGTATTCACAGAGACCAGCCTCAAGTGTACATTGACTATATATTAAAAACACACACACACACACACACAAATGCATTTATCATCAGGGTTATTTTTTCCATATCTTGTTTTTAGAGTTGTGGTTGGAGCACTGAAATACAATGATCTTGGCGGGGGTGGAAGGGGATGGAGAAGGAAGAAAAAAAAGAAAAAGAAAAACAGCCCTCAAGAACTCCTTAAATAAATCTTACAAGTGATGGTAAAATTCTATACTATTGGCAACATTTGTTATTTTTTAAAGTAAAGTAAAACTAGAAATTCAAAATACACAGAGACTATGATGAAAAAGGAAAAAATATATACATGAAAACAAGACTTGAATAGATAGAAAACAAAAGGAGACAGAGAGGGATTGATAAGTTGTTATCTTAGTTATCTGTAAGTGGAAGCACATTTTTTAAAAATGTAAATATTTTAAATGGCTGTTTAGTTGTTTGAAGTGTACCACAAACTGTTTTCCTTAAATAATCTAGCAAAAATCTTTTGTTTCTAACAGATATTATACTTCTCTAACATGATGTTATGAAAAAGATCTTTCTGTAGACACCAGTCTCCCCTCACTTATTTTTTCTATAACTTGCCAAAGAATTATAATTAATAAGGGCCAAATAAGAGAACAAGAAAGGTTTTCAGGTAAATCTGACCTACTTCTGAGTAAATCCTTCTCTAATGAAGCTCATTTGCTGCCTTTATTATTCCCACATTTTCTAAACATTTCTGAAGCAATTGAAATTGGCTAAAGCAAAACCCCAATGCTAGGAGTCCTAGGAACAGATCTCCTAGACACCAACAAAGGGCCTCTCATCATTCCATTAGATGTTGCCCAGTTTCTAGTATTAAAGGAACTGTAGCTAAAAGCTTTTTACGAGCACTATCCACTAAGATTAAAATTCTCTCATTCTTTACAAGGCCTATTGGGCAGCAGAATAGAGTATTTTGAATATCATGACCTATTCAGAACCTTGGCCATTATATTCCTAAAAGCAATTAACATTTGTAGTAATGTAGACACATGTTTCATTACAATTGGAGTGAGCTTGGGCAAAAACTAGAAGGTCAAGTATATGATTGGCATTTCATGTCCACTGCTGCCATTTTCCTCTTACTTTATTTGGATGAGGCCACATGCGTTCTATAACTAGGCCTTATTCTCCCTGTTCCAAGCCCTTTAGTTCTGTCTCTCACCTAGACACCCAGAATTTGTTATTGCCATTTTGTCCCCCCATAAAAATGTATTCATCCAATGTGGCATGCCCTGTGTGTGTTAATGACAGTCAACTAAGTTGAGAAACTAACCTGTGCTAGTGGGAGAGGACTAAAGGGAAAGACAGTTCCTAAACTATCCTCTCTTACATTGTAAATATGTGGAATTCAACTGAATCCTAGAAACTTTGTCCCTGCTTTGGTCATCCTACCCAGAAAGGTGAAGACAGCAATAGGAATAAAAGACCACATAGCATGTGTGAGTGATCACAGCAGACCAATGAGGAATATATGTAGGTGCTTCATTGTGATGCTCCCCCAAATCATGCCACTTTACTGCCCAGTTGGGAGCAAGGTGAGTCACTGAAGCTGAGAGCCAACTCCTGTTGTCATATCTCCAGCAAAATAATAATAATAACCACAATAATAGCAAAAATAGCAAGAATATGTGCAACAGGATACTGAAAAGCAAAGCTCTAGGATTAGAGTTTCCAGTTGGAAAATGAACAAATAATAGAAAACTGTCTAGAAGGTACTCTGAAACCTGAAGTTTCTGACTGCAAATATCAAACAAACTTTTGTGCCCTTCACTATTATCCTTCATCCTCTGGACTCTCAAGAGGGCAATCAATTTGGGTCACTGGGTATTTGATTTGGTACCTAGAAGTCTAATTCATCCTTGAGAAAGGGCTGTCTGGGAGGTAAAGGTATTCTATAGTTCATGCTATTGCAAAGGGAGATAGGCAAAGCGAGGACTCACGTAGTACATACCACATGAGGAATGGGTGCTGGTAAAGTTAATGTGCAAGGCCACAGGAAGAACAAGGCAGCATTCATTCTATATAACCTAAGGATTGATTGTGAAGCTCTCTCTCAGCTTTCACATGATTGATTCCTGGAAAATGATGGCACGTGCCTTTCCTCTCCACCCATGTGTACACTTTGAAAATCTCAACTGTAGACACTCTATCATTTCCCTTAAAAAAATCCATCTGAGGAAGCATTGCAAAATATTCCAACTTTTTAAACAAATCGTCTTGTCATAAATACGTTAATAATCTTCCCATCAGCCCTCCTGGCACTATACTCTGACACCAGGGACCATGGAAGATTTAACCCTTTCAGCTCCAAATTTCCACCCTGGCACTCTACCCCTCCCCATCTAGATGGTCCTAGACATTCTTTATTTTATGTCCTACCTTCTTGCCAGCTACTACACACAGACCCCTTAACTCCAATCCTATTCACCCTCAGTTCTAGAACTGTAATTAAAGTACTATCACATTGCCATTAGGTCTGTTTCCCAAAGTGATCAGAGAAAAAGGAAAAGAACCTGGATCTTCCAAAATATTTACAGCAGCTATCTTTCTGATGGCAAAGAACTGGAAATGGAGGTGATGCCCATCAATTGAGGAAAAACTGAATAAGCTGCGGTATATGATTATAATGAAATATGCTTTTTAAAAAATAAATTATAATCTATTATTGAAAATAGATTACAGACATTAACACAAGTTAACATGGAATATAAAGTGAAAGAATAGAGTGGACAAAGAAGAATCAGAATATATGTATGAGAACACATAAAGAAATAATAGCAACACATTTTCATAATGTACAAGACAAAAACAGCAAGCTGTGACACAGTAACCACCATAGCTCCAACCTATCTTTACAACTTTATTGCACACTACTTCCTTTTCCACATACTATGTATGGTTCAGTCAAACTGACTATATTAGTATTTCTCCTACCTGGCATTCTATCCCCTGTGTCTGCGCCTTTGCTCTAGCTATCTATCCTCCATAACTGGAATCACTCCCTCCACAAATCCAGCTTTCCTAATTCCTAGTTTCCTTCAAATTTCAGCTCAAGTTCCATCTTTTACATTTAGATTTTCCTGATCTACACTCTACCATCAGCCACTAGTACCTTTCCTCTCCCTTACCACCTATTATTCATTTTGCTTATAGCTAGATATTTATATGTAAGTGTAAAAAATCTCCTCTGGCTAGACTATAAACTCCTTGAGGACAGGGTCTGCTTTCACTTTTTTTGTTTATATATCCAGTGCGTCTCCTAGGGCCTGGAATACAGTGAATATTTTAAAAATTCTTTTTGATTGAGTGATTGAAACTGAGGTTATGATCTGCTCTGGTGGAGAGTTTTTGCATAAGAAATCCCAGATCCTTCTTGTTCCAGTATTATTAAGGTTAAGTTTATTGAACTAGAAATGTTCTGATTCAAGAGAACCTGAGATAATTGGTATTTAACTTGAAAAATTTCCAAAAGCAGGACTATACATTCTTTTCAATCTCCCTTCCTTTTTCCATTCATTTTGTATCAAGCTGGCTGAGTAGATCATTTATATTGTCATACACACATACGCACACGCACACACTACTCACACATTAGAATATCAATACCAGAAAATTCTGAGAGATGTAAAATATACTGAATAACCCACAAATAGAGTAGTTTTTCACTGTTCTTGTCCAATACAAGAGTGGGGTGGGGAGGGAGACTCATTGTTCAAAACAATGGTCATTAATACTAAGCATTTCTCATGGAGATAGTAGCAACTACTTCTTTGGGCTGTTATGAGAATCAAATGAGATAATGTCTATAAAGCACTTAGCACAGTGCCTGGCACATAGTAGTTATTTCTATTATTAATATAAATATTATTATTGTTAGCCAAATGCTCCCTCCCTCCATCTTGGAAACTGGATGGTAAAAAAAAAAAAAAGCATCATGTTGTTTTCTATGAATAACCTTCCCATAAATTTGGAAAGCAAAAACATGATGTATTCTTTTTTATTTTCCCCTTTTCAAAAGGTTATTCTATGAATTATGACTTATTTTAAGTTGTGAAGTATATGTGGGAGTCACACATGACCTGGTGTGAGCCAAAGACCATCAGATTTACATTATTACCACTGGAATGTGGACTGGCCGTCATATATTTTACTACTCGACAAGAACAGAACATTAGGCAAGTTACATATTTCCTTTCTCAGAATGTCTAAAATGCTGTGCAGAATGATTCATTTTTGCTTGATAAAAACCAAAACCTACAAAATTCCATAAGTCCACCTGAATTATAGGATGTATTCAGTGGTAGCTTAACAAGAGCCTTGATAATACTTTAGGATTCGTGTGATTCTCAAAACTCCATTTTGCCAATTTTTTGGATCTTCCTCTAACCTTTCTGCTCCACAGTATTGATGTAACTGATTCTGTATTGGCTAGAACGAGGTATGCATGTTCCTACATATTTATCATTTTCATAACATACAATAAAACAGTATTTTTTTAAGAATTAAAGGGGATTTTGCTTGATTTTTTTTTAACAAAAATAAGTAGTGAAAATTTTGGCATGCTCCCTTGGCTTTTAATTTTGTTGAAGGCATAATAGAGAGATGTTTTTAGAGTTTGGGGTAGAATTAGGTGTTGCATTTCCCCATGACCTAACTAATAGCATTTAATTTCTGTTTTCGTAACTTTTTTTCAAATGTTTACTGAAATCTAAGTCAATCCAGTATTTCCCAAGACTAGTATATTTGGCAGAATTTCTCCATACTACAGAGGTTAAAACAATAGCTTTTCCCATATACAAAATCAGCTCTGGCCATATGCAATCACTGCTGGCTCTCCCCAATGGGCAGTCACCCAGGGGAGACTATTGACAACTGAGTACAACTGCCTAGTGTAGAAGCTGAGTATGCACACCTATTTAAGGCAGGCAGAAATCTGTCCTACCCAAATTATTTCAATTCCAAAAGAGGACACCTAAAAAGAAAGGCAGAAACTGTAACATTCTCCTTCCTATCCTTTATGTCATCTTGCACATAAAATAAAGGAACCAAAACAAAAACTTACTGAATCATTTAATATAAGCTTGGGCTGCTGTTTTGGGGTAGGGCTCCAGTGACTGGACCAAGCCATATCAGATGAGAGGCAGAGGGTCTGGAACAGCACAGGATACACTGCTACAACAACAATAATGACGACTGACATCTATATAGCACTTTAAAGTTTGCCAAGACTTAGCTCAAATGTTATTGGATGGGCCTTGGGTTTCTGGCTGCCTCTTCAGCTTTGTTTCCTTCCTGAGTACAGGTGACTGAAAAGATATCCTAAAACTGATATTTCCAGTTTTAGAGATAAACTTGGGAGATCAAGAAGTCGAATTCCTGGATTATTCGATCACAATTGACTGGCGTCATGCAAAGAATTCTACAATGTCCACCCCTAAGGGATGGAGCCCGCTCCTTGGCCTGGCTTGTCAGAAAACATGGACTTGGAGGGAGACAGTGTAGAATCAAGTTGAAGGTGATGTGCCATTTCATCAGGTCCTTACACTACTCTTTGTTTTGATGCTTTGATTTAGAGTAGTTATAAGTTATCACTGCTAGCCTTAAGTCTTGAATAACATATGCTGGTGGATACTTTTGACCACATTCTCCTAGATACAATCTCTCTTCTGTTTCCATGATACTATTCTCTCCTGCTTCTCCATCTACTGTTTGTTTGCTGGGTTGGTTTTTTTTGGTTTTTGACTGCTCCTTCTCAGTCACTTCCACTAATTGTAGGTATTCCCTAAAACTCTATCTTTGGCTTTCTTCTCTTTTCACTCTATACTACCTCATTAGGTTATCTCATCAATTCTCACACGTCAACTCTATGCAGAAGACTTCTAGATCTATCTCTTTACATATTGAGAAATATAGACAGCCATCCCTAATCAGTTTCCTAAGCTGTAGTCATATACCTCTAATTGCCTTCAGACATTTCAAATCAGATGGAATCTCAAACTCAACATGTCCAAAACAAGTCATCTTTCTCTCCAAAATCCCCTATTTCAAACTTTTCTATCACTGTCAAGGGCACCACCATCCTTTCAACCAACTAGGCATTCAATATCAGTGTCATCCTTAATTCCTCATTCTCATTCCACCCACATTCTGAACCCATCGCAAAATCTTGTCATATACTGCTTTATAGCCATCTCTTGTTCCCTTCTCTTCTCTGATGCTACTACCACCAGCCTGGTACAGACTCTCATCACCTCCTACCTGGACTATTGTCTGCGGATTTGTATCCCTGCCTCATCTCTTCCTACTCCAGCATATACTCCACTCAGCTGCTGTCAAGTGATTTTCCTAAATGTGATTTAGCATTTTCCTAGGTCTGATTAAGTCGCAGTACACCACCTCTCCCCTCCTCACCCCACCTACTCCCACACATACTTACATACCATAAATACAAATGGATCCATTTCACCACCAGGATCAAATACAAAGCTCTCTATTTGGCATTTAAAGCTTATCCAAACCTGGCCCCTTCCTACCTTCAACACTATTCCTCTCAGTACACCTTCATAATTAAAGTCCATTTACCTACATGCATCCTCATGCATGACAATATCTCTTTTCCTCATGCTTTGGCACTGGTTGTCTTCCGTGCCTAGAATGTTCTCCCTCCTTATTTCCACCTCTCAGTTTTTCTGACTTTCTTCAAGAACAAGCTCAAACCTCATCTTTTGCAGGACACCTTTTCCCATAATTCCAGCTACTAATACCCTCCCTCTTCAGATTACCTTAATCAATTCTGTATATATCTAGTATGGAGCTAGTTATTTACATCTTGTCTCACCCACCAGATGAGAAAATGAGAGCATGGACTATTTTTTTTGCCTTTCTTTGTATCTCCAGCACTTATTACAGTGTCTGGTATATAGGAGCACTTCATAAGTGCTTAATGACTACCTGATTACACTGGATAATCCTCATGCACAGAATGATTTTCTTTTTTCTATGCAACTATGCTTTTTAAATTTTCTGGTTTGCTTTAAGATTCAACTGAAATCCCACTTTCTGCAAGTGATCCTCCCTAGTCATCCAAGTGTTCAGATCTACCCCTATGAGATTATTTACATTTAATAGATAGACAGACAGATAGATAGATACATAGAGATATAACTCTCATATGCACCAAATTACTTATTTTTTCTTCCCATTAGAATGTAAACTCTTTGAAAGCAATGATCATAGTTTTGTCTGTGTATCTCCATTACTTAGCACAGTGCCTGACATATAGTAAATTCTAAATAAATGCTTGCTAATTGACTGCTTATAAGACACTTAATAGCTGTGTGTACCTGGGGAATGCATCCTCATCTAACATCTCTCAGACTCATTTTCTTCATCTGTAAAATGGGGATAAAAATAGCAGCTACTTCACAGAGTTGTCAGGAACAAAAGAGATAATATGTGTAAAGTGTTTTGAAAATTTTTAATTGTTATATAAATGTCAGCTATGAATATGTTGATAATGATAATAACAATAAATGAATTAATAGAAAATTTGGCTGTAACTTAGAGGGTTGCTAGGACAATAAATATCTAACTCAAATAGAAACTGGGGCCACTAAGCAATACATAAGCAACCCTGCGGGGTCATAATGACAGTTTTAAAATGTAGTGCTATCTATGTTTTATTGTATTTTTATTTATTTTGTTAAATGTTTCCCAGTTATATTCCAATCTGGTTCACTACATACACTTTGGAGTGTTATGGGAAGACTCTTCTGGCCTGGGGCATTGAAAAGTTAAAGGGCTTTCCCATGGTTACAGAACTATTATAAGTCAGAAGCAGAACCTGAACCAGGCCTTCTCGGCTTAGAGGCCAGTTCTGTATCCAGTATACCATGTTGCCTACCTGCGTAATGGTTATATTTTCGTAAAATAACCTACTCTGGAGCCACATAAATAATTAAAAGGCTAAGTAACTGCTTTTAAAATCACTTTTCTGCTAAAGTCAATAGACATTTATCCAGCAGAAATTATTTGCAAGGTATTAAACTAGATACTAGGGAATTACAGTCCTTTCCCTGAAGGTGCCCACAATTAATCAAGATGGTTGACAAGTACAAATAAATGTACAGGAAGGTGAGAGAAATAAATAGGTTAGGTCAAACATAGAGGAATGTGTAGTTGGGATGGGAGGATCTACATTTGCTTTGAAGAATCAGGGAAAGCTTTGTCAGGAGTAGTACCTGAACTGGGCCTTTGAAGAAAAAGCATTTCAATAGGCAAGCAGTTCTGTAGGAAATCCATTTCAGAACTGAGGGACTCTGCATACGTATGCTTTACAGAGAGTGCAAGAAGTATTTGGTGAATAATTTGCAGTCCATTTTGGTTAGGAAATAAAGGGTAATAGTATGAAGTAAGACTATACATATAGGTTTAAAGCAAATGATGGGAAAACTTAGACCAAGTTTGATTTTCAGCCAGTGAGTAGCTGGAATAATAAAGCCTTTTAAACAGACAAGTGACTTTATCAGACCTGTACTTTATGAAAATTACTTTGGCAAAATTGTGACTTACAGAAAGGAAAGAAATAAAGGCAGAGGGAGTGGTTAAGAGGTAACTGCAGCAGGCTAGATGAAAAGAAGAGGAAGATGAGAAGAATAAGGATGGTGACATTAAAAAAAATTGAAAAGAGGGGAGAGATATGGGAGATGTTTCGAATGTAGAAAGATAATGTAGCAGCTTATGGAATGTGATGATTTTTAGGAAGAAAGAGGAAGTTCAGAAGTTATTTGAAGCCAATTTATGGAACTCAGGGAGCTCTTTGTGATTGGCTAACATGTTCAGTCACCTGTACTATATATAAAAGCAAAAGCTACCGTCAGTCTCTGGAGCTTTCAAGCTCTTGACAACTCAGCCAGTGTCTTCCTATGGGGAAAGGGGATTTCTCTCTCTTTTGCCCCTACCCAACTGCCACAGGAAGCAGTAAACTTATAAAAGAAGCCATCTCAACTTCCTTTTGTACTGGAGATAGACTTGTGAATTCCCTAGGCAGCATGATCTCATAACCTTGCCTTCTAGCAGAGAAAAGAGATTTCCTGGTTGACACTAGCTTTGACAGCTACCCCAAGGGAAGACTTCATGTTCTAGAGTTCCTAAGTTCAAAAATTAAGCAATAAAGGAAGATCTGATGCATCCTGATCCTTGGAGAAGAAAGATTACAATCCTTGTGGTTCCTGTTTATCATCCATCTTGGCAAGCAAAGCCAGTGAGTTACGAAGAAACCAGTGCTACTCCAATGACAAAGGATTTGCTTTTTCAGCAAGCTCTGAAGCATGCCCGTCTTGGGAGACAGGATGCTCTAAATTGAGAGGGAACTAGTACAAGTTTTCAGGAGACTCTATAGGATTCTGCAGGAAAGAGACTGAAACAACAGAGGGTTGCCTCAACAGCAACCACAAGTCTAAATCCCTTCTGGAGGGATTTGGAAGGGGAGAAACTGATGACTTATTTGAGTGCTTATGTTTCTTTGTCCATAGGTTCTTGTGAGTTCTTAGAAACTTGTACATGTTTTATGAAGTGAAATAAAGGTAGTATCATCCTCAATAATCATATTGTATGTTTGGTGACGAGCCTCATCTATCTTATCTTGGATACTTTCCTGGATCAATTTGAGTGGGAGCAATGAGACAAAGAAAGAAAAATTTGGGATAAAGCAGCCAGAATGGGGCTCAGTTCAGATGAAATCAGATATCCTGAAGGACCCTGGGTCCTTCATTTACAAAGTGGTTCACATATACTATCTTAACGGAGTTTTGCACTAAATATCCTCAAATTTTATAGCTGAGGAAACTGAGCTGAGAGATTAAGGGTTTTTGCCATGGTCACACAGTTAAGAGGTTTCAGAGATGGAATTGGAACCTAGGACTCTCCTGATTCCAAACCTAATGCTTGGCTCACTGTATAACACGGCCTCCCCAAGAGGGTTGGAAAATAATCACAGGTGTGATGACCCAGATGGTTATTGAAGTACAATGAAGTTGAAGGGTATGGAGGTTGAAAAACTAATAGAAGTTATGGAATGATCAAACCAAACATTGAGGAGAGTAAGGGGTAAAAAGGAGAGGAAGAGAATTTTGACAATAACTCATCCATCAAATACCACATCAAAATATTGCTCATAGCAACCAATCATTTTTTAATATATTTTTGTCCATAATAAATTAAATTACAAATGCACGCTTAATTTTTATTTTTATAATTACAGAATGTGACTTTTTGAGAAAGACTATATAAATGATAATCACCATTAAAAAATCTAGTTTTAGATTTAACAAAATAATATCTAATTCTACTTGATAAGATCAGTACAAAGCATTAGGATTGGCAAACAACTACACCATAGAGCAGAGCAAGCTGACAGTATGTCTCCATCTTTGAATAATTAATTATTCCCTGAACACCACAAAACATTGAAAAGTTATGGGATTCATACACTAGTTTGTAAAATCAGTACTAGACACCATGATTTTTGGTACTTCCCTCCATCCCAACCCCCTAATAAAAAGGACATTTTCAGGTTTTCATACAAAAATATCTGGATACACAATTGACTCCCAAGAAAAATATCTAATTAAGTCTATTAAATTTCATTATTACAAATTATGCCCTACAGTAGGATCTAATCACTGGGTTAATTGCTTATTAGTTGGTTTAAAAGGATAAAAGCATTTCAAGTGACCCTTCACATTGCTGCATATGATTTTAATAATGGTTCTGTTTTTAGCTAATATGAAGTAGCCACAATTATAAATTTGGTAAGAATACATGATTATATGTTACTGGCACTAAGGATGTATGTTGTAAACTCTTTAAATGTATCTGGTTTGTCATTAGTATTCCCTACTTTCCCTCAGGCACAAACCTGGGGAGAGAAAAGAGATAATCCAAGAGCATAAATCAATCTATTCACAGTCTTCTCAGTAGCCTTTTAGCAATTAGTTTAGGCAGTGGAAGAATCTCTATCTCTATTTATGGACTCCATATCCTACCTCACTGGTGAGTCTTCAATTTCTATCTTTCTATCTCCCATATCTAATATAACAAGACCATTCCAAAGTCTGCCCCTTCAGGCCCCACGAAAGAAGAATTGGCCTGATTTTATTATTTTCATATATATATTTATATACATATATATATACACATATACATATATATATACATTTCAGTATACAAAGAGTAGAAAGCATATCCTATTGAATATTGTTTTACATGACTTCATGATTTAGAAAGCTACTAATGTAATATTAGAATACAAAGAGTAGAAGCTTGGGCTAGGCTCCCTCTAAGATACCCTCCAACTCAGTTTTATTTCATTTTTTGAAAGAAAAGATGTTTAAATTAATTTTGTGTGCCATAGACCAAGCAGAATACTAGGTACATATTCAGCCTTCCATAAACATTTAGTGAATATTTAAAAAATAAATTGTAATATGCCACGGAAGACTAATATTTGTGTTTTCTTACTCTAACAGTATACATGAAAACAGATTTTAGGAACTAGGATTTTATTGGCTAGGAAAGGGGTTTTGGACCCCTCTTTACATATCCTATTGATAAGGCATTTCACTAGGAATTTATTTCAAGGTAGATGTTTTGTTGTTGCTGTTATTGTTTTGAGGCAATTGGGGTTAAATGACTTGCCCAGGGTAGTAAGGGTCTGAGCTGGATTTGAATTCAGGTCCTCCTGACTCCAGGACCAGTGCTCCATCCACTGTGCCAACTAGCTGCCCCTCAAGATAGATGTTAAAGAAGATTCTTGTATAAGCCCTATGAATTTGATGCTAAGGCAGATATTAGGAATTCAGACCCTTTATCTACACCTATTAATCAATATAGGCAACAATATAAGGGGAAAGAGGAGGAGAGAAGAAAAGGGGAAAGAGAAAAAGGAAAGGAGAAAAGAGGGGAAGGAGAAAAGGGGATGGAGAGAACAGAATGGGGGTCTTCTCTAGTTTCGTATTGGTTAAATTCTATAGTTGGTATTTATCAAAACCTATAATTTGAAATGACATCTTAAAAGAAAAATTCACTATCATGCACTTTTAGTACATTATATGAACTTTCCTATTGAAGATATTCATAAAATACAACAGCCATTAATTCAGAAGTTACTATTTGATGCCATGATGTTAGTAATGGAATTATATAATAGTTTCTTTTTCCTAAACAGTGAATTTTCATAATTCAACATCAGCAACTTCACTGGCAATTTTATATAATAAATATTATGCATCCCTTTCTTGATTTGTCAAACAAATTACAGAAAAGTGGCTATTGTGCAAATTATTTTTGTTAGTTATTGCAAAATTTCAGAGAGAATATATTAACTTCCTGAATATAAAATTAAAAGATTTGCTACTGTCTAATTAGGGCTGTCATACAACTTACAAATATATAGTAGCATTATCTATACATGTAATTAGACACATTAAATTGCTCTTGCAAAGATTTTATGCCATAAATAACTCCCATCTTATTTAACTCTGAGGCAAGATACATAAAAAAAATATGTATTCTATGGTAATGGGCACTCTCAATTCATGTCAATTTTGTTTTTGACAAAAACTACCCAGAATCACTGATTTCCATCACAAAAAGTTTGGGTGCATATTAATTTCAGATGTTTTCATGTAAACTTTTTTTAAGACAAAAAGGAAAACAATTAGACTATTGACTCTTTTCTCTCTTAGAACATATGATAATATTGGATATATTAGATAAATATTTAGAATTACAGATATCTAGACCTGAAATTAACCTTAAAACTCATCTAGTTCAATCCTTTCATTTTGAAAAATCAAGAACCAGAGAGGTTGATTTGCTCCAGATCCCAAAATTAGTTGGGCATAGATCCAGAACTGGACTCTGGAGCTAGTGATGCAGAATGTCCTATGCTTTGTCTACACTACTATATTGCTGCCTATTGGGATTCATTTTGGAAAAATCCACAGCAAAAAGACTCTTTGAGGTTAAACATTTCTGTCTAAGCCAACCTCCTCTACAGGGTGTTCCTAAAGTCTGGAAACACAGGCAAAAATGCATATTTTCAAGAAGTTAAATGAATGAAATTTTCAGCAGCATTTTAGTTAATTGTAATATTAACAAATAACATCTTCAATATAATTTCCATCGTTTGTGATGCAAAGGTTGATGTGCTTTGCAAGATTCCCATGAGCTTGAGGCAATAACTCCATGTTGTTGTCAATTTCAGCACATTCACTCTTCATGCATTCAATGTGTGTTGCCTCTGTGATTTTCATTGAATACACCTTCTCCTTTAGCATACCCCAGAAAAAGAAGTAGCTGAACAACGCAGAGTCTTTGGTGAAATGGTTAATGAGATGTTAATGAGATTTCCTATGTGTCCAGACCTTAGGGACACCCTGTAGAATAAAGCCTTTTATGAAAGAAATCAAGATCATAAAGGACTGATTGAAAGGAAAATACAGATGTCTCTCTTTACCTGCTTCACTAAAGTTGATGTGAAGTTCACACAATTGCAATTTTCTACCCAATCAAAAATATGGTAACTATGGTATACTGATACCCAGGTAATTTTCCCTCTTTTCGAAAGGCAATCAGCACATGGCTTGCCATCTTCCCCTTCACACCCACCCCCAACTCCTACTCTTAGGCTAGGGGGCTTTAATAGGTAAGTTTAATATGTAACAATAGCAGCGCCAACAAGATACTCCCTGATCCCTTATTTCCTCAACCTCTTTAAATCCCTTAACTTCACTCCATATTAGCCACACACAGGAATAATCCCATCCTACATCTTGCCATTATCCACAAGTGTTCCACTTTCCAAACTGCAAATCCTATGCTTTACCCCCATCCTTCTACTCTTACTCTTCACCCTCAACATGATTATCATTCCCTCTACCCCTCAACACTTTCTCAGGCCATTAACCCTGTTCTGATTTCACTTCCCTCCCTCTCCAACTTCTACCTAACATTTACCAAGATAAGGTCAAAATGGATGCATGACCTAGACATAAAGGGTGATATAAGAAAACTGGAAGAACATGAAACACCTTTCAGATTTACGGATTAAAGAAGAATTTATGAATAAACAAAAGACAGAGAATACTGTGAGAGGTAAAATGGATAATTTTGATTATATGAGATTAAAAAGGTTTTGTACAAATAAAACCAATGTAGTCAAAATTAGAAGGAAACCAGGAAATTGTGTGGGGGGGATTTTATAGCTGATTTCTTGGATAAAGGTCTCATATCTCAAATATATAGACAACTTTGTTAAATTTCTAAGAACATGAATCATTCCCAATTGATAAAGGGTTAAAGGACCTGAATAGGCAGTTTTTTGATGAAGAAATCAAAACTACATATGGACATATGAAAAATACTTTAAATCATTATTTGAGAAATGCAAATTAAAACAATTTTGAGATATCATCTCACACATCAGATTGGCTAAAATGATAGAAGAGGAAAATGACAAATGTTGGAGAGGATTTGGAAAAATTGGGATATTAATACACTGCTGGTGGAACTGTGAACTGATCTAACCATTTTGGAGAGCAATTCATAATTATGCCCAAAGAGCTATAAAAACATGACTACCCTTTGACCTAGCAATACTACTCTTAGGTCTGTTTTCCAAAGAGATAAGGGAGAAAGGAAAAGAACCTATGTATTCTAAGATATTTATAGCAGCTCTCTTTGTGGTGGCAAAGCACTGGAAATTGAGGGGATGCTCATCAACTGGGGAATGGCTGAACAAATTGCGGTAAATGATTGTGATGGAATACCACTCTGTAAGTGGTGCTCTGTAAGACATAATAAGCTGATTGATTTTAGAAAAACATGGAAAGACTTGCATGAAATACAGAAAAGGGAAATGGGCAGAACCAAGAGAACATTGTATACTGTAACAGCAATATTGTTTGAGGAATAATTGTGAACAACGAAGTTATTCTCAATATTATAAACACTCAAACCAACTGCAGAGGACCTGCGAGGGAAGATGTTATCTACCTCCAAAGAAAGAACCAATAAACAGAAGTATGCATAGTATGGTTTTACATATATTTATAAATCTGTGTCAAATGGTGGCCTTCTGCAGTGTGGGATGGGCAGGAGGGAGAGGGACAGGTTGCAACTGAAAATGTAATAGTTTTTTAAAATTTAAAGTGAAACTGAACACTGAATAATTAAAATGAGCAAACCTGCCTTTAAGAAGAAATGAAAAAAATACAACTACTTCCCTCCTTTGAAGAAGTTAGTAAAAGCTGTCCACATGTGCTGCTTCCATTTCCTATTACTCCTTTGCAGTCTGGATTTTGGCCTTTTCAATCTACCAAAACCAGTCTCTCCAACACATTAATTACCATATCTGATGATCTTTTTTCAGTCCTTCTCTTTCTTGACCTAACATTTGCATGTGACCTTGTTGACCATCTTCTCCTCCTTGATACTTTTTCCTTTCTGGGTTCATATGATTCTATTTTGTTTCTCCCCTACTGTCTGCCCATTTCCCATCCTCCTTTGCAAGCTCAATTATTCCCTAACTGTAGGTGTTCTCTAAGGCTCTCATCTGAAGTTCTCCCTCTCCAATTCCTCTGTCTCACTTTGTCTGTCTGTCTGTCTGTCTCTCTCTCTCTCACATACACACTCACACACACTGACACACACACACACACACACACACTCACACACACACACCTCATCAGGTCCCATGGGTTTAAAGTCTCTATGCAAATTACTCCCAGATATCATATCCAGCCTTGTCTTTTTCCTTAGCTCCATTCCCTGGAATTTCAAACTGAAAGTTCCAGAGACATCAAACCTCACCTATCTGACAGAACTCATTATTTTTATCTCAAAAAAGTCCCCCTTCTCTACTTCTTTGCTTCTACTGAAGTCATCATATTTCTTCCAGAGTCCTAGGTTTATAGTTTTGGCGTTATCCTTAACTCACCACTCTTCTTCACCCTACATATCCAATCAGTCATTAAATATTGTCCTTTCTACCTCAACAAAATCTCTTCTGCGAGACTCCTCTCTACTCACACAGCCACCACCTTAGTCCATCTACTACCTTTTAACTAGAATATTTAAGCAATCACCTAATTGGTCTCCCCGCCTCAAATTTCTAACCACAGTAGTCCATCCTCCACTCCACTGCCAAATAGATTTTCCTTAATTAGAGGTCTGACTACATTATTTTCCATACTCAAATCTGTGAGCTCCCTATCGACTATATAATGAAATATATATTCTATTTCATTTTTAAAGCTTTTTGTAATCTAGTCCCAACCAATCCTTCTAGACTCATAGTGCATTACTCACCCACCTCACTTTAAGAGCCAGCCAAACTGTCCTTCTCCCCTGTTCCTGACATTCCTGGCATAACAACACTCCCCCTCCCATATCAATGCTTTTGTACTGATTTCCCCCATCATACCTGAACTTCACTATCGCCTCAGCACTACCTCATAAAAACCCTCTCTTCCTTTAAAAAGCAGCTCAAGCACCATCTTCTCAGTAAAGTCCTTCCTGATCCCCCATCTGCTCAAGTACCATCTTCTGACTGAAGCCTTTCCTGATCTCTGACAAGTATGCTAGTGCCGTCCATTCCAAACTACCCTGTATTGAAATACTCTCCTTGCATTTGTTCTCATCACGTTTATACTTTCTGTGCACATGCACTTGTTTTCTCCCCCATTAGAATGTGAGCTCCATGAAATAAGAGATTATCATCATTTTAAAATATTTGTATTCCTAATATTTGGTAAAGTTTCTAACACAGTAGGTACTTAATGATTTTTTAATTAAATGATTGGCTTTTGATTAAATGATTAATAATAAGGATAGAAAGAATGAGAGAGACATTATGGAGATACAATGAGACTTGGTACTGGATGGAGCCTGGAAGTAACAGAGAAGGATGATTCAATAAGAACATGAAGAAGTGACCATAAAACATTGGGAAAATCATGGCTCTACTAGTAGAAATCATGAAGTCATAAAGAGAGGTAGATTTAAAGAAAAATAAAAATAACAATGGTCTGGGACAAAATGAATTTGAAGTATTAATGTGATTTCCGTGTAAGAAATATCATATTTGGAGAATTCAGGTTTCCATTATGGGAAAGAGAGAAAGAATGAAATTACAGATATCAGAATCATTTGTGCAAAGTTTGTAGTTCACATCTCTGGAGTCTCACCCAAAGAGGGTAAAGATTGGGAGAGAAAAGAGCCAAAGACTGAGGATTAGGAAGCACTCTTTTTCAACAGTATTTCAGTTTTTTCCAATTACATGCAAAGACGATTTTTAAACATTCATTCTTATGAAATTTTTAATTCCAACTTTTTCGTCCTCTCTCCCTTCTCTCCCTGCTAAAATCATAAACAATTTTATGTAGGTAGTATATGTACAAGAATGTAAAATATATTAGGGAACACTCTTACTAAATGCCTTAATCTTTGTTGTCATGACATTTTTCTTCCTGCATAACATATATCTCATATGCTATAACTAACATCTTTTTCCTCTTCCTTATGCCCTCTGGGAGTAGAAAGCAGAAACTTACCTTCTTTCATCCAAAAGCAATAACTTCTCGGCTATGAAATCAGTTACTTACATAAATAAATAAGCCATTCTATAACCAGCTCTCAGAGTACATCTTAAAATTAAGGTTATAATTGAAATTCGGCCCAAGTTCCCCACTAAGTTAATGAATTGCTCTTTAGTTCACTATTCAGAGAAAATTAATGTTTTGCGAATTTTGATACTAATAGCAAAACTACAGGGGATTCTGTTGTGGTTTTTTCCCAGCATTTAAGATTGCATCATGGTATAAAAGAAGAAATGACCTAGGAGTCAGGAAACCCAGCCTAGAAATTAACTGGTTATGTAGCCTTGGAGAAATCACTTCTCTGAGAATCATTTCCATCATCTATAAAATGGGGCTTGGATGCTGTGAATTTTAAGGTTCCTTCCAGCTTTAAAATGCTACATGTCTCTGCTTCTCAAAAAACTCATCAAGTGAAATGGACGTGGAATGGACTTGGAAATTGTGTATAAGGAAATCATCTCAACAGAAGGTTATTTTCCACAGTAATCAAGCTATAAAGGTGTTAACAAAATAAGGAAACAATCTTTAAGTTGAAGCAGAAAAAGAAATCTGAGTTCATTTGAATAAATAATATTATCACTGCAAGAATAGTTACATTTTCAGCATTAAACTGCCGAGTGAGGTTGTAGAATTGCTAGGCATACAAAATGCAAGCTCTTAAGGATGCTCTTTGGCACTTAGAGCAGCTTTTTACATCTGCAAAGTGCTTCACAAACTTTAACTCCCTGATTAAAGGGAAGCAAGGAAAATACCTGTGAAGTAGCAATGATTACCCTCATTCTGAATAGTAACATCCACGCCAAATCAGCAGTGGGAAATTAGCTGAGACACAGATATTAACTAAAGTAGATCAGTTCCATCCTAACTGACAGAAAGATTTGGACAGTAAGAAAAAAAAAACTCATAATGCTTGGATCTAAGCCAGGAATGATCATGACTATGAAGATGATGATAATAGAAGCACTTTTAAGGTTTACAAAGCAATTTACATATTATCTTATTTGATCTTGACAACAACCATGGGAGATAGGCGGTATTACTGTTCTCATTCTATAGCTAACTGAGCAAACTGAGGCTGAGAGAAATTGAAGTGATTTGCCCAGGGCCATATGGCTAACATGCATCTGAGATAAAACTTGAAATCAGGTCATTCTGATGCCAAATCCAATATATTTATCTATTGCACTAACTAGCCATCAATCTAACTTCTTTTAGGTATTTCTCTTGAATCACCAGCCTTTTCTTCCCATCCAACACATAATGGCTACATTTTCGCTCTATGTTGAGGTTATTTATGAGCACTTATCAAGTCATCATCATGGAGTGGAGGTAACCTGGATTCTCCAAGAATATGCCAGTGAAGTCCCAGCTTTAGCGTGTCCTAGGGAGATTTTGCATGTGGATCTAACAGGGGGTAGATCTGTTGCTTAGGATCAAGCCTAGTTAAGTTCAGAGAGGATGATTACTAGGAGGTTGCTCTCTAGATGTTGATATTTTGTTTTCTGATCATCGTAACTCTTTAAACTGTGTACCAAGGCCTGGAGGGGTTGGGATCTGCACAGGTGGAGGGAGGACCAGTACAGATGGAATAAAGGAAACAAAAGTATGAAGACTAAATAAAGATACTTATGATTTGGAAATGCCCTATTCCATCTAGCATATTGGAGAAGAGAGAGAGAGAATATGGATTTGTCCAGAACAATCTAAAGGATAAAATTAGCATGTATGTAGGCTAATAAATAAAATAGAAAGTAGAAGTTTTCATCCAGTAGCTAGGTGGCATACTAGGAGGAATAGTAATAGAGAGAATGCTGGATTTTCAGGCAGAAAAGCCAGAGTTCAAATCCTGCCATAGATACTTTCTAGCAGAGCCTGAGCAAGTCATTTAATCTCTCCCTGCCTTAGTTTCCTCATCTGCAACATAGGGATAATACTAGTACTTACTTCACACAGTTGTTACAGGGCTCAAATGGAATAATATGCCTAAACAATATGTATATAGGGGTGTGTATATATGTACATATATAATATGTTAATAGTTAAACTTTCATTATTATTATCAATCCCAAGTCAAAGTATGAAACAATACTAGGTGCATAGTTGTCTGAATTGCAGAAATATGTATCATCAATGACATCAACAGTATTTTGTGCAGATGTCAGTGCAGCTTCTACTCAATATCTCCAAATGCACAAAACTAACCAAAATGTTGAAGTCACCATTCTTTAGGCATACAGTATTAAAAGATGTTTGGAAGCTGAAGCCACAATAACCAATCAAACTTTTATTTTTCTAAAATAAAAAAGGAACTATCCTTTTGATTAGCTTCCCTCCTATTAGCAAATTTTCCCCAAAGTATTTTTTGTTTTTGTCTTTCTTTGGCCCAGATCCATGATTCCATCCATATTGGAAATCTGAAGTTAAGAAGACTCACTTTATTGATATAGATTGGCAACTGTTCTGCAACTTTTAGTCTTAACAAGTTGCCTGGGACACTAAGATGTTAAGTGATTTGTCCAGGATTACACAGCCATTGTGTGCTTAAGATGATACAGTCAGAAATCCACGTGGGAGACGGGCTGGGAGAAAGCTGGGCGCCCGAAACAGGCGGAGATCCCCAGGACTCCCAACACAGGACGGCAGTCTGTGGGAGCGACGAGAGGCAGTGCAACGCCACCAGCCGCGAAAACACCCAGTCCTGACGCTTGCAAAACCCAGGAACTCGGCTTCTTGAACTTCCGCAAGACTCAATGGCCAGGTAAACGGCTCTAACCCCTCCCCCCCTCACCCAGAGAATTGATTGGGAAAAAAAAAAGTGAACTGAAACAGAGGAGAGAGTAGCAGGGCCTCACTGGACAAATACCAGCAGCTTATTAGTCCCAGAGGGGAAGAGTGGGCAGGGGTCAACGCCAGGAGCCCAGACGTAATCTTGCTCCCCCAGGGGAAGCGCCAGTCATCAGCTCAAACAACAAACAGCTGAGACCATTGCTGAAAAGCAAGTGCTGGAGAACACCCATAGGGAGTGAGACGCCAGGGAGCCAGACCCCTCCCCCACACCTCAGGAAACTGAAGGTTATAATTCTAGACTCACAACCCCCAGAATAAGAAAGCTGGGACAGAAAGCCCTGAGACTCACAGATAGAAATTCGTTCTAACGCCAGCAAAAGGCAATCCAACATGAAGAAGAACACAAAAAAACCGAGGACAATAGATTCTTTTTATGGAGACAGGCAGGATCAAAATATCGACATAGAAGAAGATAGCAATGACACGGTAGATACATCAGATACCTCAAAAGCTAATATGATCTGGTCTCCAGCCCAAAAAGCACTGCTGGAAGAGCTAAAAGAGGACTTTAAAAACCAAATTAGGGAGCTAAAAGAAAATATGGAAAAAAAATTCACTGATGAAATCAAGTCCCTAAAGAATAAGATTGGCGAAATGGCTACGGAGATTCAGAATCTAGAGAGAGAAAAGGATACCCTGAGAGGTGAAATCAACCAATTGAAAATGGAGGCTCAAAAGCAAAATGTAAACACTAACTCATTTAAAATTAGACTTGAGCAAGTGGAAGCTAATGAATCTATGAGGCATCAAGAAGTAATAAAACAAAACGTAAAGAATGAAAAAATAGAAAAAAATGTGAAATATCTGATTGGCAAAACAACTGACCTGGAAAATAGATCCAGGAGAGACAATTTGAGAGTTATTGGTCTACCGGAAATCCACGATGAAAAAAGGAGCCTTGACAGTATCCTCGAAGAAATTATCAAAGACAACTGCCCAGAGGTCCTAGAACCAGAGGGCAAAATAGTTATTGAAAGAATTCACCGATCACCCCCTGAAAGAGATCCCAAACTGAAAACACCAAGAAATATTATAGCCAAATTTCAGAGCTATAAACTTAAAGAGAAAATACTGCAAGCAGCCAAAAAGAAGCAATTCAAATATCGTGGAACTACAGTCAGGATCACGCAGGATCTCTCAGCTTCCACATTAAAAGACAGGAGGAATTGGAATATGATATTCCGAAGGGCAAAGGAGCTGGGACTACAACCAAGGATCAACTACCCAGCAAAACTAAGCATAATTTTCCAGGCAAGGCGATGGACATTCAACGAAATAAGGGAATTCCAGACCTTCCTGATGAAAAGGCCAGAACTCAATGGAAAATTTGATCTCCAAATATAAAACTCAAGAGAGACATAAAAAGGTAACCAGGGGGAAAAACCCCACAAACCTCATTAACCAATAAGCTTAGGTTGTTTACATCTCTATGTGGGATTATATCATCTTATGTATGTTTTTTATGTCTGTATGTATATATATATGTATATATATATATATATACACATATACATATATAAGTCATTCTTGGGAATGGTACAACTATTGTGACAAATGAAAGGGATATACATAGGTTGTGAATGCCTGTATAAATTAACTGATGTAAAGATATAAAATATAAATAAGAGATATAAAGGGAGGGCTATGAGGGAAGTGGTAAGGAGGTTGTAGAAAAGGGTAAATTACACCAAAGGAAGTGGCAAAAAAACATATTATAGTAGAGGGAAAGAAGGGAGGGAGAAGAGCAGTATTTGAGCTCTACTGTCATCTGATCTAGTTCAAGAAGGGAATAACATACTCTGATAAGTTTAGAAATCTAACTTGTCCTACGGGAAGTGGGAGGGAAAGGGGGGAAAAAGGGAGGGGGGAGGGCAGAGGGAAGAGGAGAAGTAGCAAGTGGGTAACGGTAAGATAAGGGAGGGGAATAAAGAGGGAGGGTCAACTGAGGAAAGCGGCGGTCAAAAGCAAAACTTTGTTGGGGAGGAGAAGGGGAAAGGGAGAAATAAAAGCATAAACAGGGGGAATCAGGATGGAGAAAAAGACACAGATAGAAATCATAACCCTGAACGTGCAGGGGATGAACATTCTCACAAAACAGAAGCAGATAGCAGAATGGATTAAAAACCATAATCCTACAATATGCTGTTTACAAGAAACGCATCTGAAACAGGGGGATACACATAGGGTTAAGGTAAAAGGCTGGAGTAAAATATATTGTGCCTCAGCTAAAGTAAAAAAAGCAGGTGTAGCAATCCTAATCTCAGACAAAGCAAAAGTAAAGATAGATCTAATTAAAAGAGATAAGGAAGGACATTATATCCTGCTAAAAGGCACCATAAACAATGAAGCAATATCATTGCTTAACATATATGCACCAAGTGGTAAGGCATACAAATTCTTAGAGGAGAGGTTAAGGGAGTTACAGGAAGAAATAGACAGCAAAACTATAATATTGGGAGACCTCAACCTCCCCCTTTCTGAACTTGATAAATCTAACCTCAAAATAAATAAGAAAAAAGTTAAGGAGGTAAACAGAATTTTAGAAAAGGCACATATGATAGACCTCTGGAGAAAACTGAACGGGGATAAAAAGGAATATACTTTCTTCTCAAAAGTACATGGCACATACTCAAAAATTGACCATGTACTAGGGCATAAAAACCTCACAATCCAGTGCAGAAAAGCAGAAGTAGTCAATGCATCCTTTTCAGATCATGATGCAATAAGAATCATTTTTAATAAAGTACCATGGAAAAATAAGCTAAAAACTAATTGGAAACTAAATAATTTAATTCTAAAGAGTGAGTGGGCCAAAGATCAAATCAGAGAAACAATTAATAATTTCATTCAAGAGAATGACAATAATGAAACAACATACCAAAACTTATGGGATGCAGCAAAAGCAGTTCTTAGGGGAAGTTTTATATCTCTAAATGCCTACATGAATAAAATAGGGAAAGAGGAGATCAATGATCTGGGCAGACAGCTGGAAAAGCTAGAAAAAGAGCAAATTGAAAACCCCCAATTAAATACCAAATTAGAAATACTGAAAATCAAAGGAGAGATTAATAAAATTGAAACCAAGAAAACTATTGAATTAATAAATAAAACAAAGAGCTGGTTTTATGAAAAAACCAATAAAATTGACAAACCTTTGGCCAATTTGATTAAAAAAAAGAAAGAAGAAAATCAAATCACCAGTATAAAAAATGAAAAGGGTGAGGTCACCTCTAATGAAGAGGAAATCAAAACAATAATTAGGAATTATTTTGCCCAACTGTATGCCCATAAATTTGACAACCTTAGAGATATGGATGAATATCTACAAAAACATAAACTGCCCAGACTAACAGAGAAGGAAGTGAAATTTCTTAATGACCCCATATCAGAAAAAGAAATTGAGCAGGCCATCAACGAACTCCCTAGGAAAAAATCTCCAGGGCCAGATGGTTTTACATGTGAATTCTATCAAACATTTAAAGAACAACTAATTCCAATACTTTGTAGACTATTTGGGAAAATAGGTGAAGAAGGAGTCCTACCAAATTCTTTTTATGACACAAATATGGTACTAATACCCAAACCAGGTAGAGTTAAAACAGAGAAAGAAAATTATAGACCAATTTCTCTAATGAATATTGATGCAAAAATTTTAAATAAAATATTAGCAAAAAGATTGCAGCAACTCATTACGAGAATAATACACTATGACCAGGTAGGATTTATTCCAGGAATGCAAGGCTGGTTCAATATTAGGAAAACTATTAGCATAATTGACCATATCAACAACAAAACTAGCAGAAACCATATGATCATCTCAATAGACGCGGAAAAAGCCTTTGACAAAGTACAACACCCATTCCCATTAAAAACACTAGAAAGCATAGGAATAAGGGGAACCTTCCTCAAAATTATAAATAGCATCTACCTAAAACCATCAACAAGCATTATATGTAATGGGGATAAACTAGATGCATTCCCAATAAGATCAGGGATGAAACAAGGATGTCCATTATCACCCCTATTATTCAATTTGGTACTAGAAACATTAGCTGTAGCAATAAGAGAAGAAAAAGAAATTGAAGGAATTAGAATAGGAAAAGAAGAAACTAAATTATCACTTTTTGCAGATGATATGATGATTTATCTAGAGAATCCTGGAGAATCAAGTAAAAAACTACTTGAAATAATAAACAACTTTAGCAAAGTTGCAGGATATAAAATAAACCCACATAAATCCTCAGCATTCCTATACATTACTGACAAAGCCCAACAGCAAGAGATAGAAAGAGAAATTCCATTCAAAGTTACTGAAGGCACTATAAAATATTTGGGAATCTATTTGCCAAGACAAACCCAGGGCCTATATGAACATAACTACGAAACACTTTTCACGCGAATAAAATCAGATCTAAATAAATGGAGAAATATCAGTTGCTCATGGTTAGGCCGAGCTAATATAATAAAAATGACAATTCTACCTAAATTAATCTATCTATTCAGTGCCATACCAATCGAACTACCAAAAAATTTTTTTACTGAGCTGGACAAAATAATAACAAAATTCATTTGGAAAAACAAGAGGTCTAGAGTATCTAGGATGTTAATGAAAAGACATGCTAGAGATGGTGGTTTAGCCACACCAGATATTAAACTGTACTACACAGCAGCAGTCATCAAAACTGCCTGGTACTGGTTAAGAAACAGGGGTGTGGATCAGTGGAATAGGATAGGTACACAAGCAGGTGAAATCAACAAGTTTAGCAATCTACTCTTTGATAAACCCAAAGAAGCCAGTTTCTGGGCTAATAATTCACTATTTCACAAAAACTGTTGGGAAAATTGGAAAATGGTAGGGCAAAAACTGGGCATAGACCAATATCTTACACCATATACCAAAATAAAGTCAAAATGGGTTCATGATTTAGGAGTAAAAGTTGATACTCTAAGTAATTTGGGAAAGCAAGGAATAGTTTACTTATCAGATTTGTGGAAAAGTAAAGAATTCATGACCCAACGAGAGATAGAGAGCATTACAAAATGCAAAATGGATAATTTTGATTATGTCAAATTGAAATGTTTTTGTACAAAAAAAGCCAATGCAACAAGAATTAGGAGGGAAGCAGAAAATTGGGAGAAAATCTTTGCAACTAGTATCTCTGATAAAGGCCTCATCTCTAAAATATACAGGGAGTTAAGCCAAATATATAGGAATACAAGCCATTCCCCAATTGAGAAATGGTCAAAGGATATGAACAGGCAGTTTTCAGAGGAAGAAATTAAAGCTATCTACAGGCATATGGAAAAATGCTCTGGATCGCTGCTGATTAGAGAAATGCAAATCAAAACAACTCTTAGATACCACATCTCTCCTGTCAGATTGGCTAAAATAACAAATCAGGAGAATGATAAATGCTGGAAAGGATGTGGGGAAATTGGAACATTGTTGCATTGCTGGTGGAGTTGTGAGCTGATCCAGCCATTTTGGAGGGCGGTGTGGAACTATGCCCAAAGGGCTATAGAAATGTTCATACCCTTTGACCCAGTAATACCACTTCTAGGGTTGTATCCCAAAGAAATCATGCAAGCGGGAAAAGGACCCATATGTACAAGAATATTTATAGCAGCTCTCTTTGTGGTAGCCAAGAATTGGAAAGCAAAGGGATGCCCATCAATTGGGGAATGGCTGAACAAGCTGTGGTATATGAAGGTGATGGAATACTATTGTGCCATAAGAAATGGGGATGATGCAGACTACATAACAACCTGGAAAAACCTACACGACATAATGCTGAGTGAGCGGAGCAGAGCCAGGAGAACGTTGTGCACAGCCACAGATATATGGATTCCGTGAGGACCAACCCTGACATACTGCGCTTTTCTCAGCAACCTAAAGGGCAAGGACAACTCCAGGGGACTCACGATGGAGAATGCTATCTTCATCGAGACAAAGAACTGCGAAGTTTGAATACAGACTGAGGCACACTACATGCTCGCCTTTTCTGCTTCTCTTTTGTTTTTGTTTTTGGGGTTTTTTTTTTTTGGTTCTGTTTCTTCTTTCTCATGATTCATTCCATTGGTCAAAATTCTTCTCCATGACCTGACTAGAGCATAAATTAATTCAATGCGAAGTTATACATGACAGTTATATGAGACTTCATGCCGTCTTGGGGAGGGAGGGGGGAGGGAGGGGAGAAAAACTGGAACTCAAAACTATGTAGAACCGTGTGTGGTAAACTAAAAATAAATAAAGAAATTTATTTAATTAAAAAAAAAAAAAGATGATACAGTCATAGATGTAGTGTTGCAGGAGACCTCAGAGGAATCTAGTCCAACCCTTCCTTCCCATTTCTAAACGAGAAAAGGGAGGTACAGAGAAGTTACGATTTACCCAAAAACATAAAGGCAGAGGGAGAACTTAAATCCAGGTCTAACTCCAAATCCGTAATTCTTTCCTTTCACTGCCCTTGTGTTAGAGGCAGAATCTGAACCTGTCTTCCTGATTCCAAAGGCAAATTTTTATTCACAATATTTTGGTACTTTTTCATTCTCTTCAGTAAAGTCCAAAAAAAAAAACTCCATTGCAGAAAAGAAACCATCAAAGAACATGTTTCAAAAGACTAGACTATAGGGTGCTTTGGTTTTGGTTTTGATTAGCATCAAGTTATAGAAAATGTTATATATAATTTGTGTGTGTATACATACATACACACACATATATTTGTATGTATATTTGTATGTATAAAATGTACATATATTCATGCACATAGGTATGTGTGTATGCATACATGTGCATGTATATGTGTATGTATACGTATCTGTGACTGCATATATATATATATGAATGTACATATTTATATGCATTTATGTGTGGATATATATGTGTGCATTATGTGTATATGTGTGTTTTGTGTAGTTACATAGATAACCAGATAGATATACACATATATACATACATGCATGCATGCATATATATGCATATATATGTGATCTACCTTCTAGGAATATTAATTATACAAAGAGATTTGAAGCATTTTCTAAGCTGGTTGGGTGTCTAAATTAAAAAGTTTTCTCTTTGTGTTCTAGTTTGTCAAAAATGATAAGCCTAATGAAAACACACTTTCTGCATCCATTAAGTGTGGAAAGAGAGAAGGAAGCTTTACCCAGAAGTCAGATAGCATAGATGCAGATGAGAGTTTTTCATAGAAAAGGATGCCAGGAGCAAATGAATTTTAAAACAATGCGTAACGGACACAATGCAAACATAGGGTGTCAGTTGGGTCACTGAGGAGCTCATCAGTCAGTGTCTTATCATAAAATCTGTTTTTTTTCTTATTGACATTGTTATTATGATTTTATTTTTAATTTTGATTTATGTAGTCATCAGGTAATTGAGCAGCTAGGTGGCACAGGAAATAGAGAACTGGGCTTGGAATCAGAAGAATCATTTTCCTGAGTTCAACTCAGGCCTCACACACACTAGCTTTGTGACCTGGGCATGTCACTTAACCCTGCCTGCCTTAGTTCCTCATCTATAAAATGAACTGGAGAAGGAAACAGCAAACCATTCCAGTATCTCTGCCAAGAAAATTCTGAAAATGGGGTAATGAAAGTTGGACATGACTGAAATGACTGAACAACAATAACAACAGCCTTAGGTACTAGGATGTAATAACTCCATTAATTTTTTTTCTTCCACTAGGAAAGCTTGGTGTTAACTTACTGATGTTCCCTTCAAATATCAAGCTACTACCACTTTTTCTTGCTTTAACACCAGGAGTGGAGTGTCAAGTTGTCTCTAAGGACAAGACCACCGTGTTCCCTGATAAAAATTGTAACAATCTCTTAGATATTTCTATTTTGAAGGATTTCAAGGGATTATTCAAAGGAGGTAAAGATATGAGCACAAATACAGATGAAGTAGTTAACAACGCACAGTTTAGAAAGGTTCTTAAAAACATTTAACAAATGTGGGCTTTTTGCTCATTAATTAATACTGGGTCATGACTTAAGAGGTAGTAACTCTCAAATTCTTTCTCTTAGTCTAGGACTTTCTAATAACAGCACTCTAGTCACACTAGCAGTCAGCAAATAAGTGCCTACTATGTGCCAGGCACTGTGCAAAGCGCTGGGGATATGAAGAAAAACTAAAGACAGTCCCTGAATTTGAGGAGCTCACAATCTAATGGAGGAGCCAACATTCAAAGAACTATGTATACAAAGCAAGCTCTATACAGGATAAATATGAAATAATCAATAGAGGGAAGGCACTAGAATTAAGAGGGACTGAGAAAGGTTTCCTGTAGAAGGTGGGATTTTAGCTGGGACTTGATGGAAGCTAGGGAAGCTGGGAGGTAGAGATGAGGAGGGTGAGCATTCCTAGCATGGGGGACAGCCAGAGAAAATTACTGGAGCTGAGAGATCTTGTTGGTCTTGCTGTCTTGGTAGAAGAAGAACAAAGGGGCCAGCATCACTGGACTGGATCAAAGTGTATGTGGGGAGGTGTAAGGTGTAGGAAGGTTGGAAAGGTAGTGGGAGGGAGGTTAAGTTATAGAGGTCTTTGAACACCAAATTGAGGATTTTTTATTTCATCCTGCAGGTGATAGGGAGCCACTGGAATTTATTGAGTTGGGGGGAGAGGTGTGGAGTAAGACAGTCCTTTACTTTAGAAAAATCACATTCATGGCTTTCAAAAATCTACTTCACTACCCCTCGATTTGGACCAGAGGAGACTGAGCCTAGGCAAGAACTTCCCTTCTTCCCCCAGTGCAGTTATCCTAAATCATTTCATCTTGATCTCACTAGCCAAGGCTTAAGGAAATCTTACCTAGCTAACAAACTCCCAAAGAGAAATAGCTTTTACCTCTCTGGGCCCCAAAACTACCACCTTCTTACACTTTGGCATTGCCCCACATCCCTCCTTTTATGATCTGACCCCACTGAAAGCTGTTTGCCCGCTCACCTTCTTATTCTGACTACTACACTAGGAGAAATTCTATAAATCACTTCCTCCAACTAGTTGTTCCCTTGATTTAAAAGTAAAAACAAAACAGCAAAAGATCTCTTCTAACACACCAGAAAGATCCAGGACCATAAGATCTGAGTCATTAGGTTTCTTATGAGCCCATCCCTCTACATCCTCATTATATGATTTCCTGCTCCAGATCACAGCTCATTCAACCTACACTTGAGCCCACAAGTGGTGCTGCCTTTAGCTTCACAATGTTGAGGGTGTTTTTCCTTACAGTATTACATCTTTAGCTTTTACATTACCTTCATACCTTAGAACTACCATATTAGAGTTGATTTGGATTATAGATAAACTATACCAAATTTTCATTCAGGTAAATATTTCTTGAATGTCAGTCCCATGATAGGTGGGACTTTCTTTTCTCCTTTCTTCTCTTTGCTACATTTAGCATCATTATAATGGACACTTCTCTTACATAAAAACCCCTTCTACTGCCTAATACATAAGGTCTGTTAATTGAATGACTGATATTTAAGTTCCTCCACTGCATAGTCCTAACCTATCCTTACATGATTTTTTTTCTTTCAGGACTGTCCACATACCCTATGATACAACCACCTACTCATCATTCCCTGAATGTACCTACCTTGCTGAGCTTTTAGTCATACCATTCTCTCCAGCTGTACAGGATGTCCCTAAGTCTGCACACATAGGAAAAAAATGTATATTTTGAAATATTTGGAATATTAACAGACCTTAGCCCCCTTGACTTCTTTTTCCAGGATATGCTAAAGGAGAGGTGTACTCAATGAAAATCACAAATGCAACACACTTGATTGAATGCATAAAGAGTGAATGTGCTAAAATTGACAGCAATGTGGAGTTATTGCATCATGTTCACGTGAATCTTGCAAAGGGCATCAACCTTTGCATCACAAATGATGTAAATCACATTGAAGATGTTATTGGTTAATATTCCAATTAAATAAAATGTTGTTGAAAATTTCATTCATTTCATTTCTCGAAAATATGCCTTTTTGCCTATGTGTCCAGACTTTAGGAATAACCTGTAGTATCTTCTGGACTCATATTCTCCTGGAAAATTTCTCTGTTCCTCAAGACTCACCTCCTCCATGGAACTTTCACTGATCCTCCAACTGTAAATTATCTCTCTCTCCTCTGAATTCCTAAGGCAACCTCTTCACATCTTTCCTGACAATTATCACAGTCTATCTTTTGTTAGCTAGGTTTATGTCCCTGCGTGTCTTGTCTCTTCTTCTGGACTAGAAGCTTCTCGAGAGCAAGGCCCATCAAATTAGTAATCATCTTTATCTCCTAGAGTCCCTAACAAAATGCTTTCTGCATAATATGTGTTCAGTAGATGTTTGTTAAATTAATGAATGAATGAAAGAGAAAGGTGTGAAAGAGTAGTTTCACTTAAAGAAAAACAATATAGCCTAGATCAGGGGTGGGGAACCTGAGGAACCATTTGACTGAATCCAAACTTCACAGAACAAATCCCCTTAATAAAAGGCCACACTTGAGGACCTAGAGGACCACATGTTGTCTCAAGGCCACAGGTTCACCACCCCTGGCCTAGACCTCAAAAGCAATAATGAGATTTTAATATGGTTTCCTTCTTTTTGCCTCTTAACTGATTCTTTTAGGTCTGTATGTGCTCAAAAAAATGTCCGTTTGAAAATGCTTATGAGTTGAATTAGGTTGCTGGCAAAAATAAAGATTGCTTAAAAAGATATACTGGACGCAATAAATAAAAACAAATGTGCTCACTTCTTTGACATCTGCTTAGTTACTTATAACTCCATACCTTATAAAAAAAACTAGCAATGTAAGAAAAAAGAAAAATGTATAAGGAACCATACCTTTCTTAGATCTCTCCAAATCCTTTTAGTTCTGCTCTTCCTTTAGCTCAAAGGCATTTATCCTATGTGAACCTGCTTTCTTTCATGTTAAATAAACACCTCACATTTCTAGCAGTTCTGGAAGCTAGAAATTTGCCATAAAACATGCTGAATCCTTTTTTGTATCTTTCTTGCCTATAAAAAGCTATTCAACTGAAATCTGCTTTAAATATTTATTTTAGCATCATTAGCTAGGATTTTTATATAATTTATATATTAGTAGGAAAATATACAGTCACTATTAAACATTGAGTATGCAGCAATACATATCTTCTTTATTACTAATCACACTGGGTATTTTATTAAAAAAGATAATTGCCTAAATTTTATATCTTATGAAACCACAAATAACTCCATTTCTATGTATATGGAAGAATTCTAACTTCTTTATACTCATATGGCTAAACAGATCAAGAGCAAACAGGGGAAGCCTAATTATTTGATCCAATAAATGTTCACTAGCTTCTTGATGGTCTAAAAAAATGTTTCAGCCTTACTGAGTTGATTCTGTGACCCACATGTCTCAGCTTTTTGCCTCTGACTGTGGCACCAAGTTATCTGGAGGGATTAGGGACACAGACCACCCCCCTTTCCCTTTTTGACCATAAGGAAAAAAGTAATGTAAAACATAATCCTGGTATGATCTTAGGGAAATTTTTTCTCAGGAGATCTAATATCTAAAAAAAGTCTTGGAGCCTCAGAGTGTACCTATTTCACCTTATATTTGTGTCATGATTCTTCTCTACCATATCTCTGACAAGTGATCATCTTCAGTCATATTAGCTCCATAGAAATAGGCTGACTTTACATTTAGGTAATCATGTTATGTTAGAGTACTTGATAGAGACCTGTGAAAATCAATTACCTGGAAAGGGCCACAAGAACACTCCAGAGAGTTGATATATGCATGAACAGGGCTACTCCCTTCACTTTTATTAGAATTTTATGCAAGAATTCAAGAACTAGAGTTTTAATCTTTTCAAACTGAACACACTACAGATTACAAAACAATAAATTACTTTTATTTAGTTATACATAAGTGTAGGGAAACTAAACCTACTCAATTCAACAAGTGTTTTTGAGAGAATACAATAAAGAGTATTTATCATGTGGAAATTTCCACATCCAATTATTTTCTTTCTCCATGTCTTTCCTGAGAAATTGTTTTACCTCCTTATTAAATTCACACTTTACTGACACAAATTGTACAGCATATTTATGATGTGGCTCTACTACCATACCTCAGCCTGAATAATGAATGAAGAAAAAAAAGAGCATATAAGCAACTGGAGAAAGGTGGGAGGGCAGAAGCAAGGAAATGTGGGAACATTTACATGCAAAAACCAAGTTTACTATTGAAGTAAAAATAAGTAGTTACAGAAAATTTGTTATTGCATTTTATAATATTAATGCTAGGACCCATATAATGTTTAAAACAAAAACAGAGAATGGACATGACCAAGTTGGATGACTCAAATATGGAGGATTTATAGAAAGCCAAAGACAAGATAAGACTGAATGGAAGGACTAAGATTTGTACCATTAGAGAGAGTAACATAGCTAGCTAGCTAGCTAGGTGGAGTATATATACATACATACACACACACACATATATATATACATATATATGTATATGTATACATACACACTTACACACACATGCACAGATGAGTCCTTTGGTATACTGAAGTCCTGGCACCATTTTCTCTCTCATTTTCTAGACAGTTTTGAAGGCAAATTTGAAAGCTTTACCAAGTACATCTAGGTCCTGACCAGTACAAATAATGAATTCTCCTGAAATAGTGGCATGTATTTGAATTCACACTATTCGAAGTATAGTTATTTGAAATATGGTAATTGGTTCCAGCTCAATGAGAATATTCAGTGCGAAATCTGAATAATGTGACCACTTCAGGGAGTTTAATATTTGCACTAATCAGTACCTAGCTAAGATTTTACCTCCATCAAAGGTTTTAAAATCTGTTCTGTTTTTAGGACATATTTATATGTGTATATATGTATATATGTACATGTGTATGTATATATGTCTATTTGCTGTTTTTTCAGTTGTGTCCTACTCTTCCTCATTCACATTTGTGGTGTTTTTGGCAAAGATACTGGAGTCATTTCACATTTCTTTCTCCAGTTCATTTTACAGATGAGGAAACTAAGGCAAACAGGGGTGAGTGGCTTGCAGGTCACAGCTTGTGAGAGGCCACAGTAAGTGTCTCAGGTTGGATCTAAACCAAGGTCTTCCTGACTCCAGGCCCAGAGCTCTAGACATTGTACCACCTAGCTGTACCATAGATGTATATACATTGTATAAATATATACACACGTTCATACATACGTACACATATGTATAAATGTGTGTCTACACACATACACATAGTCCAGCCAAACTAACCTTCATATTGTTCCTCATGCATGGTATTAGATTATCCACATCCCCATGTCTTTGCACTGATCATCTCCCGTGCCTGAAATGTATTCCCCTCTTCATACATACCTCTTCGAATTTCTAATTTCCTTCCAGATTCAGCTGAAACACCAACTTCTACATGAACCTTTTCCTGATCCCTCTAGCTACTATCACCTCCCCTCACACCACTATCCCCCACAACAATTAACTTGTACATGTTTTCTCCCCTGATCAAATATAAGGGCCTTGAGGGCAGGGACTGTTATACTTCATCTTTGTGCCAGGCACAAAGTGGGTACTTAATAAATGTTTCTTCACATATTGGTTCTGTAACCTTCTTTTGATTAGCTTTGATAATTAAACAGTCAATCAATACTAATTAAGTACTTATTAAATGCCAGGTACTGAACTAATGTTAAATAAAATGAAAAAAGCCTAAGTCAAGTTTCAAAATGGAAAGGCATACATTAAATGGGATTCACCAAAAAAGGGGCAAATTTGTTCATTTACACATTTTTAAATGGGAATAAGAGCAGCTTTATAAGTATATGTCGACTATAAATTTTTCCCCAGCAAAGAATAATTAACACAATCATTAATTAGTTCCCCTTTGTAGTTCTAACATGAAATATAATTGTTAGCTCAAATAGACACCTAAACCTTGATAATAAGTATAATTATGTGAAAATACTGATAACTGTAGCTTCTGCCTTGAAAAATTAACATACTTGTGAAATTCCAACACAGTATCATTTTTTTAAATATTCTAATGAAGGCAGAGCAACTCACAGATATAAACAGTACCCTAATTAATGTACTCAAAATTCTTTCCTGTGACTCTGATGATTGCATATATAAATTCATATGCTCACAAGCATAGGAATTTTCCTATTTAAGATAATATTGGTTTTATATGCATATCAATTAAATATAACTCTATATTACTATTAGCTTTATATTAAGCATTTGTCTATTTCTCTCTGACAAGAAAGTTATAGACAAGAATTTTGGATGACACATAGTAAGAGCTTAATAAATATGTCTTTACTGACTGATGATTCTTTTAAACTGAGGAAAATTTGTATAAGTTGAAAATTACCTTCTAGGTTCTAATTATGAATATCTAATTGCAATAAAATATTAGACATGTGCCTTTGCAAATTCCTTTAAAATGTCATTTTCCTGCTTAAGCTAATTCAAAAGAAATTTGCTTCTCATTTTCTAAATAGTGGTTCTTCTATAGTAAATAATAGTGCCACATCAAAATTTAGAGGTAGAGTTTTTATGATCATGAAATCAAAAATACTAGCGATAATTAAATTTCTGTTATATTACCTATTGTAGTATGATGACATTTTTTAAAGAATTACAATTTCTGCCTAGAAAAAAGGAATTTGCTGAGTAAGAGTTATAACACTCAAAACTAAGAATAGCATATTAGTATCATAGAATTAAAGTAGTAAAATACCTAAAACAACTCATTGTACAAATGAGGAAAATAGGGGTTGAGGAGAGAGGAGAGAGAAGGATAGTTAGAGTAAATAACAAGACACATCTCATTTCAATTGCCTTTTTTTGTTTGAATTCACTCCCTCCCACCACCACACAGGGGCCTCAGAATCTATGGACCCTTCCCGTCACTACCATTCACTCCACTATCATCAGGATTTACTTGAAAGGAGACAAAGAAGGAGAAAATCATGTAAGAAAAGGAACGTGTTGCTGGACAAGGGGATATGGCATAGAGGAGGAGCACCACTTGTTTTTCTCCTTTAATACAAAATAAAAAGATTAAAGTATTTGGTCATAGCCTTAGCTATGGGATCTATACAGTATGGAAAAGAAAAAAAATAAAAATGTTTATAATATTCCTAAAGAATGATTCTTTAATGGAATAGACCCATGCTAAACTTTTAAGATAAAAATTCCATCTCCAGGGAAAGCCTCAAGGGTTGATTGTTCTCAGAGTTCTCATTAAGAGATCAAGATGTCATAGAACATGATACGTATGTTCATTTTGCCTTCTTTGGATCTAAATCCTATTCAGTGAGAGAAAAATCAACATTTCCTCTCCTTTTTTGTGCAATTATATTCATATTCATGAACCCTTTGTTTTACACCAGTCTCTTTGTAGAAATACATTTTCTAAGCTCTCTCCCAGGAGATGGACATAGGACTCAAGTTAATGTCTTTCTGTTAGGTATTTACTATAATGTAAAAGAAGATCTGTATTCTTATCTGTATCTCATATCCTGCTCTTTTTCATAGGTGAAAATCCCATCTATTTTGTTGATTGATGGTTGATCGATTTAAAAAATCTCTTGTAGGTGGATAAATATTCCATTCAATTGACTATACTTGGTATATAGTACAAATAATACATATCACATATCACAAACATATATAGTATATGTACATGCATATATACATACTTATATAAATTCATTTTTTCAAAGACACTCAGTAGTATATGAACTGATGCTGAGCGAAGTGAGCAAAACCAGGAAGAACACTGTACACAGTAACAGCAATATTGTGTGATGACAGACTTTGATAGACTTAACTCTTCTCAGCAATCCAGTGATCTAAAATAATTCCAAGACTCATGATGGAAAATGCTACCAGCATCCAGAGAAAGAACTATGGAGTCTGAATGCAGATTGAAGCACACTCTTTTTTATCTCTCTTTTTTCTATCTTGTGGTTCTTCTCTTTCATTCTAATTCCTCTTTACAACATGACTAATGCTGAAATATGTTTAATATGATTGTATATGTATAGCCTATATAAGATTGCATGCCGTCTTGGAGAAGGGGGGGGAGGGAGGGAGGGAGAGAAAATTCAGAACTCCAAATCTTATAAAAAGTGAATGTTGAAAACTAAAAATAAATATTTTTTTAAAAGAAACTTAGTAGTAGACGTGAGATTAAGCTATTAAAAATAGGGTAATTAAAATATTAAGAACCAATAAAACAAAAAGTCACCTTAATACACACATTAGCAAAGCTCTCTACAAACACACATAACAAATTACAAGTGAATCATAGTCTTCCACAGTTTGTATACTAAACTGACTCTGGTGAAGTAGTTAAGTTTATTTAATCAACTCCTTAAGAATCATCATGAAGTAGTGGGTAAAGAGAAGGCCATCCTTAATATATATTGACTGTGTGACCATTGGCAAAGCACTCAACCTCCAAGTCATTCAGGTAACTCTTCTTAAATTATTACTTTACAGAGTAAGTACTTGCCAGCATTGGCACCAGGAATTTCCTCATTGGGAGTTCCCTCAACCAATAAAATCACAGATCGAATTAAAAAAAAAACTCCACAGAAATCAAGGACAGGGGCATTAAGTAATTGTTTTTTTAAAAAGCAGCAGCTCACACACTTATTGTGAGGAGATGATTTATAAATTATTATTGCCCTAATTTCACAGATGAGGAACCTAAGGTCCAAGGTCAAAAAACTAGAAGTGTCAGAATTTATACTCAAATCCGCTGATGCTGTTCAGTTGTTCTCAGTTGTGTCTGACTCTTTGCGACCCCATTTAGGGTTTTCTTGGCAAAGATACTGGAGTGGTTTGCTATTTCCTTTGCCAGTTCATTTTACAGGTGAGGAAACTGAGGCATAAAGGGTTAGGTGACTTGCCCAGGGTCACACAGGAAGCATCTGAGGCTGGATTTGGACTCCAGTCCTCCTGACTCCAGGCCCAGTGCTCTATCCACTGTGTCACCTAACCACCCTAGGCCCAAATCTAACTCCCAGTCTCGTGTTCTTTCCACTCTATTATGCCTTCCAAACCAGCTTTTAGTCATTAGTATCATTGTCCCTCCTAACTAATATTATGCCTCTCATACATATTGGAAAAATACTTCATGAGAGTTACTCATAGAATTGTGTGTCCTTTTTTGCTTCTCAGGAACAGAAATTACCACAATTTTGAATGCATCGAGATTTGGAATGAACCAATGGATCAATATAGGGGACTAAAGTGTTGGACTTGGAGTCAGGAAAGCTTGAATTTGAATCCTATCCCAGATATTTACTGGCTGTAAGACCTTAGCAAATCACTTGAACTTTCAGTTTTCTAATCTGTAAAATGGGTATAATAATAGCATCTACCTCTCAAAGTTGTCATGAGTATCCAATGAAATGTTTGTGAAGTGCTTAGAACAGTGCCTGGCACATCATAGGCATTACGTACATGTTTGTTCCCTCTCTTCTTTCTCTACCACCCTCCATATGTAAAGAGCTTGGTGAAACTTAAAGTGCTACGACTATTATGATTGGCAATTATCAGAAAGAAAAATAATGGAGAGAAGCAAGTATGAAAAATATTAAGTATAAAAAAGGTGATAAGACCCTCAAATAGTGGTAGTTGACAATGAAAAAACATACAGTGATAGGATCATTCATTAAGAATTCAAAATTAAACAGGAATTACCCTCACCCAAGAGTTGTATTGTTTTAGACCATGTGCTAGGGTGAATAGACATCAATTTGAAATGGTGCAAGGACTTGGAGTAGAAATCCAGGGTCATTGGTATAATTCCAAAATAGTATTTAAATCCTCTGCACCTGACTGTTCGAAATACTAGATCCCTAGTAAGAGTAACCACACACCACATGTTAATTCTATTTAGTTATGCATTGGCAAATTTCATCTGGGCAAATATGCTCCCTTCTTGTGATATAGGGTTGGCAGCAATGCTCTGGTCTGATTGTTAAACCAACATTGAAACCAATTTGAGGCTATCCTTTATAATTTCTGACTGTGAGCATCCACATTGTGAGTACTGAACCAGAAATTTCATTACTTTAATAGCAATAAGGCAAATGGCAATATAAGACTCAGGAAGTGCAGCTCTATTAACAGCTATCTCTTTTGCCCCCTCCCTCCTCACCAAACCATCCATAAGTGAATTACAACCTTTAACAACTTAATTCAGTTCAACAAATCTTTATTGAGCACTTCCTATGGGGAGTCAGAGAATACGAGGGGGAAAAACTCCTTTCTTCAAGAGCTTATTTTCTCATCAGAGAAACATGATGCTTATTATACAAGAGACTGCCAACAAGAAAATGGGTGTTAAGGCCAAAAATGATTGGATAATACTGTATGAGTCAAAAAAAGGGGGAGATCTTGGTGGGATGAACTAGTCCAGGAACTCTTCCTGGAGGCAGTCAGAACTCAGCTGGGTCTTGAAGCATAGGTAGGATTTGGATGGAGGGGGGAAGAGTTCATAGGACATTCTAAGGAGTTGAAACAAAAAGCACAAACATGAGGATGTAGAATGAATTAAACACAGAGAGGAGGGACAGTTAAAGAAACTCATTGCTTACTTAAAAAATAACAGCATATACCATTTTACCTCATTTTATTCATAGAATCATTAATTTTAAGAATGGGAAGAAATCTGAGGGGTAAAGTAAGAATAAAAACATTATGGAACTGACATAAAACTAAACACTGGTTCTTTGGAAAGTGACAAATTTAATCACCCTTTAGCTGATCCAATAAAGAAGAGGGTAATTTTTTTAATGAATAAGGCAAAATCAGGGAAATCAAAATCAAAATCAAAATCACACCTGAACCATAAGAAATATTTTTATAAATTTTATTAGGAACTTAAACAAACAAAAAATGACTTAATAAATATCAAACTTTTTATAGAACTCCACATTTTCCTCTAATCTTTTCAATATACAAATAGCAAACCATGAAAAGTAAAGGAAATTATCAGAACCTATTATGTACAATTATATGTGTAACTAGTATTCTCTGACCCCAATCTCTCAGGGCTAGATCTACCACTATATCTCCCCCTCGGAATTCTCAGAGTCCCTAAAAGAGTTACAGGGTATGTCTTCTCTACTGCCAGTGGCTGGAGCCCCTGAACATTAAAGTGCCATGGATTAGCACCCCCATGGTATTTAACTATTTAATATCAATTAGTTTTTGCAATGTCAGACAGAACAAACATACCGGTATTTCTCTCATCACCTTTGGGGCATAATTCTGTACATTCCTTGACTACTAGTACCTTCCCTCTGAAACCATCTCCCATTTACACTGCTTATTTTTATTCTGCACCCATTCCATATTGTTTGCACCCATCAGAATGTGAGCTCTTTTAGAGTAGAGATCATGTTTTCACTTTTCTATGTATTTGCAATGCTGAGCACAGTGCCTAGCAAATAGTAAAAGTCGAATTAAATGCTTCTTGGACAGGAATCATAGACTCTCAAGGGATCCATGGAAAGATTTTATAGAGTCCAAGAACTTGTTTGGGAAAAAATTATATCTTCATTTTTACTAATCTCTAACTGAAATTTAGTATATCTTTTACATAAAAACTTCTGAAAAGGGATCCATTGGCTTAACTCAAAGTTTCACTATATTTTTTACCTTTCTTTGTAAGTGTGAAATTATTCTATGGAAGTATATATTCACATGCATGCAGTAGTATGGAAGTATGACAAGCACAGTGCTTACCACAGTGCCTAGCATATAATAAGTGCTTAATAAGTGGTCATTGAATGACTTACCACAAAACAATAAAAATGTTTGTCGCAAAATTATGAAGAACAATCTTACCCCAAAGAAGAGATATGAGAAATACTATTCTTCCGCTTTTGCAAAGGTTGGGGTCCAGGAGGGAGGAACATATATATAATGTCACTTTTTTTGAAGTATTGATCACTTTTACCAATTTTTTCTTTCTCATTTTAAAAAAAAATATCTGTTATAAGCAATGTCTCTCTGGGAGGTGATAGAGGGAGGGATACTGTGGGAAATGTAGGCAATGTAAAAGCAAAAGATATCAATATAAAATATCAAAACAAAATATAAATTTTAAATAATAAAATGATAGCATTGTACCTTTTTTTTTTATAAATTTCTTTATTTATTTTTAGTTTACCACGCACGGTTCTACATAGTTTTGAGTTCCAGTTTTTCTCCCCTCCCTCCCCCCTCCCTCCCCAAGACGGCATGAAGTCTCATATAACTGTCATGTATAACTTCGCATTGAATTAATTTATGCACTAGTCAAGTCATGGAGAAGAATTTTGACCAATGGAATGAATCATGAGAAAGAAGAAACAGAACCATAAAAAAAAAAACCCAAAATCAAAAACAAAAGAGAAGCAGAAAAGGCGAGCATGTAGTGTGCCTCAGTCTGCATTCAAACTTCGCAGTTCTTTCTCTGAATGAAGATAGCATTCTCCATCGTGAGTCCCCTGGAGTTGTCCTTGCCCCTTAGGTTGCTGAGAAAAGCGCAGTTTGTCAGGGTTGGTCCTCACGGAATCCATATATCTGTGGCTGTGCACAACGTTCTCCTGGCTCTGCTCCGCTCACTCAGCATTATGTCGTGTAGGTTTTTCCAGGTTGTTATGAAGTCTGCATCATCCCCATTTCTTATGGCACAATAGTATTCCATTACCTTCATGTACCACAGTTTGTTCAGCCATTCCCCAATTGATGGGCATCCCTTTGATTTCCAATTCTTGGCTACCACAAAGAGAGCCGCTATAAATATTCTTGTACATATGGGTCCTTTTCCCGCTTGCGTGATTTCTTTGGGATACAACCCTAGAAGTGGTATTGCTGGGTCAAAGGGTATGAACATTTCTATAGCCCTTTGGGCAAAGTTCCAAACCGCCCTCCAAAATGGCTGGATCAGCTCACAACTCCACCAGCAATGCAACAATGTTCCAATTTCCCCACATCCTTTCCAGCATTTATCATTCTCCTGATTTGTTATTTTAGCCAATCTGACAGGAGAGATGTGGTATCTAAGAGTTGTTTTGATTTGCATTTCTCTAATCAGCAGCGATCCAGAGCATTTTTCCATATGCCTGTAGATAGCTTTAATTTCTTCCTCTGAAAACTGCCTGTTCATATCCTTTGACCATTTCTCAATTGGGGAATGGCTTGTATTCCTATATATTTGGCTCAGCTCCCTGTATATTTTAGAGATGAGGCCTTTATCAGAGATACTAGTTGCAAAGATTTTCTCCCAATTTTCTGCTTCCCTCCTAATTCTTGTTGCATTGGCTTTTTTTTGTACAAAAACATTTCAATTTGACATAATTTTTTGATTCACAGAATCATTGAATCTCAGAGTTGGAAGGGATCTCAGAGGTTATCTAGTTCAATTCCTTGCCTGAAGTATGAATCTCCTATTCAACAGGCTGCCGCATAATTGCAGCCTTGTATTAAAGTCCTGCAAAATTTAGCTTCTACCCACCTTTCCAAATTTATTTCATATTATTCCCCTCCATAAACCTTCCATTCCACTCAAACCAACTTGCTTCACATGACTCCTTTCCCCTACACAAAATTAATGTCTGTTCTCAGCATCCTTGGTATTATAACCAGTATCCCCTATGTATGACATGTTCCTTCCTCCTCACTTCTCTCATACATAGAATTCCTAGCTTCTTTCAAATCACAGCCACCTTCTACAGGAGGCCTTTCCTGATGACTCAAGTTAATAATACTTTCTCTATCTTGCAAGTATTTTATATCTCCTAATTATTTACTTAATTGTATCTGCCAGAAGGATGTGAATTCCCTGAGGACAGAAATTGTTTCATTTCTGTCTTTGGATCTCAACACCTAGCATAATGTCTGTTACACAGTAGGTGCTTAATAAATGCTTGTTGAATTTATAGTGTCTTCCCAACATGCGGCCATCTAATCTCCAGTAGTCCACCTCCAGTGTGGGGTAACTCACTGCTTCCTGTTTAGTTCTGCTCTTTAATTAGATAAGCGACCCTGGGCAAATCTCTCAAACCCTCTCTGGTCTTAGTTTCCAGAGATCAAACACAGCCTCAGATACTAGTTGTGTGACCCTGGGCAAGTCATTTAACTTTTATTTACCTCCATTCCCTTCAGCAATAAAATGGAGATAGCAACAGCACTTACTTCTCAGGGTTGCTGTGAGGATCAGATGAAATAACTGTTTTTGAAAAATGCTTTGCACATACTATTTGCTATATAAATGCTTATTCCTCCCTCCTCTCTCTGTTTCTGTCTCTCCACCTCCGCCTCCATGTCTCTGTCTCTCTCTCTCTCCCTTCCTCTCTTCTTCCCCCCTCTTCTCCCCCCTCCCACTGTTAAAAAAATCCTGTGAATATTTTACATTTGAAAGAAGGGCTAGAGAAAAAGGATGAAGTTGTGTCTACCATAACCCAGGATTCAGAAATCTCCAAACTTCAAACAGAAATTCCAGGAGAGTTATTTGTGGAGCAATTTTTTTCATAATTTAATTATCAGGAATTAACCTTATTATGTTTCAGATCCCAAGGTGATAATGAAAGAAGAAAGTCTTCTGTAAACGTACATACACTTAACTTACTGGAGAATATTATCCATTATCCCGTGATTTTAAGACTATAAAATTATAAAGATGGGGTTGCATGAAACAGATATATCAATCGGGAATTTTGTTAATTTAGGCCTAATAAGAATATGGCTACCCCATGTAACCCTAAAGAATTGAACTTTGATACCATTTCAAAATAGAAGAGAACTGATGCTTATAATGAGTATGAATTTATACAACACTAATAATGAGAGGTCACATTGTTATAGTGTTTTATGTTTTGCTTTCTTTACATGCATCTCGTTTAATCACCACAAAATCCTTATAAGAAAAAAAAATGCAATTTTCATCCCCATTTTACAGATAAGCAAACTGAGGCTTAGACCAGGGTCACACAGCTGGTGATGGAAAAGGGATTCAAAATGAAGCCTTTCTCACTCAAAATCCATCATTATGCTAGCCACTGAACTACATGGTCTCTCTGTTCATTGGATTTAACAGGAGAAATAGACAACAAAAATAGGAAATAGGAGAGAGAGAGAAACACAAGAAATAAGGCTAAAATTAAAAGTCAAGGGAGGAGGAAAGAAGCCAAAAGTGAAAGGACATAGTTGGTAGAAATTAGGAAACTATTAGAAAAGGACAAAGATCCAGCTGTTAACTCATTTGGCCCACTGCCCCCTTTAAAAAAATGTTAACCCACCCCCGGAAATCTATTTTCTTTAACCCTTTAACTTTTTTAAAAATTTGCATCATTTCAAAAGAATATTTTTTAAATGACATCTTAAATTTAATAATTAATTGTAAATTTGTAGAGTTTTTTCCTGCAACGAAATTTTGATGACACAATATTGCATTAAGTAACGTTATAAGATCATGTTGTAAACAAGTCATTACATACACATATTCCTGCTGATGCATGCTGGACTTCCTGACAATGTACCTGACCACTGATGAGTTATAATTTGCATTTTGTGTGTTTCTTCAGAAAATAATGTAATCGCTACCACTTTAACTCTGTTATACAACAGATGGGACATGTATGAATGGTTTTTCAAAATTTTCTAATCTTCTCTTCTTTCCTTATTCTTCCACTGCCCCCTTATTTTTATTGAATGCCCCTCAATAGCACTTGAGGCTACTACCACCCCCAAGATTGTTTCAGCACCTCCCAGGGGGTGGCATCAGCCCCTTTGGAACCTATGAGTTAACTAAACTAGATTTCAAAGTACCAATTCAGGGTTTGTTTCAAGATAGAATAAGGACCAAGCCTCATGTGACCTGAGACAAATTATTTAATTTTTGTGAATCCTTAATTTGTTCATCAGTAAAATAGAATATTTGGTAAAGAAGGCAACAGTAGAAAAAGCATTGAATTGCAAATCAGAGAACCAAGAGTTAGGTTAGAATCCCAATTCTGATGCTTCCTGATTGTGCAACCATGGGCAAGAAACCTTAAAGTTTCTTTATTTGTAAAATGAAAGTGTTGGGAAAGAGGACAAACTAGATGATTTTCTTTGTCCCTTCCATTTCTAAATCTATGATACGATGACCAGTTGACTCCATTTAGGTGAGGATATAAGCTACTCCAAGGTAATTTATGAACCTTTCATTAAGATTAATATGTAATTATGTAAAGAACTGTTTGTAAAGAGAAGCAAAAATTTAAATAACATCAGTGCAAATCATTGAGTGCCATAAACTTAAAATAAGCATTCAACTTAAGTCTGAGACCACTGGACTAAAAGATTCAAACTTTCATAAGTCTGTAAGCCAAGTGAGGTAATACAACAACGTTAACTGGCTGATGTAAAACAAACCAAGACTCATAGGCTTAAACAAACATAGGCACAAATACACATACACACATGCAAAAATAACAGTAACAAATTATAAAAGGTGCTTGGCATAACTTGTGGTAGAGAACCTTGGAAATTCTGTCCGATTCCAGACCTATAGGAAGGAAGGTACACAGAATCAACCTAGTCTTGCTGCTTTGGATCTTAGCTTCATTCATTCCATTCAACTTAAACCTTTATTAAGTACCTACCACATATACGAAATGCACTAGGGATTGGGAACACAGATGAAAAACCGTATGGTCTTGCCCTCAAAGGTCTTACAATGAAAATGGGGCATGTGAGGTGTACGTAAAATGTATACACATATAAGTGTTATGTAGGTAGAATGTACAATAAAAATATGGTGTGAAAAATCATTTTTAGCTAGAGGGATAAAAGAAGGCTTCATGGAAAAGGTGATTGATATATGAGCTGGTCCTGGAGGGAAGAAATAATTCTCATAGTTGTGAAAGGCCTAAAGGCAGACAAAAAGGAGAGGATAACGGGTAACAATCAGAATGGCCAAATCTTTTAAGATTATGCTGTGTACCTACAAATTCTTTTCCCACACTATTAGCTGTAACTTTTCCTCTCTTTATATGAGTTTTTTTTGCTTTCTTATTTTATATTTCTGAATTCTTATATTCTTTTCTCCCATACCTTTGTAGTTCCTCATTTTGTTTACACCATTTTCTTTGAAAAATTATTGGCTTTGCCACTTCCTACATCTTAGAAATGATTAATCAATTTACCAGTCTTTAGACCAACCAAACTTAGTAAATTGTTGGACTTGTGATGTTTGAATGATCTTCAGTTAACAAGGTTAAGACAACTAAGCCTCTTATGATCAATTTGTATGTAACTAATGGAACTTGATGACGAACTCAAAATATCCTGCAACTAGAGAAACATGAAGGTAATTGAGATATCTAAAAAGTTGTTTTTCAATCTGGAGCTACTTAGAAGTATATTCTTACAGGAAATAACTCCATTACTCAAATTACCAGTAATAGGGAAAATCACTGCCTTCTCATCAAGTAGTCACCAAATTGGTTTCATACATTCCCTATTTCATGGAAACTGAAGGACTTTTAAGTAATTCTAATTAACAAGTACAGAAGTACAGGAAGACCCCAGTCTATTCAATAGAGCACCATCCAAGTAAGTAGTTGAGCACTTTTATTAACATTTTTGCCACTGGGTGAAGCACTTAGATACTTATAAAGTACTTTGTCCTCTTAGAGAAAAGGATTCTATGAAAGCAGAAGAGATAATTATTTTTTTGTATAGGTCTAGTATTTTCTACTCCTGTTAACTTCCATTTGCAAAAATACCTTAGAAAAGATTGTATACCAGTACTTACCCAAAGTGTCAATTAGCAAATAAGCTCTAAATTCATGTTACAAATAAAATCTACCTCATTTGGGGACTTATATTTCAGTTTTAATGGTCTGATTTCCTGCCAGAACAGTAAGCTTTACAGTTGCCTAATGTTTAAACTATGTCATAATATAATTTACAAAGTTTTATTCCAAGAAAGAGAAGAGAGAAAAAAGTTAAATCATTTGCCTTCTTTACTTTAAGGCATTTGTTTTAATATCTGATGATCCTCCAAAAGAATTCAATAATACTCTGGATTGTAGCATAACCCTTGTCTGTGTATAGAAACACCTGACAAATGAGCTTTCTTTATTTATTTCAAGATGCTTCTGCTATTTTAATAACCAAACTCCTTTGGGTAGGCTCCAAGATGAATCTACTTTATATTTAAGTTTCCTTCTATAGTATGTAGTGTTTCAGTTATGTTATAGTGTATTTTAAGTGGTGATACACATTGTATATATGTTTATATATATATATATATATATATATATATATATACATAAATACAAATTATATATTTAAAAATTCCAAATGTAAAAAGAGTATAAAGAGTTAAATTTCCATTTATATGTGATAAAAATAAAAAGGGAAGCAAGTTTTCTAACTGCTCTTAAAATAAAAATTAGTTGTATATTTAAAATTTCAAAAATGAACCAAAATTCTATTTTTCAATTTTGAAGTAAAATAGTAAATTTCTCCTTTATAATTTTTACCACCGCATTTTTTTCTTCCTACCTTCACAGACACAGGCAATTCTCAGTAACTACTTACAGCAATGAACAAGAAATCACAAAAATCCAAATCCTTCCCCAAAATTGCTCACCAAAGCTACTGACTAGCATCTGCTTTCTTTCCCATCTCTATCCCCTGATAGAGGAGTTTATGACTAAATATAAGGAGGGGGAAAAGGCAATTTACAGATGAAAAGGCACTTTGTAGAAGAAAAGAAGAAACAAAGAAAACACACAAGCAAGATACTTAGTCTCTGAATAATGGAGTATAGAGTTTACATATAGTTTTCCATCCCAAATTTCTTCATTTAATTATCAACACTGAGCTTCAGCTGCCTAAAAGCAAAGAATAAACCTGACAGCCCCATTGTCCACTACATGCTAGATACTAGAAATGCAGAGACAAAAATGAAAGTCAGTAAGCTTAAGGAGTTTACTTATAATAATGGGAAGTGGGATGGGTGCCATGTATACATATAAGTAATACAAAAATATGTACAAAGTAAATAGAATGGGACGGGAAGAGGGAGCATTAACAACTGGGGAGAAGGAAGGAGAGAGTCAGAAATATTTCACGTAGGAGGCAGCACTTGAACTGAGCTTTGATTGGGGCTCAGTTCCCCATTCCAAGAGGTTAAGGGAAGGAGGGAGGTTATTCTAGGTGTTGGGAAAGCAACTAAGCCAGTTTGATTGAAACACAGAACACATGAAGGAAAACAGTGGGTAATATCCTTGAAAAAGTAGTCTGGAATCACCTTGTTGAAGTCTTTAAAATCCTAACAGGTGTTTGTATTTTGTCCTGGAGGCAATAAATGAACTGTTTGAGCGTAGTAATGCCATGGTCACGACTATGCTTTAGGAATATCCCTGGCAGGTGTATGGATGGTGAATTAGAGAGGGGAAAGACCAGGATGAGACTAATTGGGAGCCTATTGCACTAGTCCAAATGAAAGATAATAAGGGTTTGAGGGTGAGCTGTGAGGAAAGAGAAGGGGACACATTCTAAAGATATTGTGAAGGTAGAATCCAACAGAAATGCAACTGATAGACAGCTTAGAGAACTCATTGGCCCTCACTGTTTTAATTATTTCTTTGCAGATGATTCATATTATATGTATATATATGTACATATATAGTGTGTGTATATATGTGTGTATATGTATATATACATACACTATATATACACATACATATATATATAATATATATATATATATGAGTATGTCTGTGTATGTGTGTATAAATATCACCAGCACTAGTCTCCCTCCAGAGTTTTAGTCCTGCCTA